>NC_057835.1:33121060-33424090 GCF_910594005.1 Cervus elaphus | reverse complement strand
AGGAAATCATTAGCACCAGATGAATATTATATACAAAAAGGAAAAGGCCTCAGTGATTGAAGCTTCTACCTTAAGAAACTAGAAAAAGAGCAAAGTAAATCCAAAGTAAGCAGAAGAAACAAAAAAAAAGCAGAAATCAGTGAAATGGAAAACCGTAGAGAAAAATTCGTGAAATAAAAAACTGATCTTTGACATGATTGATTAGATTGATAAACCTCACTTATCATGAATAAAAGAGAAGTCACAAATTTATCCGTCTCAGAAATGAAGGAACATTGCTATAGATCCTTTAATATAGACATTGAAAGGAAAATAAGTGAATATTTTGACTAACTTTATGCCAATAAATTTAATAATATAGATGAAACAGGAAGATTTCTTGAAAGATGGATTGCCAAAGCTCCCTTTAAAAGAGATGTATAACCTGAATGAATAGCTCTGTGTCCATCAGAGAAATTGATTTTGCAGTTAAAAACCTTCCTATAAAGACATTCTGGTCTCAGTGTCTTCATTGGTGAATTTTATTAATACCAGACGTTTTAAGGAAAAAGTAATACCAGTTATACAGTTTTTAAAAGTACTGTACAGTAGTTGTAAAGTGTTGTTTTTTCTCAACTCATTCTACCTTGTCGGCTTTTAATATTAGGTGCTCAAGGTTTCTTTTAATTATAGTGTGTATCTTCTATTTGTGTCTGTATTTCACATGGACAGGCACTCTGTAATTGGACCTTGCTTTTTAAATTTTAATTCTAAAAATTTCTACCTTTGATCAGGAGTGCTGGGGTCATTCACCATTCATATGATTATTGATGTGTGTGTGTTAATCGCTTCAGTCACCTCAGTCATATCCAACTCTTTGCACCCCTTTGGACTGTAGCCCACCAGGCTCCTCTGTCCGTGGGATTCTCCAGACAAGAATACTGGAGTGGGTTGCCATGCCCTCTTCCAGGGGATCTTCAACCGATGTCTCTTAGGTCTCCTGCATTGGTAGGCAGGTTCTTTAGCACTAGTGCCCCCTGGGAAGCCTGATTATTGCCGTTAGCACTCACTCCTCCTGGCCCCTGGTAACCACTGATCTACTTCTGTGTCTATGGCTTTTCCTCTCCTGGACATTTCATGTAACTGGAATCATACAGGATGTGGCCTTTCATGTCAAGCTTTCCGTTAGCATGATGTTGTCATCCCTATTGTTCATCCCTATTGTATCATGTGTCAGTGCATCATTCCTCTTTATAATATTCCATTGTAAGGGTATATGGCATTTTGTTTATTAATTCATCAATTGATGGATATTTGGCTTATTTCCACCTTTTGTCTTTGTGAATAATTCTGCTGTGAACGTACATGTACAAGTTTTTGTGTCAATAAATGTTTTCAGTTCTCTTGGATATATTCCTAAGGGTAGAATTACTGGATAATATGGGGGCTTTATGTTTAGCTTTTTGAGCAACTGCCAGACTGTTTTCCACGATGGCTGCTCCATTTTACACTCTCTCATCAGCAATGTATGAGGAGTCCAGTTTCTCCACATCCTTGCCAACATTTATTTTCCATTGTTAAAAAAAAGCTATTCCAAGGGGTGTGAAGTGGTATTTTATTGTGCTTTTGATTTGCATTTCCTAATAACAGTGGTGCTATATTTTCATGTGACTATTGGCCATTTTTAGTGGTTGACTATACCACTAAGTAGTGTTTATTGTATGCATCTTTATTATAGATTTTCTCTTGGAAGAATGTTCATTCTTTGCCCATTTTTAAAAAAAATTGCTGATTATTTGTCTTTCTGTTTTTGAGTTCTGTTAATATCTAAGTATTACATCAGGTTTATTTTCGTATATTGAACCAACAACTCTTCATTCCTAGTTCCTAATTGGCCATGGTGCAAAATCTTTTTTTTTTTTTTTTTCCTGTTAATTCCTTTAATAATGTTCAAAAAATATTGGTACATGTATATAAAACTTAGAAGCTTTTTAATGATACAAATTAAGTTGGAAGAACAAATGTTTAATTGCAAATAAGTATGCAGCATTTTCTAATTAGCCCCTTGGGTTAAAGAAAAAGTCATATATACCTTTTTATAATACAAGCCAGCCACTATTTCTAAAATTAATCTTCACAGATACTTTCACTCTGTAACTATTGCTGGAAAGCTGGTGATAGAGGACTCTGTCCTCTAAGACTCCTGAGGCAGGGGAAAAAATGGAAATCAGGAGTAGTACACAGACTCAGAATTTTTCTCTAAGCTCTTACAGTGCTATGATAGCCAGTTTAACAGTAAGAGTTCTAAAATAGCATCTAACTGGAACATAAAGTGTATCAGAATTTTTAGAAACTCACAACTGTATGAATAAAGGTAATTCCAGTACATTTTATGAAATCATAATATAAAATTATTGATTCGTATTAGATTTTTCAACAGTAGTATTTAAAATACACATGGGCATTATTTACCATATATGCTTCTAGAGTCAGTTTGCTGGTGTTTTGTTGAAGTATTTTGCATCTGTATTCATAGAGAATATTGGTTTGTAGTCCTTTTTTTCGCCATGTGCTGTCTTTGTCTGGTTTTGGTATCAGTGTTATCCTGGCTTCATAAAATGAGTTGGGAAGTTTCTGGGTGAGTTTGTGAAGGGTTGGTGTTGATCTTTATAAACATTTGGTAGAATTCACCAGTAAAGCCATGTGGTTCTGGGCTTTTCTTTGTGGAAAATGTTCTGATTATAAATTCAGTCTCTTTAATTGTTCTGTAGTCCATTCATATTTTCTTGTCACTTTACAGTTTTTTCTTTCAAGGAATCTATCGTTTTGTTGAGGTTATCTAATGTGTTAGGCATACAGTTGTTCATAGTATTTGCATATCCTTTTGTTTTGGTAAAGTTGGTCATAATATATATATCCTCTTATATTCCTGCTTGTAGTAATTTGAGTCTTCTTTCTTTTCTTGGTCAGTCTAGCTAAAGTTTTATCAAGCTTTGTTACTCTTTCTGAAGAACCAACTTGTGATTTCATTGATTTTTCTCTCTCCTCCCATTCTCTATTTCTTTTTTTCTCTACTCTAATCTTTATATTTCTTTCCTCTGTTTGCTTTGGGTTTAGTTTGCTCTTCTCTTGTTTCCTAGAATGGAGTATTAGGTAATTGGTTTGCAATTCTCTTTTACTTTAATGTCATTATTATATCTATAAATTTCCCTCTAGGCACTACTATTGTCTCTGCATCCCCCCCAGATTTGGTATGTGGTGTTTCATATCATTCATCTCAAAGTATTTTACTCTGGTGATTTTTTATTTGACCCATTGGTTATTTAGGAGTTTAATTTCCATATATTTCTGAATTTTTCAAATTTTCTTCTGTTAAGGCCCATGTCTCCCCTTCAGCAAAGGCCCTTAAGTTTTCCTAAACTTAACTAAAATACCACCCTTTATGTGCCTTCAAATATGCAATTGTAGAATTGAAATAGGGACGTTTACTTTGCCTGTTCCCTCCTATCTCCCCAGTGTTACTAGTTCAGTGTTTGGTTTACTGCCATTCATTATTTTGAAAATTTTAATAACAGTTTGCCTTTACTTTTTCAGTCCCGGAGAAACCTGTGTGAAGAGGCCTTGTTAAAAATTAAAGGTGTTATTAGCTTTACTTTTCAAATGGCCGTTCAGAGATGTGTGGTACGAATCCGTTCAGACCTTAAAGCAGAGGTTGGTATCTCAAATGGCTAAATACGCTTGAGGTTATGGGTAAACACATCCATGTTCAAAAGTGTTGTCTTTTTATCCTGGCCTAGGCGTTGGCATCAGCGATAGCATCAACCAAGGTTATGAAGGCTCAGCAAGTTGTGAAGAGCGAAAGTGGAGAAGAGGTAAAAGCTCTGTTCAGTTTGCTTTCTGCTTGACCCTTTCTCAACTATTATTTGGGGCTGGCAGATGGCTAGTATTTCTAGACAAATGGCCACTGAGTATGTAGGAATGTGGCAGAGTCAGATCATCCTGGTGTTTCTTCATTAACACTTAACACTTTTAGAAATATGGAGAGATATTTTGTGGATTTCAGACTATTCTTGATCTCCGTGGAGGTGTCTTGCTGATTGTATGTGGAAGGAAAGGGTATGTAATTTCTTTGCATTGGTTTTTAAATACTTTCTAACCTTAATTAGTTTTGCCAACCCAAAAAAATTAAGATCCAGTTGCATCATTGGGCAAGTACGTATTTGAAAATCTTTGCCTCTTGGTACTCTTCACTAGCTTCGTGATAAGGGAAAAGATTCTTTAGTTCACTTGAGTTCCCAAAGAAAGGAGATTCATTGACCCTTTAGGGGCCCACTGCAGCCAGATACTTGTTTTTGTCATCTTGAAATCAACAAAAGTGTTAATCACTCAGTCTTGTCCGACTTTTTGCAACCCCACAAACTGTAGCCCACCAGGCTCCTCTGTCCATGGGATTCTCCAGGCAGGAATACTGGAGTGGGTAGGCATTTCCTTTTCCAGGGGATTTTCCCAACCCAGGGATTGAACCCGAGTCTCCTGCATCTCCTGCATTGCAGGCAGATTCTTTACTGTCTGAGATACCACAGAGGTTGAACATTTATTCCTGGAACCTCAGGAGAAAAGCGTGAGAATTTTCATGTGCAGTTCTTCCTTCTGTGCCTACATAGTGCTCTTTAATTGGACTTACCTGCAGACAAGAAAAAGATACTTCTTCAAGGAATGTAGCCTCCGAGAATACGGATGAGAACGAGAAGTAAAGTTGACTTTCAGTGTGTGACACGCACTTCCATCAGTTAGGCTGATTTTGCAGTAACTCTTCACGTGTTCTCTGTGTCAGATGCTGGTCCCGTTCCAGGACACGCCTGTGGAGGTGGAGCAGAACACGGAGCTGCCTGACTACCTGCCCGAGGATGAGAGCCCCACGAAGGAGCAGGACAAGGCGGTGTCCCGGGTGGGCTCCCACCCGGAGGGCGGGGCTAGCTGGCTGAGCACAGCTGCAAACTTTTTATCCAGGTCATTCTACTGGTGACTTCCCTCTGGGGCTCAAGGACTGTACAAGCGAACAAGGGGCCAGTTTTCCATTGTCGTGGTGAACTGTCAAGTGCAATTTGCAATAAGTTATCATGAAAAGTTTCTAGATCCCATGATTGAGAATGCTGCATTTTACATTCTACCGGACATTTTACCCCACTAAGTGGTAAAAGGGACAGAGGCGACAGGTGGAGTTGCTTTGTTGATGAAGGTATTTTGGTTTTGTTGTCCTTTGTTTAATTGCCTCACTTAAAAAAAAAAAAGGGTCCACTGTTAAACCAAACATGTATTTGTGCAGCTTTACATTTTATTTGACATGAAGCACGTGATTAGGAAAACTCATTTTCTCAAGCTTCAGGACCTAGAAGAGAATTTTTTTTTTTTTTTAGCTCAAGTTGTGCATGACGTACTGAACACTTTTCTCTGCCTTTTCTCGTGAAAGATATTTGCTTTGGTACTCTTCACTGAAAGTGGAAAGCATTTCTCGTTATTCCCCTTTTGTGCCTTTTTTTAATTTTGCCAGCCATGTTTATGGACAAGACGTTACCAATGACATTTTGTGAATTAAAACATATTCTTTGGAATGTAGCAGTCCCCCTAAGACTACAACTCTATGAAAACTTTGCAGTCTTACTTGTTAGAAGTTTTTAAAGGTTAACACAAAATCAGTCGAGAAGGGAACATGTGTATCAGCAAAGTGTTAGTGGAGACTATTTGAATGGGACCAAATGTGGTTCTAGTTGAGTACTTCCTGTTCAGTCTGGTTTATATCAGCTCTTGAGAATGATGTCCACCCTAATATTGGGAGTGACTATGAATGGTTTCTAGGCCTTACTTTGTGATTACACACTATCCCCTGCTAGGGGGGTGGGAATTAGCAAAGAACTGACAGACTTGAAAAAAGAAAAATGGAATGCCTATAATGCCATAGTGCTACTTGGTAGAGTCCAACCTTAACATGACTTGTTTGGCAGATGCCTGTTCAGTAGGTGTTTCCTTATTATTGCCTTTTGTGAGTTTATTATGAACACGCAGTTTCTATTGAATGAAAAGAAAAAAGACTCCAGTTACTGCTTATAAAGAAATAAAGCCAGCATTTGTCCGTCCACTAGGTTCTTATGTTCAGCCAGGAAAAAAAAAAAAAACAGCACTTCAGTGAAGGTAAGATAAATACAAATATATATACATATATATATTTTTGGTAGATAAGAGCTAATTACATATATGTAACGCTTTAATAAATTTCTGAAAATACTTGGCAACTAAAAATTTTCTTTGGGAAAGCCCACTGACTCCAGATAAATTTTAATGCCAATATGATTAAAAACTGAAGGAGGAATAGGAAGAAACTGAAAACTTTTTTCATCCATGTTAGAGAGCTGCTATTTTACTACTTGGAGAATGTGATGTGAAAATTGGACCCTGGAGGGTGTCCTTGCATTTTCATTGCTTCTCTTTCAGAGAAAAAACTAAAAGCATCCAGTGTCACTGGAGAAAAAATTGTAAAATAGTTCACCAAGAAACTCAAGTTTAGGAGTATTGTGACCTTATGGAGGGAGGGGTGTTGAGGGTGTGGAGAGTGATTACTTTTTTCATCTGGGCTCTGAGTTCAGGTGATGCACACAACTGAAAATAAAAGCTTTCAGGGCATGTATTGCTCTAAATGCATATTACATCTTGCTGCCAGACCAGATGTATTAAAAAAAAAAAAACACAACAAAACCACCTCCTTTCTATAGCCATTGAAACAAAGTTTACTGTTCTAACCAGTTTGTATTTTATTTTGCATTGCCACACATCTGCTTGTTTAGGAAACAACATCCCTTTGGTAGTAATGGTTCAGCACAAGTAGGTATTACAGCTTGATGTGTGTGTTCTAATTCTCAGTGTTCTTTGATTCCAGGTCTTATAGAGCAGTTAAGGCAACTGTAATGGCATTTTTTGGAAATATGCTGTAAAATAATAAAAGGTGACATAATTAAAATTGAATGGATGTTGCATTCGTGTGGTATAAGCATTACTGATTACTCCAAAACCTGTTTGCATTCAGAACGCCTGGCACCTTCTCCTAGCGCTCTGCAGGTGTGTTACCTGACTAATTCCTGGGCATCTTCCATTCATCTCCTCAGCAGCACACCTGCCTTTTCCTGCATTTGGATCAGTGCTCCTGTCATACATGCATTGTAGCATGTGTCACATTAGATTAAAATGGTATGTACCAGTGTCTCTCCCTTGAGAACCAAGAAAGTCTGTAGAGATACCTGGCTAGTATTTAGTGCTCAAATATTTATTTAAGAGAATGAACAAAGAACTTTTCAAATCAGTAAAACTAAATGGAAGGTACTGTTTAACTCATTGGGCAAACAGGAAAAATGTCAGGCTGTATTTTTTTTTCTTTTCTGGCCGTTTGCTTCTGACAGATTAATGTTAGGCACATTCCTTCATTTTATTTTGTTATTTGGTTTTTATTTTTTAATCGGGAGAGGAGTATAATGCTTTGTTTAATGAAGTTAAAGTTAACGTATCTTGATTTTTGTGTTCTTACAGAATTATTCTAGGAGAATGTTAAATATAATAGTGATATAAGTATAAGATGAAATTGTTGTTTAGTCGGTAAGTTATGTCTAACTCTTCGCAACCCCATGGACTATAGCCCACCAGGCTCCTCTGTCCATGGGATTTCCCAGACAAGAAATTGGAGTGGGTAGCTATTTGCTTCCCCAGTGGATCTTCCCGACCCAGGGGTTGAACCTGTGTCTCCTGCATTGCAGGCAGATTCTTTACTGCTGAGCCACCAGGTTAACATGATTCTTTTCTTGTCCTTGATTCTCAAGTGAGACACCATACATTTTTTAAATTTTTTAAAAGTTTCTAGCTGTTTAAAAATTTTAATTGGAGGATAATTGTTTTTCAATGTTGTGTTTCAACAAAGTGAATCAGCTATAAGTATCCACATATTCCCTCCTTCTTGATTTTCCTCTCTCAACACTATACCTTTCTAGTCACACTTTATGTGACTTTTTTTTTTTTTTTTTGAGGCTAAATCATCAGCTATTTGATTTTTGTCTAAAGGTAGTCCCTGGAAGAACTCACCTCTGTCTCCATGTCCCTTTGTGTGGATACCTTCTAAGTCTTCCTTTATCATCACCCGAGACTCCCCTCTCCTTTGCTGCCCCTATCTAATGTACAGTCTGAGAATTTTTATCCCTCTTAGAACTGAGGTCACAGTAGGCATGCAGTGAGTTTCACAGAAACGAGTCCTGTGCCAGACACTGCATTCAGTGCTTTGCAAATATTTGCTCATTTAATCCTTAACATTTATGAGGTAGATAGTTATGTCTCCATTTTATAGATGGGTGAAAATGAGACAGGAACTAAGTATTAGTTTAGTTGTAAACTAATAACTCATTCGTCCTGGGTCACAGAACTAGTAAGCAGTGAGGCTGGGTCTAGACCGGGTGGCCTGGCTCCCAGCTCCGCCTCTCATGGGCAGTCTGTGTCGTGGGGCCCCTGCTGAGCCCTCTCTTCTCCCACTGTTCTAGTCCAGAGGCTTGAGTGTCTTTCAGCATAGATCACTTTCAAAGCTCATGCTTCCTCTTACCCTGCCGCCTTCTTAAACCAAGCCCACATTGAAGCTTAGCTCTGTGCTGCCTCATTACCACTGGCTTCTGTGCCAGCCTGTTTCCTGAGGTTCTTTGCTAATTGATTCTCTTCTGACAGGGATTTCAATGTGAAAATGTAAGTGGTGTAAGTACCCATTTTCTCATGTTTAAATATTCCAGGTGGGATGATAGTTTATTAGGGCACATTTTTAAAAATAATTCTCAATGTGTAGTCTGCAAATGAATATTCCAGTTACACTTTCAGTGGAAAAAGGAACCTTGTGATTGGTGAAAAAAGGAAAATTTTAGCTTAAGATAAAGACAATAGAAGACTGGTAGGTAAGAAAGTGGCATATAATGAATTTAAAATGATAGTAGGAAATGAAAGATGGGAAAAAGAGGAGATACATGGAAACTCAGTCATCCTGACATCACCAATGAATGAAAAAATAGAGTGAAACTCTTAAGGCAGACTGAAAGAGTTGATCTAGAAGGCAGGATTCATCTTAAGGAGATATATTTTATGGGAAGAAGAATTACTGCCTCTCAGTACAGAAGCAGCAGTAGTACAGAGACTCAGAGGAAAAGTGTACTGCTTTAAGGAAATTTGTATGTAAAAATAAAGCTTTGTAAAACAAAGTTTCCTATTTTTTAATGTATCAAGTTCCTCTAGTCATAGGTTGGTTGGTTTGTTTTTCAAATTAGATTCTGGTGACACATGGAATTAAAGCAAGATGTACTTAGGAGGGGTCTTCCTTGGTGGCTCAGATGGTAAATAATCTGCCTGCAATGTGGGAGACCTGGGTTTGATCCATGGGTTGGGAAGATCCCTTGAAGGAGGGCATGGCAACCCACTCTAATCAATATTCTTGCTTGGAAAATCCCCAATGGCAGAGGAGCTTGGAGGGCTACAGTCCATGGGGTTGCGAAGAGTCAGACATGACTGGGCAACTAAGTGCGTGCGCACATACACACACACATGGCAACTAAGCGTGCACACACACAGGAAGAACCCACCTGGGCAACTAAGTGCACACACATATGCGTGCACACACACACACACGGGAAGAACCCACTTGCCAATACAGGAGATGGCACTTGGTTTGATCCCTGGGTCAGGAAGATCCTCTGCATGGGGACAGCATGCTATCCCACTCCAATACTCTTGCCTGGAGAATCCCACAGACAGAGGAACCTGGTGGGTTACAGTCCATGGGGTCGCAAAGAGTCCAACACAACTGAAGTGATTTAGCATGCACCCACGTACTTAGGAGAAATCCAAGTGTTTATATAGAGTCCCTCGAGAGTCAAATATAGTAGAAAACTAGTGTAAGGACGGTAAACAACAGAAAGACACTTCTGGATGTAGATACATGTGGTACTTGATATTAAGGACTACTAGTCTTTTATTTAACTTCCTGTGGACACTGTATAGTGAAACTCAGGGCTGACAACCTACAGGAATTTTTTCTCACCCTGTGATTGGATAGTAAGTAGCAAGTGTACTGGAAATTAGGGTTTTCACCTTAATTCACGAAATTAAGATCCTGATCAAGTTGTGATACAGGAAGAGATAGACCAGCTTTTTTCCTTCAGTATGCTGTTCCCTCAGTCGGTGAAGAATCCGCCTGAAATGCAGAAGACCTGGGTTCAATCCCTGGGTTGGCCAAGATCCCCTGGAGGAGGGCACGGCAACCCACTCCAGTATTCTTGCCTGGAGAATCCCTATGGACAGAGGAGTCTGGCAGGCTACAGTCCATGGAGTCACAAAGAGTTGGACACTACTGAGCGACTAAGCACACATAACATTCCCTAGTATTGTCAGAGCAAAACAGATGGTTTGTCACCTCTGTAAGTTATGTTAGAAATATAACCTTAATATTAGGGGGGATAAAAAGATACTTTCCTTACTCTTTTATGTATAATGTTTCTGGTTGGTGAAACTCAGTGGAGATGTTGAGACTGAAATATTATTGGTGGAGGCCAGATAATACAAGACTTTGCAGGCCCTTTGATTTAGTTCCTGAGTATCCTTTCCTCTCATAGTGCAAGTAGTTTAGTTGCTTTTAAGTCTTTGTACCTTAATAAACTAAAAGTGACTTCCCACATGGTACAGTGGTAAAGAATCCACCTGCCAATGCGGGAGACACAAGAGTCTCGGGTTCGATACTTGGGTTGGGAAGATCCCCTGGAGCAGGAAATGGCAGCCTACTCCAGTCTTTTTGCCTGGGAAATCCCATGGACAGAGGAGCCTAGCAGGCTACAGTCTGTGGGATCAAAGAGTCAGACATGACTGACTAAACACACACACACAAATTTAAAATAGCTACCATTTATTATGCTTCACAGTTGCTATTAATAATTGCTTTTGTTTGGTATTCATTCAATCTTAACAATTGTATGAGGTCTGTTAAAAGTGGACTTTGCATGTGAAAAGAACTGAAGCACAAGCTTGATAATTTGCCTAAGGTGAGGTTACCTAGGCCACAATGTGGAGAATGGTCCTGGGAGGAGAAGAATGGCTCCAAGGAGACCAGATAATAAGGGTATTATAGTTGCAGTGAGGGAAGATGGTGGCTTGGACTCAGGTAAGTAGCAGTGGGCATGGAGAGGTGACATGGAGACGTTTTTTAATGCATTTTCACAGAAAGACTCGGTGATTCCTTTTGAGGGAAGACTTCCAGCACTCCTAGTGGCTGCACTGATGGGCTTGTCGGACACTGAGCAAGGAGATGTTGGAAGAATAGGGTTGTGGGTGAAGATGTTGATGAAGGATCTAGGGATGTGTGTTTTAGGATAGGAGAAACGGACATGTTTAAATGTTAGTGGGATGGTTTTGAGAGAGAAGATATAGAAAAGAGACATTTAATGTAGAATGAGAAGTGAGTAGTAATCCAGAGTGGAGTGGAAGGACTGGCCTCTGATAGATGAACTCTTCTGAGGCTCTAAGGCTAAACAGAGACTTGCTAGGTTGGCCTGTTAGGAAATTTCTTATATTCCTATTCTTAAATTCCTTGTGGACTAAGGTGGCAAGTTGAATTAGTTTTATCTTAAGGCTATTTAAAATTAACCAGAATGAAGGCAGTTATATGCCAGTTATATCCCATGGACAGAGGAGCCTGGCAGTCCATGGGGTCTCAAAGAGTCAGACATAAGTGAACGCACGCACACACACACATGCCAATAAATATAATAGTAAAAAATTAACCAGAATGAGACTGCTCAGTCTCAATCTTCTAGTCACTCATATTTCTTATGTTAGCATGGATCAGCTTATTACCGTGGAAGATCATCAGATTCCCAGATTACCATCTGCTTTCTCTGATCCTTTCATTTGATCGTTGCATCTAGTTTAGTGGGTCTCAACCCTGTCTGTCCCCAGCTGAGACACTTGAACCAGTCTCTGGGGATGGGGTAAGGGCATGGGTGTTTTTTTAACAACTTTGGGCTGATGCTAGTAATACACAGCCAAGATTGAAGACCATGGCTTAATTCTTGTACTTTCAAGATCTAAAAGTCTTGTGAGAGCTGTTACTTATTTCTCAGTTCAGGAAAGCCCCTTTCCTTCAACCAACTGGTTTAGAAACTGCTTAAATTGAAGTTCTGAGCAAAAGCTTATATATAGGCTTGGCCAAAAATCTTTGTTTGGGTTTCTCCAGAAGATGTAATGGAAAAGCATGAATGAACTTTTTGGCCAACCCAGTATAAAACATTAATTGTTAGTTGAGTATCTTTGCAGTTTTATTAGTTACTCAGTTTTGTATGGTTTTTAGTGTATTCATTTTGCCCTTGGGCTTATTTCTAACATGTTTCCTGTTATAAATGTCAGGGTATTCTAAACTGCATCCAGCATGGTGCCACCTATTTGATGGTGTATATTCCTTATAGACTTGAAGTTTTTTAACCTTAAAATTCTTTTTTATTTCAGCCCCCAATAATATTATCTATTTTAAAATATTTCGACAACATATATACCCTCAAATGTTTGTATTCTCCAGATAGCCAGAATCTAGGGCATGATCCAAGTAAAAAGATATTAATAGGGTAAGAATATAATTCAAAATTTTCTCAAGGTTCTGCTGGGGAGAAGGTTTATAATTAATCAGTTGAATACTTGAAATGGACATAAACATTTTAGAGCTAGCAACTATTCAAAAACATAAATGTTTTAGGATGAAAAAGCTTTTGATAGTTGTAATAAGCTTGAATTGTTATTTGGTACATGTTATAAATCACAGCTTCTATTATTACATAAACTTCTATTATGTTGGTTTGTGAGTCTTGGTTAATGGGTGTCATACATTTTCTGTACATTTATAAATTCTGCAAATTAAAAATATTAATTCATAACCCTAGAAACAAAAATGTCATCAATAGAAAGGCAGCTATCTTACATGACTTTTTAGCAAGTTATGGCTGTTATTTTTCTTTACCTGTTTCTAAGGAAAGCATAGTGTGTTTTTATAAGTGGGTTCATGTGTAACATCTATTAGTACTTACTGCAGAGGAATGGTATTGACTGTTTAATTTCAGTTGTCTACATTTTCAAAACAATGAAGACATATGAAGACTATAAAATAGAAATAGCCCCTATTCGAAATAGTTGAACATTTATTGTATCATTTGCTCTACAGAAGCAATCTCATTATTAAAGTAAATATTGCCAGTTTATGTGCATATTGTAGATTCAGGGCTCTATAATGTACATTATAACTTGTAACTATCAAGTACACAAATGTAATGGATATTCTGGATTATTTTCAATACAGTTTTATATAAAACAAAGATTCTGTGCCTGTGTGCTAAGGAGTGGTTTTAATTTCAACTGAAGATTTGAAAGTTTTCTTATAAATTTTACCTCCCTCTTTTTTGGCAGATGAACTATCCAAGAGAAAGGATGAAAGCAGATTGATTCTCCACCTACTTTTTAGATTTCAGATTCACCTGTGTTTTAATAGTTGCCTCCATGCAGTCTTATTCAGTTAAGATTTTCTGGTTTGTAGTTCTTATAATTGTACTGGGGCTCTGCAGTAATATATTTGTGAGATGTGCCTGCATAACAATTTTCCAAAAGCACATCTAAAACTAATATATAAATGTGCTCTATAAAATCAGTGGTGGTGGCTTAGTTGCTAAGTCGTGTCTGACTCTTGCGACCCCATGGAATGTAGCCTGCCAGGCTCCTCTGTCCATGCAGTTCTCCAGGCAAGAATACTGGAGTGGGTTGCCATTTCCTTCTCTAAGGGATATTCCCCACCCAGGAGTTGAACCTGGGTCTCCTGTATTGCAGGCAGATTCTTTACCATCTGAGCTATGAGGAATTGATTTAACGGTTTAGTAAATCTGATTTTCTTTTTTTAAAGAAATCTTGTATGATACATGAAGTTTATAAATAGAGGTACCCTGATTTTCCATTATATTTTTATTCTTTCAAGTTAAAAAGAAGTCCAAGTCTTGTGTGGTGATTGGGCGTGGTATGGGGGAGGGGTGCAGAGGAAGAGAGAAAGGTATAATTCCTGAATTTTGAGTTCTGACTCAGAACCCTTCTTTAACTTAAATGAACACAGTTATCTACAGGAATAAAAAATACTCGTTATGCCTATTCAGTATCACAGGGATGTATTACTCCAAAATTAAGCCAGCTCAATAGTGAAGAAGTCAGTAAGTCAAATTATGAGTTATAGAAAAATTTCTCAGCTATATCTTACCTTGAATACATCTAGTCTTCTGAAAACCTCTTCCAAAGAACTGGCTACTTTTCCAGCTTGGTCCAGGGCTGCTGTAACATCCATCATAGTGGTCTTGAAGGGGAAGAGCAGAGTGGTACAGGGTTTTCAGAACACTTGGGGGCATGTTCATGATTAATGCCCACACTTTGCTATGGTCATAGTAATGGAATGAACTGTTGGCACTTAGGGGCTTCCCAGGTGGCTCAGGTAAAGAATCTGCTTGCCAATGCAAGGAGACATAGGAGACAGGAGTTTGATCCCTGGGTTGGGAAGATCCCCTGGAGGAGAGCATGGTAACCTACCCCAGTAATCTTGCCTGGAGAATCGCATGGACAGAGGAGCCTGGTGGGCTACAGTCCATGGGTTTGCAGAGTCAGACACGACCGAGCATGCACACGCTGGCACTTAGTGTGCTGGAGCCAGGGATGCTACACATCCTCCACTGCTCAGCAAAGCCGCAAGTTGAGAACCACCAATGCGACCCTGAGTATTCATTGGAAGGACTGATACTGAAGCTGAAGCTCCAAAACTTTGGCCACCTGATGCGAAGAGCTGACTCACTGGAAAAGACCCTGATGCTGGGAGAGATTGAGGGCAAGAAGAGAAGAGGGTGACAGAGGATGAGATGGTTAGATAGTATCACCAACTCAATGGACGTGAGTTGGAGCAAACTCCAGAAGATGGTAAAGGAAGGGAAACCTGGCGTGCTGCAGTCCATGGGGTCGTGAAGAGTCAGACACGACTTAGTGACTGAACAGTAACAATAACTTCAGGGATCAGAGGTGGTGGATGGTGATGAAATGACCCAATCAGCTTTCAGCTTGGGATAATAGAAGCTAAAAAGCCCTGACGTAACAGATGACAATGTGTCAGCGTACTAATACCATTAGTAATGCTGATAGAGCTTAAAAATAATCCATTTTCCTTTAGGTTTACCTGGGCATATTTCTTACTTGTAGTCTAAGCAGAGCAATACTAGAAACTGGTATTCTAGTACCAGAGTGGGATATGAAGCACCATTTTGAACCCTTTATTATAGCATCAGAGTCTTCAGGAACACAGGGGAGTCCCATCAGAGGCACATTCAAGTTTTATACATCCAACTGTATGTGCTGGGCCACAGAGAAAGAGAGAGGTTGAGAATTGAAGTCATGCAGTCGCTTGTGCCTACCATTTCTCTTAGTACTCCCAGGACTAAGTGTTCAAAGGGAGACAGTAATCCACAACTCCCTAAGTTGGTCATAGATTCTTTGTGTCTTGTAGTGTGAGCTTCTCACGGCGCAGAGTGTGATTCTAGTGTTTAAAGATAAGTATTTTTTACACAAGATGGCCTCAAATGCAAGCCAACTACTTCATCTGGTGCTCACCCAAAGAATGAGCCATCTGTTTGAACACTGAAGGGAAAATTGGCTGTGTTGGACACATTGAGTCTGCCTCCAACATGGTCTGTAAATGTTGTGTACTGTATCTTTTAAAGGTGACTTTGATTTCCAAGCATAATTCTGACTCCATGAGGGTTTTTTTTCCCTTGTGTATATATCTGTGCACAAGATACAACTCCATCATAAATGCTGTTATCTTTCCAATTTTCCTGTGTTACTGGATAATATACTTGCAACAGTTCTTTATCTTCCAAAGTATATGGAGGCCTTTTAAAAAAGTCTTCATTCAAGGAATTAAAATAATGACCTGACTATAAAGCAGGGTTTTGAGCAAATGTCTTTAGTTTATGCGTGCACGCATGGCCAGTCGTGTCCGACTCTTTTGCAACCCCATGGACTGTAGCTCGCCAAGCTCCTCTGTCCATGGGATTTCCGAAGCAAGAATACTGGGGTGGCAAGTGGGTGGGATTTCCCAGGCAAGAATCCCTCCGCGAAGGGATCTTCCCAACCCAGGCTTCAAGCCTGGGTCCCTTGTGTCTTCTGTATTGCAGGTGGATTCTTTACCACTGAGCCACCTGGGAAAGCCCTTTCTTTAGTTTATATGGAGTTGTAAATGACCCACACAAAGTCGAGATTATTATAAAATTTTATCAAATTGCATCTTTAGTGAAATAAGCCCCAGTCACGGCAACATCCTGCTAGGAGTGCCCTCTGTCCCGTCCAGTACATGATGTGGTGGTTGTCTAGGGCTAGATGATGATGCATTAGACCAGAGCTTTTTTTTTTTTTTTTTCTATAAAGCACCGAATAGTAAATTTTCTGTAAAAGACCAAAAAAGGCTTTGAAGGCCTTAAAGTCTGTTGCAACTACTTGATCCTGCAGTTGTACCAAGAAAGCAGCCACAGACCACGAGAAAACAAATGAATGGGGCTGCGTCACCATAAGACTATTTTTACAAAGAAATGACAGGCTGGATTGGGTGCACTGGATTCTCTGAGTTAGAAAATGATGCCCAAGGCAGTGTTTCTCATATGTGATTCCCATATCAGCAGCCCTGACATCAGTGCAAACTGTTAGCAGTGCAAATACTCAGACCCCCTCCTCCCTCCCAGTCATAGCTACTGAGTTAGAAGCTGAGGCTGAGGTCCAGCAATGAGGGTTTTAACCAGCTCTCCTAGAGGTCTGACACATGCACACTGAAGTTTGAGAATCACAGCTCTAAAGATCTAGATTCCTGGGACCTCCCTGGTGGTCCAGTGGTTAACAATCTGCTTGGGGGATACAATCTGCTTGGGTTTGATCCCGGGTTTGGGGAGATCCCACATGCTGTGAAGCAGCTAAGCCCCTGCACCACAACTACTGAAGCCTGTGCACCTAGAGAACGGAGAACAAGAGAAGCCACTGCAATGAGAAGCCTGTGCACTGCAACTAGAGAGTAGTCCTCGCTCGCCACAACTAAGAAAGCCTGCACGGCAATGAAGACCGAGCAGAGCCAAAAATAAGTAAAATTGTACATAATCCCTCAGTCATGTTCGGCTCTTTGCAACCCCATGGAATGTAGCCCGCCAGGCTCCTTTGTCCATGGAATTCTCCAGGCAAGAATATTGGAGTGGGTTGCCATTTTCCTTCTCCAGGGGAATCATCCCGGCCCAGGGATTGAACCTGGGTCTCCTGCATTACAGGCAGATTCTTTACCATCTGAGCCACCAGGGAAGCCTACTATTTTTTTATTTTATTTTATTTTTTTAATTTTTTAGTGAAAATTTATTTTTTCAAAATTTACATTTGTTTTTGTAAACAGGTCTACACTTAACAGCTTTCAGATTTGGTACATTGGAGAATTGTTTTTTTATTTTTATTTATTTATTTAATTAATTAATTTATTTATTTTTTATGGAAGCCTACTATTAAGAGACATCTCTAAGTATAAAGACAGGTCAACTTAAAAAGTATCAGCAGATAAAATGCTTGACTTTATCTTATAATCTATAGATAATACATTAGAATATGTAATGAATCTATACACCTTTTCCAAAGGAATACTCAAGGTAGAAGTAGCAATAAAGTTATAAATGATAATCATCAATCAGATGAAATAATTTAGATGAAGCTTTTCTCTCTCAAAGAGATGGGGACTAGGCAAGATTTTATATATATATATATCTGTATAAAGATCTAGATCCTTAAGGTGAAATCTAAAACGATGCAAGATGTTTTCGATGGTGTTAGCCCTGGTGCACTAAATAGTAAAGTGATTTGAGCACTGAAATAACTGTGAGTACTCTATTGAGTCAGAAAGTAGTTTTATACTTCTAGTAAGAAGATATTTGTTTTTCAATTGATGAAGTTGTCTTTTCTGTTTAATATGTGGGAGTGTATTCTAAATTTCTGTTGAAAAATTTCCCTTAAATTTGAGACCAGCTTTCCTTTGTGTTATCACCGTATAGTACAGTTGTGGGATTCACAGAGGGATTCAGTTTAGAGCAGAACCTAATAATGATGATCCCTTGGTTTCCCGACCAGGGATCGAACCCTGGGCCCTGGCATTGAGAGTGCCGAGTACTAATCACTGGACCGCCAGGGAGGTCGCAGCTGCTTTATTTCTGATTGATGTATCAGCTTGGCCTCCACCCCTGATTGTACAGTTTGATCACGTGGACTAGGGTTGTGCTGACTGTGATGGGGCCTTGCATCCTGTGGGCTCACCACGCAAGAGTGGCTCAGGAAACTTTGATTCATCATCCTCTCATGGTCAGGCCCTCCTCCTGTCTCTGTGGCCTCACCAGACAGTTCTGTGGTGAACATTACATTCCTGATTCTAGATTCTGTGTCTTGTAATCACAGTGACCATCCTGTTTCGCTGATTAATTTTTAGTGTGGCTTGTAGATGGTGCTCATGAAATGAGTGAAATGTGACAGGCTTACAATCCATAAAGAAGCCGGAGTAAAAGCATCCTTCTCTAGATGGTTAACTCTATTTGGGCCTTGGCACCAGGGTGATCTGAGGGCCCTGAAAGACTCACTAGGCTAACTCAGTCCTCTTCTGTTTTGTCTGATCCTATGTGGCAGCTTGGGCCATATCCACTGTCCATAGTGGGTCAAATATTGGATCAAAAACATCCCCTGACTGTCTACTTTCCCAGCATAAACTTTGGAGGCAATATCCTCTCAATGTGTAACATCTCATTGAGGGACTTCCCTGGTGGTCAAGTGCCTAAGACTTTGAGCTCTCAATGCAGGGGGTCTGGGTTCCATCTCAGGTCAGGGAACTAGATCCCACATGCTACAGGAATTCAGATCCCATGTACTGTAACTAAAGACCCGGCACAGCCAAATACATAGATACTAAAAAAAGAAACATTACATTGATTAAAGTCTCAGGGTTGAATGTTGTTTTTTTTAATGTAGTTCCTTTTGTCACCCAGTTGCTGCTGTGTTGATCAGTGTAGCTCTTCCTAGGCTGCCCTTTTGGTCTTCAGACAACTCTGATCTTGGGAAAGCTTCTGTCTTGTTGCTTTGGCTTCTGCTTCTCTGTTGCACCTGCGGGTGTGCTCAATCGCTCATGTCCGACTCTTTGTGATCCACTTCTTAACACATTTTCATGTCTCGGTCTAGCCACATGGCTGCTATTTTTTAAAAGTTTCATTGGAAGATAATTGCTTTACAGTGTTGTGTTAGCTTCTGCCGTACAACAGTGTGAATCAGCAGTAAGTGTACCTATATCCCCTCCCTCTAGAGCCTCCCTCCCACCCCGCCTCCCGAGGTCCCAGAGCACTGAGCTGGCCTCCCTGTTTGAAATGTCTTTTCATTGTACTCTGGGTCAGCCTCATTGTTTTCAGATTCTATTTTTTTTTTTTCCATAAGGGTGTGTGTCAAAGGAGTCTTTGCATCTCTATAAAACTTTAAATTTTTCCTTATGCTTGACTCTGCTGCTCTGAATGGTATCTAACTTTCAATTATATTTTCTAATTGGTGAGTGTTGTTGATCTGTGTCCTGTGTGTCTCCACTGTTGTGGAGTCCTTCAGTCATGTCTGACTCTTTTGTGACCCCATGGATTGGGATTTTCCAGGCAAGAATACTGGAGTGGGTTGCCATTTCCTTTCTCCAGGGAATTTTCCTGACCCAGGGATCAAACCCAGGTCTCCCGCCTGACTTTCCTGTATTGCAGATGGATTCTTTACCGCTGAGTCACTGGGTGAGTGTAGAATAACACTATTGATAAATTTATCTTCTATCTAAGAGCTGTGCTCAATTCTCTTATTATTTTTATGAGTTGACTGATTTGAAGATCAAATCACCTGCGAATAATCAGCCTTATCTTTTTCCTTCCACTTCTTATCTTTAAAAAATCTTACTGCCTTGTTCTGGATGCCCAGTACTGAATAATACAGATTGTAGGTATACCATTTTCTTCCTTTCCATTTTTAAGATATTGTGTTACATTATTCAGGTAGCCTGTTGAGTAATCTAGTATTACTTTGAATTCTATTCTTTTGTAGTATTACTTTGTATTCTATTCTGTTTTCACCCACTAGAATCTTTAGGATCTTCACTTTTTCCTTAGAATTTTGCAACTATATAAGGATATCAGTTCAGTTCAGTTCAGTCGCTCAGTCGTGTCCGGTTCTTTGTGACCCCATGAATCGCAGCATGCCAGGCCTCCCTGTCCATCACAAACTCCCGGAGTTTACTCAAACTCATGCCCATTGAGTCGGTGATGCCATCCAGCCATCTCATCCTCTGTCATCCCCTTCTCCTCCTGCCCCCAATCCCTCCCAGCATCAGGGTCTTCTCCAATGAGTCAACTCTTCACATGAGGTGGCCAAAGTATTGGAGTTTCAGCTTCAGCATCAGTCCTTCCAATGAATACCCAGGACTGATCTCCTTTAGGATGGACTGGTTGGATTTCCTTGCAGTCCAAGGGACTATACCCTGGTATAAATTTCTTCTTATTTCTTATAGCATGGCTTTTCAGCCTGAAGACTTATGTCTCTCTCTCTCTCTTTTTTTTGGCTATGTGTGGTGTCTTAGTTCCCTGACTGGGAATTGAACTTGGGGCCCATGCAGTGTCCTAACCACTGGACTCCCGGGGAATTCCCAGGACTTATGTCTTTTTAAGTCTAAAATTTTTCTTACTTTAGTTGGCTCTTCCTCCCTCGCTCCCTGAATTCCTATTTGGCTACTATTTGACTTAGTTTAGTTTGCATTCTCCAACTTTTTTCTCATATTTTCCACTGCTTCACCTTTTTGGTTTACACTGTGGGATTTTTTTTCAACTTTCTCTTCTAGGTCTCTGTAAAAATTTTATTTAAATCATAGTTTGAGTTTTAAGAATCTTTCTGGTTCTCTGTCCTCTTTTCAGAGCCTCATGCCTCAGTTATTGTCTCAGATATTCCCAAGTATACTAATTATATCATGTTCTTTTATTGAAAATGATAGATTTAAACTGCATAACGAGAGAGGTATTAATAACATACTGCTCACAAAACTAAAAAGTTCAGTGATAGGCTTACTTTATATGTAGATTAGTTTGATATGGGAGCTTATATGATTCAGCTCAACAGAACAAAATAGGTTAAGCCAAAGATGAGGAGTCTTAGGCCTAAAACATAAATATTTTCTGCAATCATGTAGTTTAGAAAAGTTGGGAAGTTTTGAATATGAAGGGGCAAAAGGCAGATGAGTATTTTATTAAAACAAAGAGTAGTGAATTAGGGACTGGCCAGTATGTACTATAAAAATTGTCCATCCTGGAACTTCCCTGGTGGTCCAGTAATTAAGACTTCCTGCTCCCAATGCAGGGGGCATGGGTGCGATCCCTGGTGGGGGAACCAAGTAAGATCCCTTATGCTGTGGTCAAAAAAATAAAGAATTTGCTAGTAGAGCTGATGGCAGGGAGCAGAGAAAGAAGTTCTTAATGACTAAAAATACCTCTGTATCGATGCCTAAAATGTCATCAATTTTGTGAAAACAGGAAAATGTTGCTGGGTGGGTTCAGAAGATTAAAAACTATTCATCATTTACATTTTGGTGCAATTGTCCTAATCAGTTTTCCTATTTCTAGACGGGATCAGCGCATACTTATGTATATAGAGGAACATGGATAGTTACTGGGGAGACAGGGCAGGATTTTCCCAACATGACATCAAGGACGTCATGTCCTTGAGAGAAGGATGTCCTAAGTAAAGGAGGATTTGAAGAAAGGGAAGTGAGAGGAACATGAACAAGCACTCCATTACTTTGATGTAATTTTACCCTTTTCTCCCAGAGACTGAATCTCCTCTCTATTCTCTCTCCCCCTCCCCGCTTATTCTTTTAAATTAAAGTAACAAATAAAGGAAAGAAGGATTCTTGGCAGTAAATAACTAGCTTCAGTAATTTATGTCAATTTCTACCCTCTATCTGGGGCTTCCCAAGTGGCTCTAGTGGTAAAGAACCTGCCTGCCAATGCAGCAGACAAAAGGGACTCAGGTTCAATCCCTGGGTCAGGAAGATCCCCAGGAGGAGGGTGTGGCAACCCACTCCAGTATTCTTGCCTGGAGAATTCCATGGACAGAGGAGCCTGGCAGGCTACGGTCCGTGGGGTTGCCAAGAGTTGGACATGACTGAGCAACTAACACATTTAACAGGTACTGTGTAGGTTTTATTTTTTTATTTTTTATTTTTTTTGACTCAAGAAAAACATTTATTATTCTTATATTTTGACTTGTTCTGTAGTTTCTCCTGGATTTTTTTTTCATTTTTTCTCTTTTTCTCCCTTTTTTATTTTTTATTTATTTATATTTTCATTTATTTTTATTAGTTGGAGGCTAATTACTTTACAATATTGTAGTGGTTTTTGTCATACATTGACTTGAATTAGCCATGGATTTATATGTATTCCCCATCCCGATCCCCCCTCCCACCTCCCTCTCCACCCGCTCCCTCTGGGTCTTCCCAGTGCACCAGGCCCGAGCACTTGTCTCATGCGTCCAACCTGGGCTGGTGATCTGTTTCACCCTAGATAATATATATGTTTCGATGCTGTTCTCTTGAAACATCCCACCCTCGCCTTCTCCCACAGAGTCCAAAAGTCTGTTCTGTATATCTGTGTCTCCTTTTCCGTTTTGCGTATAGGGTTATCGTTACCATCTTTCTAAATTCCATATATATGTGTTAGTATGCTGTAATGTTCTTTATCTTTCTGGCTTACTTCACTCTGTATAAGGGGCTCCAGTTTCATCCATCTCATTAGGACTGATTCAAATGAATTCTTTTTAACAGCTGAGTAATATTCCACGGTGTATATGTACCACAGCTTCCTTATCCACTAATCTGCTGATGGGCATCTAGGTTGCTTCCATGTCCTGGCTATTATAAACAGTGCTGCGATGAACATTGGGGTGCACGTGTCTCTTTCAGATCTGGTTTCCTCAGTGTGTATGCCCAGAAGTGGGATTGCTGGGTCATATGGCAGTTCTATTTCCAGTTTTTTAAGAAATCTCCACACTGTTTTCCATGGCGGCTGTACTAGTTTGCATTCCCACCAACAGTGTAAGAGGGTTCCCTTTTCTCCACACCCTCTCCAGCATTTATTGCTTGTAGACTTTTGGATAGCAGCCATCCTGACTGGCGTGTAATGGTACCTCATTGTGGTTTTGATTTGCATTTCTCTGATAATGAGTGATGTTGAGCATCTTTTGATGTGTTTGTTAGCCATCTATATGTCTTCTTTGGAGAAATGTCTGTTTAGTTCTTTGGCCCATTTTTTGATTGGGTCATTTATTTTTCTGGAGTTGAGCTGCAGGAGTTGCTTGTATATTTTTGAGATTAATCCTTTGTCTGTTGCTTCGTTTGCTATTATTTTCTCCCAATCTGAGGGCTGTCTTTTCACCTTGCTTATAGTTTCCTTTGTTGTGCAAAAGCTTTTAAGTTTCTTTAGGTCCCATTTGTTTATTTTTGCTTTTGTTTCTAATATTCTGGGATGTGGGTCATAGAGGATCCTGCTGTGATTTATGTCAGATAGTGTTTTGCCTATGTTCTCCTCTAAGTTAACCAAGAGCTAGTGCAGACAGTTCTGGTCTGTTTGTTTAAGATAAGTCTCTTCACCTGATACACATACCTCCTGAGTGATAAGACCAGGCTCTGTGGGAGGCAGAAGAGAGGCATGAGGTCTGTGTGTCCTCTGGATTCCTGCCTATATCACCTGTGTACCACCTCCACCCTCTACACTAGCAGTCCCCAATCTTTTCGGCACCATGGACTGGTTTCGTGGAAGACAATTTTTCACGGACCTTGGCGGGGAGATGATTTCAGGATGATTCAAATGCATTACATTTATTGTGCATGTTGTTATTATTCCACCAGCTCCACCTCAGATCATCAGGCATTAGGTCTTGGAGGTTGGAGACCCCAGGTCTAGACGATGAGCCTGTTCTCTGTCTTCCTGGTGTCAGGCATGGTGCCTGCCTGCAGTGGTGGAACTACTGAACTGAATCATTCTACCTGACATTCAATTTTCTCTGTAATTACAACCTTAATGTAATTTGCCTTACTTTTTGTCCCCATAATATTTGGAAAACTCGTTACTCAGTGTATTTCTTATGCTAGTTTATATTAAAATTTAAAAATATTAGCTTTATGGTAAAAAGGAATTACCAGTTTTCTTTCTCTCTAATGGAGATGTCAACTTTTTTCCCCCTTGGGGAGGGGAAAGATGAGGGTTGCTGTATACAATTCCTGATGCCCATTAGAAATTTGAATTTCAGATAAAAAATGAATATATTTGTAATATTGGTATGTCCCAATTGCTTGTTTTTTTTTTTTCCCCTTCAAACTTTAAACTTTTAATTTTACATCAGAATATAGTCAGTTAACAATGTTGTGGTAGTTTCAGGTGAACAAAGGGACTCAGCCATACACAAACATGTATCTATTCTCCCCCAAACCCCCCTCCCATCCGGGCTGGCACATAACACTGCGTAGAGGTCCATGTGTTATACAATAGGTCCTTGGTTCTCCATTTTGAATACAGCAGTGTGTACATGACTTTCCCAAAGTCCTTAACTATCTCTTCCCCCTGGCAACCATGAGTTCATTTTCTATGTCTGTGAGTCTCTTTCTGTTTTATAAGTAAGTTCATTTGTATCATTGCTTTTTAGATTCCACATATAAGGGATGTCATATGATATTTCTTCTTTGTCTGACTTACTTCATCCCCAATTGCTTGTTTTTTTTTTAATCTGAAATTTTAATTTAATAGGGTGTCTCTTTTTTCTCTGCTTAATTTAGTAACCCCAGGCTCTCCTTCTGGTCAATATAACTTTATATCTTGAAGGCCCAAAAGAAGATTCTAGAGACCCTAAAGGACAAATAGCATTTCAGAGGCCTGGGCCTGACTCAGAAGCTATGATCTATCAGTCAACACCCTTTTCTTCTCACAGAACCATCTACATTACAACCAGAGGTAAACAGATCCCCAACTAAGAGCAGATATTACCACCCTGCTTCCCTCCTTTTACTGTAGCTACTGTGCACAAAGCCCCAACCTGCTGAAAGGTGCTCTTCTGGCAGCGAGTGTAGAAATACAAATATTTAATATTAATATAAATTAGTATACAGGGGCTTCCCAGGTGGTCCAGTGGTTAAGAATCTGCCTGCCAATGCAGGGGACACAGATTCCTGGTCTGGGAAGATCCCACAAGCTGTGAGGCAACTAAGCCTGTGTACCACAACTACTGAGCCTGTGTTTCAGAGCCCGAGAGCCGCAACTACTGAAGTCTGCATGCCCTAGAGCCCCTGCTTCACAACAAGACAAGCCACCGCAGTGAGACGCCTAGGACCCACAACTAGAGTAGCGTCCACTGGCCACAACCAGAGAAAAAAGCAACAACGACCCAGTGTGGCCAAAAATACAAATAAATAAATGAAAAAGAATATACAGCTCAGGAGCCGTCAGATGGCAGGGGTGCACAGCTCAAGGTGTGGGGAGAGGATGCAGACCTTCATGTGTCTGTCCCAGCATCTCCATGTGTTCACCAACATGGAAACTCTCCAAACCCTGTCCTTCTGGGTTTTTATGGCGGCTTCACTACAGAGGTGTGATTGAGGAAATCACTGGCCATTGGCAATGGATTCAACCACCAGTCCCTTACCTAGTTGGTTTCCTTGGCAACCAGCCCCCATCCTTAGGTGCAGCCCCAAAGTCACCACATTAACATAACAAATGTCACCCTGATCACTCAGGAAATTCCAAGAGTTTTAGGAGATCTTTACCGTGAAGGGGGCTTTCATGGTAATTCAGAAGATAAAGAATCTGCCTGCAATGCAGGAGACTCAGGTTTGATTCCTGAGTGGGGAAGATCCTCTGGAGAAGGAAAGGGCTACAATCCATGGGGTTGCAAAAAGTCAGACATGACTGAGCGACTAACACTTTCACTTTATTTTGCCAGGAAGGAGATGAAGACCAAATATACATTTGTTATTATAAATGACATGTCACAATACTCTTTCCTCCTTTGCTGCACTCGTTTCCCTGCTCCAGATTTGATGGAGGGGGGACAGTTCTGTAGTTATCCTACTCCGCGTTCACAGAGTAGAAATCAGGTTGCGGGGACTTCTGGTTGGTGATCCTAACCCCACGGCATTGTCACACCACCAGGAAGTGCACAGGTCCTCCCGGAGGTTCAGGCCCTTGGCTTTGAGATGGCTGATGTTCACAGATGTTGGGGGAAGGTGCTCAGAGAGCTCAGGCTCTGAATTCCCACTGTCTAAGACCACAAGTTAATTTTTTTTTTTTTAAGATTTTTTTTGTTGTGGACCATTTTAACAATCTGAATTGAATATGTTACAATATTGCCTCTGTTTTATGGGTTTTTTGGTTTCATGTCCAGGAGGCATGTGGGATCTTAGCTCCCTCACCAGGGATCGAACCCTCACCCCTGCACTGGAAGGTAAAGTCTTAACCACTGGACCGCCAGGGAGGTCCCCACAAGTTAATTCCTGCTAGGGGTCTTGGATTCATTTCCCAATGGCATGTGGGTCTGGAGGAACTGGACCTGGAATTAGGCTAAAATGCCATGGATGTTATCTTTTAAGACAGCAGATTTTACTTCCCCCCGCCCCCCCCCCAAATTTTAGCATTAGGTGGTAGAAATAATGCTAACAGTGTATATTAATAACTCATTTTAAAAGGGATCATCACTTTAACAGAGGATATTTATAATGTATTTTTTATAGTAATTAGTGCCTGTGAAAGTCTTAGTCACGGTCATGTCCTATTCTTTGCAAACCCCTGGACTGTAGCCTGCCAGGCAAGAATACAGGAATGGTAGCCATTGCCTTCTCCAGGGAATCTTCTAGACCCAGGGATTGAACCCAGGTCTCCCGCTTTGCAGGTGGATTCTTTATCATCTAGCCACCAGGGAAGCCCCAATTATTGCCTAAGCAGTGGCAAAAAGTATTTTGTTTCTATAACAAGGTAACAACATTTAAAACCTAAAAGAAGTTAATATTAACCTGGTTCTTAGGAAGAGGTTTAATTAGAAGTAGCGTTATATATACACCATTGTGTTTGGTCTGTCAAGTATATAAATTTAAATAACCAATAAGTCTTTTCATATCTGGTATAATTTGGGGAAATTTGCCTGCTCCTGAGCTTTGGCTGCATTACCTAGATAATCCACGAGATGGCAGCAGAGAAATGTTCATTTAAATTTATCATTCAGAGAGCTTGTTTTAAGTGTTTTTTTAATAAACTATAGACAAATCTTTGTAATTTGGTCCTTTCTAAACAAAGAGTAGCCAGTGAGAGCTTTAGAGTGATTTCTCAGGTCTTTTATGAAAGATATAATGAAAATTTTATTTTCTTTATTTATCTTACAGTCATTTATCATATTTTGCTATGAGAGTCACATCTAAATGCCAATCAGAGTATATGCTGGTCTATGTGTTTCCATCACAGCATTCCAACTAGTCATCTCAGGGAATCTGAGACCAACAGACTGTAGAATCTTACTTAGTGTGTTCTTTGTGGAAATTTATAACATACTTGTACCATCACTTAGGAACAAGCAAGAAAGTGAAAGTGGTTTTCAGGTTGAGGCCTGAGCTTGTCTGGGGGGGTATGTGGTGGGTAGATTAAGAAAAGAGGGAGCCCAAGGGGAAAAGAATATTTATATACAGAGTTCAGTCTTCACCTAAATTTATACTATCTTACATTTTTGGCTTCATTTTTGCTTATTTGTTTCAATGGGTAATTGGACTTTTTGAGTCAGAAAGAAAAGTTGTTTTCCTGTGATTGACCTCAGTTTTCTAGTTCTAGGTTCATGTATTTCTTATAAAGTGATACAAGGTGTAAGTCTGTTCTACAGATATAACTAATAGGAAATTGATCATCATTGCTGTGGACCATTTTTTTGAATTTCATTATGCCCAAAACTTGGTGAACTTTACACACACACACACGAATGTGTTTTTGTTTATAGAAATAATAGATGCTTGCTGCAAACTTTTAAAGCAGATAGGAATATATGACATAGAAAATGAAGTCTCCCATAATCCTTTGAGGTAGTTTGTTAATATCCTCCTAGGTATTTTTCTAGAAAACATTTGCATTTTAAATGAAATAAGATCATACAACACTGATGTTCAGGTGTGTGATCAGTCGTGTCTGACTCTTTGAGAACCTATGGACTGTCGCCTGCCAGGCTCCTCTGTCCATGGAATTTTCCAGGCAAGAACACTGGAGTGGGTTGCCATTTCTTTCTCTAGGGGATCTTCTCAACTCAGGGATCCAACCCGAATCTCCTGCATTGGAAGGCAGATTCTTTAGCACCCAGCTACCTGGGAAGCCCGTGATAAAACATACAAACAGGTAAAACCGTTGAATGTGCACTTGTGCACTGTAGAGGCTGTGTTTCATATGTTCTGTATCTCTATGCGCTTTTACCAGTTGCAAGGGCAAAATATAATGTTTGCAGTGCATTAATGCTCTGATTTCATTCATGCAACAAGTTTACATTGAGTACCTTCCGAGGCACTGTTCTTGTTGGAAAAAAGATTTGCCCTTGGCATACTGAATTTTTAGTGGGTAGAGAGGGATAATAAGTGAATAGACTAACCTTATAATATTAGATTGTGATCAGTGCCAAGGACGAACAAAGAGATGAACAAAGCAGAGAAAGTAGTTGCATTTTAAGTGGGTCAGTCAGGGAAGGCCCTACCAATAGGATGAATAAGATGACATTTGAGCACTGATTTGAAAGGATGGATAAATGGGGAAAGAGTGCCCCAAGGAGGAGGAGGAGCGGATGCCTGGACCTCAAGATAGCAGCGTGCTGTGCAAGTGTGTGGTTGGAGGGCACTGACCAAGGGGGAGGGTAGGACATGAGGTCAGAGGGAAGAGGCCACACAGAGGGAAGTGGGGAGTACCTTTACTGAAAATGCTGACACCTGCTAATGACACTACTGGCTATCATTCTGGGCCCTGGTGTTGTAAGACCCTTTCCTGTAATCCTTATTTCAGCTGGACTTGGAATGTTCCTTTATTTCAGCTGGATTCGGACATCCTCTGCTCTTTCCAGCTCTGAGCTCTCACTGGGGTATTCCCACCAGAGCACCTTCTTGCACATATCCCATCCCTTTCAAACTCTGCCTGATCCAGGAAAACTTGTGTCATCCCAAGTCTGGCCTCGCACATATTTGACCTCCTTTTTAGCACTCTTTGTGTTCAGTGGACCTTCTCCATTACCACTAGCACACGTAACCCTGAATGAAAAGTTCCTTCAGGTCAGGAATGATCTTATGCATATCTGCATCCCCTCAGGACTTAGCTCTTCGTCTTACATGTAGTAGATGACCTTAGATATTTGTGGAACTGAATTTGGTGAGGCAAACCATTTCCTGTTTTACAGCTATAGAACAAGAGCGAATCCATAGCTGTAAAGGGTTCTGGGTCATTGAATGAAAGCTGCTCCTTCAGCAGATCAGAATTGTGCAAAGCTGTTAAGTGTATACTTTTGAAGAGCAGGTTTTGCTGTGTTGCTGAGTTCATGTTACCATGACAACCTTAACTTTTGGCACTTTCTGAATTTTAGTGTCCTACTTAATTTCCTGTGTTGGGTTCTGAGAAACCAACTTGTTCTGTCCCCGTTGCTTATGTGCATTTTTGAACTGAAAATCATTTACGAGTTTATTTTCCTTATTAGGTTATCAATTCCTTAAAATTGGGGGACTTTGTCTTATTGTCCTTATGATGCCTCATAGCACCAAAGTATGCTCTATATATTTTAGACAGTGAATGTAACAGTACACATTTTAGATGAACCGAGAAATGATTGATGTGGTGTGTGCATGCTAAGTTGCTTCAGTTGAGTTCGGGTCTTCGTGACCCTGTGGACCACAGCCTGCCAGGCTTCACTTTCCCCAGGATTCTCCAGGCAAGAATACTGACATGGGTTGCCTGCCGCCTTCCGGGGGATCTTCCTGACTCAGGGACCGAACTCGAGTCTCTTACCTCTCCTGCACTGGTGGGTGGGTTCTTTACCACCAATGTCGCCTTGGAAGCCCACTGATGTGGTAGGTAGGCTAAATATGGTTGCCTCAAAGACATCAAGTCCTAATTCTTGGAACTTGTGAGTGTATCATCTTTTTGTGTTGTAAAAGAGACTTTTGAAAGTGTGATTAGATTAAGACTTCTGTGATGGGGAGATGATCCTGGAATATTCAGGTTGGGCCAGTGTAATCTCATGGGTCTTCATAGGAGGGAGGCAGGACCCCAGTTAGTAGTAGAAGGCATGGTGATGGAAGCGAGATGTTGGAATGACGTGGAGAGGGGACAAGAGCCAAGGAATGGAGGAGTTTCTAGAAGCTGAAAATGTCAAGAAAGTAACCTAGTACTTTGGGACCAAGTGCATGGCTATTGGAAACAGTGTCAGACACCCTGACTCAGGTGGAACTTCTCTGCAAGAGCAGCATTGACTCTGAGCAACTGGAATAGCTAGCAAACAAAGAAAGTCAACAAGAAGGCTAGACTGCAGTGTTAAAAAAGGTCTGTCTTCTGTCTCACAGATTCTAGAATATTCTTTCAAAGAATCAGTGAATTTGTCATGTAACATTTTTCTTTTTTTCAGCTGTGCACAAGCAAAGCGCTCACAAAAATCAGCAGGATTATGTTCCTTAATTAAGGAAAGGAGTATTTAAGTTGTGACCACTGGAACTTGAGATAAGCATCTTCTTTTTGCTTCTAAAGTTATCTGTGCGTGTTCTGGTCCAAATCGACTTCCCAACTTCCCAGAATTATTACTATGACTTTTTTTGCAACACTGTGCAGTATGTGGGATCTTGGTTCCCCCACTAGGGATTGAGCGCATGCTCCCTGCAGTGGAAGTGTGGAGTCTTAACCACTTGACCACCAGGGAAGTCCCTCAGACTTGTTTTTTGTTAGAACTTTACTGATAAGTCATTTGCAGAAAACGAGCATGACATTTCAAGGTCTGCAACTAATGTTCCCTTCACCTCTAGCTAAGGCTCACAATTTCGCATGTTTGTTCTTTTGTTAGTATTACTGCCAAAAAGAGGGAAAGAACAGAGTTTGTATTTTTCCTTCTTGTCCTACAAGGACTGAAGCTTGAGATCCTTCCTTTCTTGGTAAGAAATGGTTTCATACTCCTTGTGACTGGGCTGCCCGGGGTTTCTGCTCACTTTTGTTTTAAGAGAGGAAGATCACTTTTGAAAAATGGTATCTTAGCTACTTCCATAGTGCAGGACCAAGAAAATCCAATGTGCATGCTTCTCACTGATTTATGAACAACCGAGTAAAAACGGGTGACCTCATGCATCAGGCACTCAGGTGAGCAGGCACAACAATTAAAGATAGTAAGTGTGAAGTCTCTGTTGTGGGCATTGTGGGGTAAACAAGGCAGCTTTTCCCCCCTCTCTCTCTGTCAGCTTTTCTATTTGTAAAATGAGGTCATGCCGCTAATCCAGCTCAGAGAATAGATATGAGAAAAGTGAATAAACTCAACATTGTTGTCGGATTTTTGTATAAAATGCCTACATCCTGAGTTTTTAGACAGATTTATTGTTATTGTTAGAAACATATGTCCATTAACATACTAGAAGATGCCTTTCATTAAAAGTTGGTAGGGAAATGAAAAACTTTACGCTTCAATAAAAGGTGCAGAAACATCTGGACATACACACACACAGAGAAATGAATCTAGACACAGATCTTAACAGCCTTCATGGAAATGAACTTGAAGTGGATCATGGGTGAGAGAATCCGCCTGCAGTGGGGGAGACCTGGGTTCGACACCTGGGTTGGGAAGATCCCCTGGAGCAGGGCATGGCAACCCACTCCAGTATTCTTGCCTGGAGAATCCCCATGGACAGAGGAGCCTGGCGGGCTACAGTCCACAGGGTCACAAAGAGTCAGACACGACTGAGCAACCAAGCACAGTAAGACTGTAAAACTCCCAGAAGACGACACAGGAGACAAATCTAGGTGGCCTTGAGTTTGGCGTGAATTTTTAGATACAGCCTCATGAATCACTGATGATTGACAAACTGGACTCAATTAAAAATAAAAAATTTTGCTCTGCAAAAGTCACTGTCAAGAGAATGAGAAGACAAGCCACAGACTGGGAGGGAGGAAGTATTTGCAAAAAATATATCTGGTAAAGGACTGGTATCCAAAATATACCAAGAACTCTTTAGACTCCATAATAAGAAAACAAACAACCCAATTAAAAATTTGGCCAAAGACCTTAAACACCTCACCAAATCTGCCAAGATATACAGACAGCAGATAAACATATAAAAAGATGCCCCCCTTCAGATGTCATCAGAGAAATGAAAATTAACACAACAGTGAGATGCCACCATATACCTCTTACAGTGGCCAAAATCCAGAACACATATAACACCAAATGCCAGTGAGGATGTGCAGTAACAGGAACTCTCACTCATTGCTGGTGGGAATAGAAAATGGTACAGATATTCTGGAAGATAGCTTGATGGTTTCTTACAAAAGTTAGCATACTCTTAGGCGATCAAGTCATAAGATCGTATTATAGATCATTTGATCTTATCACATGAAAACTATACTGTTATTCATTCCTAATCATTGCTGCCTGTGTTCCAGAAGCACTGGGCTTATAAAGTTATGAAGAAAGTCCTATTCCTATATGATTTTCATGTATCTTCTCTGTTGATATGTGGTCTTATCTAAAACTCAATAACGTGATCAGTATCAAGATATGTAGGTCTGAACTATGTGACTGTTTGCCACTGGCCCTTAATATGTGAATAACTTTTTATTCAGTAGGTTTCTTTCACTTAACTCTACCTCCTCACCTTCTTTCTTCACTGTTCCTGCCAAAATAATTTTCTTGGTTTGGATTTGACAAATGTATCTGTCAGCTATGGCTGTGCAACAAATAACCACAAAATGAGAGGTTTAAAACAGCACCCAGTTGGGACTTCCCTGGTGGTCCAGTGGTTAAGACTCTGCACTTCCACTGCAGGGGCTGCAGGTTCCATCCCTCATCAGGGAACTAAGATCCTGCATGCTGCACACTGTGCCCCCCTCAAAGAAAAACCCACAAAAACAAAAAGACCCTAGCATCCGTTCATTAGCCCACAATTCTATAGGTCAGAAGTCCAGCACACAGTAGGACTGGGTTCTCTGTTCAGGATGAACTCAAGACCAAAAGCAAGGTGTCAGCCAGACTGAGTTCTTGCCTAAAGATTCTGAGAAGAAAAAAAATCAGCTTCTAAGTTCATCCTTGTTGTTGGCAGATTTCAGTTGTTTGCAGTTTGGGGACTAAGATTTATGTCTCTTTGCTGGCTGTCAGCAGGGACTTGCTATGGACAACTTGATTCCACTGTGTTGTGGCTCCTGCATCTTCAGGCCAGCCATGGTGAGTAGAATCCCTCTCAGGCCCCAAATCTCTGATTTCCTCTTCTGCTCACAGCCAGGGAAAACTCCCAGCTTTGAAAGGTTTCAGGCCATTAGGTTGTGTACATCTTGATAATCCACTTTTCTTAAAGTGACCTGTGTCACATTATGTAATCTGACCATGGGAGAAAAACTAAGATTATGGCATCCAGTCCCATCACTTCATGTCAAATAGAAGGGGGAAAAGTGGAAACAGTGACAGATTTTATTTTCTTGGACTGTGAAGTCACTGTGGACGGTGACTGCAGCCATGAAATTCAAAGACACTCATTCCTAGGAAGGAAAACTACGACAAACCTACTCACCATATTACAAAGCACAGACATTACTTTGCAGACAAAGTAATATAGTCAAAGCTATGGTTTTATTTTTTTTTTTGTCTAGTCAAAGCTATGGTTTTTCCAGTTGTTATATATGGATGTGAGAGATGAACCATAAAGAAGGCTGAGCTCCAAAGAATTAATGCTTTTAAACAGTGGTTCTGGAGAAGACTCTTGTGAGTCCCTTGGACAGCGAGGAGATCAAACTAGTCAATCCTAAAGGAAATCATCCCTGAATATTCATTGGAAGGACTGATGCTGAAGCTGAAGCTTCAATTCTTTGACCACCTAATGTGAAGAGCCGACTCACTGGAAAGACTCTGATGCTGGGAAAGATTGAGGACAAAAGGAGAAGGAGGCAACAGAGGATGAGATGGTTGGATGGCATCACCGACTCAGTGGACATGAATTTGAGCAAACTCCGGGAAATAGTGAAGGACAGGGGAGCCTGGCATGCTTTAGTCCATGGAGTCACAAAGAGTCAGACATGACTTAACAACTGAACAACAACAACAACAACAAAATATGGAGAAAAAAAGCCATCAGATTCACAGTACAGAGGATTTGGCAGAGTGTGTATGGGGATGAGTGAAAGAGGCAGGACTTCTTAGGGGTCCATCCTCCTCCCCTCCCTAGAATCCCGTAACAAATCAAATCTGTGAGCTTTAAAAGCCTTCTGCAGAGTCCTATGGACAACCCAGATTCCTTCTGTCCCCGTCTGCCTCTGTCACATGTCATTATTCTCCTATTGTCAATCCTCCCTCAAGGCAGCATCTCATGGCACAATTCCCAAATGTTCCCAAATGTTCCCAAATGCTCGCTGAGCTCTATCACACCAGTCCTCTGAAGCTCCAGCTGCTCAAAGCTTGATCCTTGGGGATCCTTGGCTTGTAAACAATCCATGTTGTCAGATATGGGGTGGGGAGTGGTAAGTGGGGGGGACACCCTGCTGATTTTCTCTGAGAACAGCCTATGAATATTAAGATATGTTGCAGTTATTAAAGACAAAGCAAAAACAACGACAAAACTGAAGAAAGCACAATTCCCAAGCCTACAGAGCCTATAGTCACTTGACTGAATTACTTAAAATCTTAAGAGCTGACAGTCCTCAAATTTCTATCAAGAGACCAGAAATTAAGTTTTTGCAGTCTGCCATCTGGGCCTTGAATACAAAAGAAAATTGTATATAATCCTCAGTTCCAGTTTTGTTTGGAGACAAGAAATTTTTTAAAAAAGAGGTATTTGGCAGCAAAACCTGAGAAATGACATGGTATCCTGTTTTAACCTGCTCATTCGTCATGGCACCTGAGTGTCTTGATGATAAGTACTGTATAAAATTATGCACTTAAAATGCTTTATTTAGTCTTTGACCTGGAACTTTTTTTTTTTTTTAATATAATTTTATTTATTTATTTTTGGCCATGATGGGTCTTTGTTGCTGTGCAGTTTTTCTGTAGTTGTGGAGAGCGGGGGCTACTCTAGTAGTGGTACGAGGACTTCTCATTGCAGTGGCTTCTTTTGTTGTGGAGCACAGCCTCTAGGGCGCGAAGGCTTCAGTAGTTGCAGCTCATGGGCTTAGTTGCTCCGAGGCATGTGGGATCCTCTCAGGTAAGGGATTGAACCTGTGTCTCCTGAAATGGCAGGTGGATTCTCTACCACTGAGCCACCAGGGAAGCCCTGACCTGGAACTTCTTGATTTATAAAATTACATATTTTTTTCTTTTTTATTTAGATTTTTAATAGGTATAATTCAATTTTTTTCCCCCTGGATCTGTCAGTTAGTACTTTTTAAATTGCTGCTGCAAATAACTAAAACCTGTCTCAAACCACATTAAACTTTAAAAAGGCTGATATTTTTATGTTACTGAAAAATGCAAAGTTAAGTCAGGCTTTGGGGCTTCATTTAGAGCTCAACCATGTTACTAAAGCCACATTTTCCCTTCTATTTTGCTTTCTAAAATGTCAACTTTTATTCCAAGTCTGATTCCCCCTGGTGGTTGAAAGTGACTTCCAATAACTGACAGCACAGAGTGCAGTTGTTTACGTTCAGTGGGAGAAAAAAACATGTCTCGATCAATATTTCGATTTTCATGCTTACTGATCTTTTTAATTTTTTTTTTTTTTTTTGGCTACATGATGTGGCATGTGGAACTTCTACACAGAAACCTGTGTAGAATCTGTGCCCCCTGCAGTGGAAGCACAGATTCTTAACCATTGGACCACTAGAGAAGTCCCTGTTTACTGGATCTTATTAAGGCCAATGGCCACCCCTGAAGAGTGTCATAGCCAGGGAGAGTTGAATCATTGTAGGATAAGATACAAGCTTCCTTGGTGGCTCAGCAGTAAATCTGAGCCAATGCAGTAGGCTCGGATTCAATCCCTAGCCCGGGAAGTTCCCCTGGAGAAAGAAATGGCAACCCACTCCAGTATTCTTGCCTGGGAAATCCCGTGGACAGAGGAGCCTGGCAGGCTACAGTCCATAGGGTCCTAAAAGAATCAGACATGACTTAGAGACTAAACAGCAATAACAACAACAAAGGATAAGATACCCGAGGAGGAGTAAGATACTGGAAAACAAATCCAAGTGTTATATACCCGATACCAAATACTTGAAGACAAAATCTTCTGTATTTTAAGGAAATCTGTAAAAACCATTTTCCTATATAATAGTCCCCTCTTATCTGTGTTTTCACTCTGTGATTTCAGTTACCCCAAGTCAACCAACGTGTGTTAAATGTACTAAGTGGAAAATTCCAGGAATAGACAATTCATAAGTTAGAAATTTCTCACCCTCCTGAGTAGCATGATGAAATCTTGCCTCCTCCGCGAGGTCCCCACCACTCCGATCCTCAGCCAATGATGCTCTCCTGGCGTGATGACTCAGGACCACGTCAAGCAGACGATCTTTCTTCTGATGTATCAACCCAAGGTCAACAGCAGTGAAACTGTGGGTTAAATCCATCAAGGTCATTTTAAGACTCATGTGTTCTGCATGCGGCAGGTAGCCTAAACAATAAAATGTTTGCCTGAGTTCCCCGCCCCCCACCCCGAAACCTGGAGTTTAAGCTGAGAGGAGAGTCAGCAGTCAGGAGCTGAGCTAGTTAAGTCTCACAGGGGAATCACGGACCCTTCAACAGGGAACAGGCAGAGTGTCCCCTTGGCGCTCTTTTGACGTCAGAGGGCCTAAAGCTCCGCCCTCTGAACGTGCATGTGCAGAAAGTCTGCGTAGAACCGCCAATTCTTCTACCTTTTTCTGACCCCTCTTCCCCACGCTCCTGGTCACCTGCTGCTTTATTCTTTATCCCATAAATTCCCCAAATCCTTTGCCTGTGGGGAGGTGGGCTTGAGATGTGTTCTTCCCTCCCTCGCTGGTCTTGCACATAAACTATCTCTTTGCTGCATATCTCTGCGTCCACGTTTAACTTGCTGAGTGTCCGAGCGAAAGGAAATAACAACAACCTCCCGCTAGATCACAACGCCTACGTCATTCACCTCGCATCATCTCATCATGCAGGTGTCGCATCATCTCACGTCATCACATGAATGGTGAGTACAAGATCCGAGAAAGAGCGAGAGACCACATTCATATAACTCTTATTACAATGTAGTGTTATAATTGTTGTGTTTTATTATTACACTTGTATTTATCTGTTGTTCGTCTCTTAGTGTGCCTAATTTGTAAGTTAAACTTTATCATAGGTATGTATGTATAGTAAAAAAGCATAGTACATGTAGGGTTTGGTACTGTATGTGGTTTCAGGCATCCACTGGCGGTCTTGGAGCGTATTTCCCACAGGTGAGGTGGGATTCCTGTATTTCTAAGGATTTTGACATGTCATCACTTCAGTTGTATTTGGGTGAACCACTTATTGGCATTTATATACTTTTTATGATTTTCATCTAGCTTAAATTTAAACTTTTAAGGAGTTTTATGTGCTTTGTTGTTGTTTAGTTTCTCAGTCCTTTGCAGTCCCTTGGATTGTAGCCTGCCAGGGTCCTCTGTCCATGGGATTCTTCAGACAAGAATACTGGAGTGGGTTGCCATTCTCTTCTCTAGGGGATCTTCCTTCCCGACCCAGGGATTATAGTCACATCTCCTGCATTAGTGACTCTTAACCACTGAGACACCAGGGAAGCCCCTTATATGCTACCTGCCCATTTAACTGCTTTTTTCCCCCGCAAAGAATTTAGTGATACCAAAATATTACTGAAATAACTTCATTTTCCCTTAAATAGTAATGTGTAGATGCTGCCCGCAGAATATTCCAAGAGCTTTCTCGTAAGAGGCTGAAATGCCTTTGGTCACTGGAAACAAAGACATAGTGGGTAGAGTGGAGGGGCTTGAAGTTGTTGGCAAGCCACAGAGAAGCCTGACGGTGGAGCCATTTTTGTCTAAATAAAGGATTGGATTTTTTTCAAACTAATACAAATAACAATATCCTCAAAACATCTCGTTAATTCTAATAGCAGGCTATAACTTTTAATAAGCAGGAGAAACAGTACATAATGTGTTTTGCATAAGCTAGTTCCCGAAATGGCCATATTATGCCTTTTTAAATCCAGAAATAGAAGAAGAGATCCATTCCTGCTCTCAGGATTCTCATAACTTGGAGACTCAAATACTCTCTTGGCTTAGAGCGTATATCTTAATAAAAAGAAGTCAGTATCTGATAGAGTTGAAGCAATGTATGTGTAAAGACCTTTCATGACAGCAGGTTTCTCTTGTTCTTCTGATTAGGGTACATTCTGAAGCCTTTAAACTATTCAGTGACATCTGACAGTAAGCAAGACCTTTCCTTCCTCTAAAACATATTTATCAATTCAAATGTTAAAAAAATGTCAAACTAGTCTCACCTGCTCTTTACAAAGCTGCAGTAATCAGGGAATTTTCCCCCCAATTACCCACAGTTTGGTGGGTCCCTTAAATGACATCATCTCCTTCCTTTCTCTTTTGTGGCTCTGCTGTCCCCATCATGCTATATCTTTCAGCACAGCTTGGCAGCTTCTGAAGACAAAGAATGGCTGAGTGGGGCCATGGCTTTACCCCTAGGGTTGACAAAACCACAATGTCAAGGATATGTGTTCTTGTGGGAAGATGATTTCTCAGCATCTTGCCTTCAGTTGCTAGGACTTCCTCTTCCATACTTCTTGGAGGTCTTATAAAAGACTCTGTCTCATGTATTTTCTTCCAGTGGGATATTTTATCTGGGTTATTATCACAACTATTTTGCTACGTGCGATGAAATTAGCGGTGATTCCATTTGTTGAAATCATATGTAGACGGCAGTGCTCTCTGCCTTATTACCAAATGAGTACAGCGTGCCCTTCAATAATTCTTTAAACTCTCAAATGCCTTGGAAATAATATGCTGGAATATTACTGAGCTGTGACTGAAGCACCACTTGTGCTAAATATGACAGCACACAAATGATATTCCTCTATAAAAGTTCAAACTACATTAATCTTTTAGGGAGGTTCATTGACTAAGAAGATGACTTAGATATAAAATAAAGACACTGAGGAGAGCTTTCCTGGTCAGGATTTCCAGGAACAAATGTAAGGTAAGGCCCACCATTAACCCCTTATGATTAAGGATGTGAGCAAGAGTGTAATTCCAAAGGGGAAAGATCAAAATGATAAAGCAGTTATTTCCATATGAGGAAAAACAGGGTTCTGTGTGTGAGAAATGGAAATTAAAAGGATAGGTCTTAAACAGTTGAGACAAACAGTATGGTTGTTGAAGGGAATCTGGACAAAAATGTGGAGAATTCCCAAATTCCAGAGGTTGGACCTGTGCCCCTTACAGTGGAAGCTTAGAGTCCTAACCACTGGACAGCCAGGGAATTCCCTCCAAGTTGATGTGTATAGTCCTCCTTATCTGTCTAAGGATACATTTGGAGGCATGGCAGCATCTTGCTATGAAATCTCTTCAGTGCCATATTGTAAATCCCTTGTGTGTGTGTGTTAGTTGCTCAGGGTGTCTGACTCTTTGTGATCCCATGGACATGGAAGTTCATGGAATTCTCCAGGCAAGAATACTGGAGTCTGGGATGCCATTCCCTTCTTCAAAATCTTCTTTTAAAGCTGTGCAAAAAGAAATGATTGCATAACTGTCTTATCCTGGGTTTCTCAATGTGACTTATTAGTCAGTAGGAGACTAGTACATATCAAGAGGTGAGAATGGACAGGACAATTAATTAGCATTAGCAAAGGCAGTTTCAATGTAAATATGCCTTTGTATTAAGGTTTTAGTACTAGCTTTTATAAAATGTATGGAGTATATGAAAAATATTGCAGTTTTAAAAAACTATAAAAACAATGTATATGCAACATACTCATTTTAGAGATTGCTTTTCACTCAACAATGTAATGCATTTCTCCATGTAAATAAATAAGTAGGGGGACTTCCCTGGTGGTCCAGTGGCAAGGACTCTATGCTTCCACTGCAAGGGGCATGGGTTCAATCCCTGATCAGGGAACTATGATCCTGCATGCTATGTGGTGTGGCAAAAAAATGAAAACCAAACAAAAACAACAAAATGGAAAAAAGTAAGTAGGGTGAGGCTTCGCCCCTCAAATGAAAGCACTTATTGTTAGTTTATTATAAAAATAATTACAGCGAACCCTTGAATAAAAAGATTACACCCATTTGAATGCAGAGTTCCAAAGAATAGCAAGGAGAGATAAGAAAGCCCTCCTCAGTGATTGGTGCAAAGAAACAGAGGAAAACAACAGAATGGGAAAGACTAGAGATCTCTTCAAGAAAATTACAGATACCAAGGGAACATCTTATGCAAAGATGGGCACATCTTTATTGTCCTTTATTGGACAGAAATTTTATGGACCTAACAGAAGCAGAAGATATTAAGAAGAGGTGGCAAGAATACACAGAAGAACTATACAAAAAAGATCTTCATGACCCAGATAATCATGATGCTGTGATCACTCACCTAGAGCCAGAGATCCTGGAATGTGAAGTCAAGTGGACCTCAGGAAACATCACTATGAAGAAAGCTAGTGGAGGTGGTGGAATTCCAGTTGAGCTATTTCAAATCCTAAAAGATGATGCTGTGAAAGTGCTGCACTCAATATGCCAGCAAATTTGGAAAACTCACCAGTGGCCACAGGACTGGAAAGGGTCAGTTTTCATTCTAATCCCAAAGAAGGCAATGCCAAAGAATGCTCAAACTACTTCACAATTGCACTCATCTTACACGCTTGAAACATTTGAAAGTAATGTTCAAAATTCTCCAAGCCAGGCTTCAACAGTACGTGAACCATGAACTTCCAGATGTTCAAGCTGGATTTAGAAAAGGCAGAGGAACCAGAGATCAAATTGCCAACATCCGCTGGATCATTGAAAAAGCAAGAGAGTTCCAGAAAAATATCTACTTCTGCTTTATTGACTATGCCAAAGCCTTTGACTGTGTGGATCACAACAAACTGTGGAAAATTCTTCGAGAGATGGGAATACCAGACCACCTGACCTGCCTCTTGAGAAACCTGTATGCAGGTCAGGAAGCAACAGTTAGAACTGGACATTGGACTGGTTCCAAATCAGGAAAGGAGTACGTCAAGGCTGTATATTGTCACCCTGTTTATTTAACTTATATGCAGAGTACATCATGAGAAATGCTGGGCTGGATGAAGCACAAGCTGGAATCACGATTGCCGGGAGAAATATCAATAACCTGAGATATGCAGATGACACCACCCTTATGGCAGAAAGCAAAGAAGAACTAAAGAGCCTCTTGATGAAAGTGAATGAGGAGAGTGAAAAAGTTGGCTTAAAACTCAACATTCAGAAAACAAAGATTGTGGCATCTGGTCCCATCACTTCATGGCAAATAGATGGGGAAACAGTGGAAAGAGTGACAGACTTTATTTTTTTGCCTCCTAAATCACTGTAGATGGTAACTGCAGCCATGATATTAAAAGACTCTCGCTCCTTGGAAGAAAAGCTATGACCAATCTAGACAGCATATTAAATAGCAGAGACATTACTTTGCCAGCAAAGGTCCGTCTAATCAAGGCTATGGTTTTTCTGATAGTCATGTAGTCATGTATGGGAGTTGGACTATAAAGAAAGCTGAGCACCAAAGAATTGATGCTTTTGAAGTGTGATGTTGGAGAAGACTGTTGAGAGTCCCTTGGACTGCAAGGAGATCCAACCGGTCCATCCTAAAGGAATTCAGTCCTGAATATTCATTGGAAGGACTGATGTTGAAGCTGAAACTCCAATACTTTGGCCACCTGATGTGAAGAACTGACTCATTTGAAAAGATCCTGATGCTGTTAAAGATTGAAGGCTGGAGGAGAAGGAGATGACAGAGGATAAGATGGTTGGATGGCATCACCGACTCAATGGAATGAGTTTGAGTAGACTCCGGGAGTTGGTGATGGACAGGGAGGCCTGGCATGCTGCAGTTCATGGGTTTGCAAAGAGTCGGACACGACTGAGCAACCTAACTGAACTGAACTGTGTAGGTCCACTTACAGGCAGGTTTTTTTCAGTAGTAAATATTCCAATACCATGTGATTGAGGTTGGTTGAATCTATTGATACAGAGGAACCACATACACAGGCTGTAAGTTATACATGCTGGGTGCCCCTCATCCCTATTGTTCAAGGGTCAGCTGTGCAATGTTTTCATAACAATGCGCTTTTCAAAAAAAAAGGCAATATAGGAGAAGATCCTCTGAAATCCTATCACCTAGAGACAACCTCAGTGGCCATTCTGAAAACCATTCTTTGAGATAGCCTTATCAGAATGATAAGTGGGTCTCCTCTCAAGCCCTTAGGAATTCCTGAAATTCACAGGAACGAAGTAGGAAAACTAGTGGATTGGAAGGTAAGACTTTCTTCCACAATCCCTGTGGGGAATGAGGAGAGTGTAAAATAAGATATCAGAAGAGGTAAAACCCTGTTCATGAGGTGAAATCAACATAGCATATTGGTAGAATGGGAGGAGATGGAGAAGGGACAGTTCTGGTGGCTCCTCCACTGCCCGCTGGAGTGTGGCCTTGGGAAGAGTCCGACCTCACTTCTTCTCCACCCCTCGTCCACTCAGGTGAACCAACCAGGGCCTCCTTACCGGCTGACTTGGGTCTTGTGTGCTGGCCACTGCCTCTGCCTCTCCTGCCTTCCCCACCCCCACAGATGTCTGCTTCACCAACTCCTCCCCTTCTGCCAAGTCTCCGCTCCAGTTTAACCCTCTCTTCTCCACCAGACTCCCTGCCACATGTCTAACAATGTCACACACCTTCCCACGTTATTATATCCATCCTCCTCACCTCACTCTACCTTCTTTTTGGTTTTTTGTAGCACTTGTTACCTGGTGCCTGTATGTGCGTTCAATCACTTGGTTGTGTCTTACTCTGGTGACCCCATGGAGTGTAGCCTGCCAGGCTCCTCTGTCCATAGAATTCTCCAGGCAAGAATACTGGAGTGGATTGCCATTTCCTCCTCCAAGGGATCTTCCCAACCCAGAGACTGAACTTGCGTCTCCTGCATTGGCAGGCAGATTTTTTACTGATGAGCTACTGGGGAAGCCCCTTACACCTTTTAGCGTGTATAATTAACTTCTTGTGCTTCTTGTTTGTATATTTTCCCCAGTAGAATGTAAACTCCTTAAGCTCGGGGAGTTTTTTATGTTTTGTTTGCACGTACCTAAAATAGTGGGCTTCTCTGGTTGCTCGGTGGGAAAGAATCTGCCTTCCAGTGCAGGAGATGTGGATGTGATCCCTGGGTCAGGAAGATTCCCCGGAGAAGAGAATGGCAACCCACTCTAGTATTCTTGCCTGGGAAATCCCATGGACAGAGGAGCCTGGTGGGCTACAGTTCATGAGGAAACAGAGTCGGACACAACTGAGCAACTGAGCACACACACACGCACACCTAGCATAGTGCCTGCTGCATATGTTGCTGCTCAGTTAATACATGTTAAGTGAATGAATTAAAGAGCCTTGGAGGGTCTGGAGACTTTGCACTGAAGGGTGAGATAATGAGAGTAGGTATAGGTCAGAAGAGAGGCGGGGAAAGATCTGAGAGCTCTAACAGGGGTAGGCTCTCTAAGACCTAGAGGAGAAAATCAACCAGAGATGTCTCTATGACGTATGAAAGTGATTCTCTGACTTTTCACTGCTGAATTATCCTGTCAATTATTTTTTAGTCTTTTCCTGATAACGTATAATCATAGCTTACTAATAAAGAGAAGCTCATAGAACTGCTTCAAAAGACTCTATCATTTTTAGGTTAAATATATATTGAATACTTGGAGCCAGAACCAATTGACCTATTGATTTGAGAACTAAGACAGAAAGTCCATTTGTCTGCCAAGTTCTGATTTTCCAAGTCAGAAAGAATCCTTGAGCAATTGATTAGCTGCTTCTGGGGACCATCAATATATTTCACCACTGGATGTTTCTAAATAAGGATTAAAGTGGAGACAGTGACTTTTAGATACCAATTAATGCAATGATAACAGAGATCAATATTGTCAATGAAGATCTTCTATTACATGAGCTTATGGGACAAGATGTTGCCTTTGCTGTTCAGCCTCATGCATTAAGGGAAGTCATTGAATTTCCCCCCAAAACATTTCTGTTTGCCTTTGAGTCTTGCCTGTGGCACTAATATGGTAAAGAGCATCTCTGCCTAAACTCTTCACTGTCAACGATATGTAATGTGACAGTGCTAATAAGCTACTTGATGATGGGTAAATATTTTGTAATTTTTTTCTGACTTGCATATCAAAGAATCTACTCAGCTTCATTCTGCAAGCTTCATTCTCTCTGCACCCACTGAAACCATTCATACTTGCACTTGGATGTTCAAAAAGCCAATAAATCAAGCCCAAAATGTTCGTATCGATCATAGTGGTGAGTCCCATACATCCGATACTGCGGTGTAGCTCTGACACTTGACACACCTCTTTAGTTATCCAGTTAGTAATATCTTAAGACTTTCCTTAAGAGCCTTGTTTTCTCTTTAAGCTTCTGTTCACTGTATGCCCCCTCTACATTTTCCATGTCACACTAAAGGCATCATATACCTCTGATTACTTACTTAAACAGAAACATAACATTTACCTTCACTTTCCATATCCTGTCCAACCAGGAACCATATTTCCAGATACCTTAACTCTTAACCTCTTCACTTCTCCAATGTGACCAGTTTCATCTAACTGCCTTTGTAGCTACAAAACAGAACTCAACAGATACTTGCTATGTCAATGAATTGGCCTCATTTCCCAAGGAGCAGATCTCTTCGAGTAATAAAAATGTTTCTTTTGAAAGTATCCTTCAAAACACAGCCCACTGCCAGTTCTGTTACTATTCCCAAATGTTTCATAAGATTCGGAATGTCATAGGACACATCCTTTCGCGATGTCAAGGCTCTACATGATGGGATTGGTCGTTAGTGCTCACCATGCAGATTTGCTAGTAGAGGCTTGAAGGGAAATTGATATTTGGACCTCGGACATATTTTGCATTCATAGTTTTTGAACTTCCTGATCATGCAGACATTTTGAGGAACATTCCTGTTAATACTGGTGGTGGTTATTTGGTTGCTAAGTCATGTCCAGCTCCTTGCAACCCCATGAACTGTAGCATGCCAAGCTTTTCCTACTCCACTGTCTCCCAGAGTTTGCTCAGTTTCATGTCCATTAAGTGGGTGATGCCATCTAACCTGGTAGTAATTCTCCAGATACATGGAAATGTGCCCCCCCCCCCCGCATATCTCTCAGTCTCAATCTCTCTCTCCTTTAAAGACCACTATTATGGGGTTAAAAGAAGCAGCATATACATGAAAATTCTAAATCATTTTTTGTAATCAAATGATTTCCTGCTTTGATAAGTCTGTGATTTGGCTCTGACCATATAAACAGCAATATACAATTCCTAGTTTGTATATTGTAATTCTGGGTCACCTCTGGCCATACTTCAAACTGATCTCTTCCTATTGTAAAACTGGGTTAAATTTTTCTAAACAGCATTCTCTCATCCATGGTGTTTCACAGAATTGTATCTTAAAATGCCAGCATCTCAGCACGTTTAGGTGAATTTGTCCATTGGCAGGGCAAAATAATCACTTTCTTTAATCTTTAAAACCAGCTGTTCACAGACATTAATTGCCATGTCACTTACAGTCCTCGAAACAGTATCATTCGACAAAGACACACATTTTAATTTGTCTGCTGCGTCTGGTTCTATTACCTTTGATATCGGGCCATTGTGTATGGGGGGAGAGTGTCTCAGCAACTGTGGGTGGCTGCCATTGTGTAAAATTCAATGATTCCAAATAGGACATTTTGAGAATAATTATATTCATATGATATTAGTTTGGAATATAAGTCTTTTTTAGTTGAAGTTATTACATTTTCAGTGAGGGCACAAACTAACTCAGTGTTGACTTGATTATTTTAAGCATGGATGCATTTATTTTGAAGTCAGGTGGTATGTGGAGACTTTTGTACCTTCACTGACCATAATGTACTGACATTTACAGATGAAAATAACTACTTGCATACTTAATACCTAGGTCATATTTTTTCAATTTCTTTAAATATTTTTCAGGTTTTTTTCACTTCATTAAGATTTTAAGAATCATCCAATAAAGCAAAGAGATGATTTATCATCAGTTATCATCTTTAGACACTTTCACATAAAAATACATAATGTATGTAAACCGGTATCTCCTTGAAATACGTGAGAATTCTGCAGAATGTCATGACTAAGTAACTTATTTTTTCATGTATTTATTTATTACACATTGATAAGAGTAGCTACTCTTTTCCAGGCACTGTTCTAGACTTCAGGGAAATAAATAAAAACATCACATTTCTGTATATTATAACTTCAGAAACTAGAAGGAGAGAAACATTTGTAAAGATGTAATTATAATACAGCAGTATTATTATATGAGGGACTCCCCTGGTGGTTCCATGGTTAAAATTTCACCTTCCAATGTGGAGAGTGTGGGTTGATCAGTCACTGGTCAAGAAACTAAGATCCCATTTGCCTCATAGCCAAAAAATCAAAAACAGAAGCCAAAAGCAATATTATAACAAATTTAATAAAAACTTTAAGAATGATCCACATTAAAAAAAATCATAAAAAAATATTATGTGAACTTAGAATGTCTAATGATTCATTCTACCCAATGAGTTCAAGGATCGACATAATGACAACCTCAGCAGTCAGAACCTGCTCTTTACTCAGCAGGTAAAGAATCTGTCTGCAATGCAGGAGACCTGGGTTCAATTCCTAGGTTGGTAAAATCCTTTGGAGAAGGAAATGACAACCCACTCCAGTATTCTTGCCTGGAGAATCCCATGGACAGAGGAGCCTGGCAGGCTACAGTCCATGGAATCGCAAGAGTCGGACACGACTTAGTGACTAAAGCATCACCACAGCAGTCAGAATCCAAAGTGTTGGTAACCTCTTCCTGCCTGCCTGACTCTGAAGACAGAAAAAACTTAACATTGAAAGTTGGTGACCTACATTGAAAGGTAGAGATTTAATGACCCTCTTGGCTTACCGTAGCCAGAGCCCTGGGTAGGACACAGGTAACTTCACTGTCTCACTTACACTAGAGCCTGGATTGCCATTTCCAGAGCCTTGGTTGTCAAATCCCATCCTCTTCATTCAAAGCTCATCACTATTTTCATCTCCTGTCACTCTCCTGGCCTATTCCTATTCATTTGGGACTTGAATAGCTTCTCTTTTTCTTTACAGTTTTTCCTGGTTGTGGTGGCTTTACAGTGTTCTGGTAATTTCTGCTCTACGGCAAAGTGAATCAGCTATACGTACACAGGTATGCCCCCTGTTTTCAGATTTCCTTCCCATTTAGGTCACCACAGACCACTGAGTAGAATTCCCTGTATTAACAGTAGTAGGTAAGTTATCTATTTTATACATAGTGTCAATTGTGTATATGTGTCAGCCCCAATCTCCCAATTCATCCCACTTCCCCTTCTCCCTTTGGTGTCCATACATTTGTTCTCTATATCTGTATCTCTGATTCTGCTTTGCTTATGAGTTCATCTGTACCATTTTCTAGATTCTACATGTAAGTGATATTATATATTACCTTTTGGGCTTAGATAGCTTCTTCAGTGATACTTTCCCTGGCTCCCTAATCAAAATGTTATCCTCTCAAAATGTTCATCAAACTCTTTAATTTTCACCCATAGCCTTTATCACAGCTTAGAATCATAAATTTATTTGTGAGTCTGTTGGCCTACGTGACATGGATTGTATCTGTTACTGTGTCCTAGGACTCCAGGAGAAGGTCGAGGAGGCAGTGGGGCAGAGCACAGAAAAGCAGTTGATTAATAAACACCTGCATTTTATTCACCTTTGTTCTCTTATACTCATGTTAACAAAAGCAGGCAGATACATGCAATAGCACTTTTCAGTGAGACTCTGCCAGATGGATGTAGGGCTTGGTAAAGAAGCTTTTGTAGGAGATACTTGAATGTCCAGAGAGATGGAGTGGAGACTAAATAAATTATCTGTGGTTTTCATTGTGCAGTACAAGTATAGATTTTCAGATATAGTCTAAGGATGGAGACTAGTATATTCTAAAAATCTGCAGAATAGTTGGTCAGCAACAGATTGAAATGAAGTTCCACGAGGCTAGTGTTGAATAGAATTGAGTTACTTTAAAGTGAGAGTTAAAATTTGCAATGTAAATTTTGTTATCATGGGAAATATAATGATTATGATTGAACATATCAGTACTGATGTACAAAATCCTGTGTGAGCTTTTCTAAGCTCTTACATGAAAAGTATATAAATTGGATTTTTATTATTTAGCCATGGATAAACCAAAAGCTAAACGGAGATTAGATTTCATTCTCTAGATTTGACTAGTAGATTACTGGACTTTGTTGTCCAGTGTGGATAGAATAAGTTTATAGGGGCATTGGTGATACAGACAATTTTAGTGGGAGCTAAAGAATCTGAGAAGATGATTTCTTTGACTGAAGTGTCTGCCCTTCAGTCTCCTCTATGTCTCTCATTCATTCTACGCTCCAGTCACAACGATTACTCACCCTTCCATGAACAGACTTGTGCTCTGAAAGGGGGAAAAGAAGCATGAGAATATGTTTTACTGATTAGCTTTCTCTTTCCTTGGTTTCTCTTTTTTTTTCTATGAATCTCAACCACTCCAGTCTCTCTGATGATCATTCTCGAATCAGTTTCCTCAACCTCTCCCTCTCTTTCATGTTTCAGTTCCCAATTCTCACTTCCAGTTACCTCACACACCTCAAACACAATATATTTAACATCAATTTAGGTTTTTTTCTCTGCTTCATCACCTTCCAAGTTCCTCCCATCTTAACATGTTAACGTGAAATTCCTTTAGCAAATTAAGGCTTTGCCATCCAGCAACTGGCTTCCCAGGTGACTCACTGGTAAAGAATCTGCCTGCCAATATAGGACATGCAGGAGACACGGGTTTCATCCCTGGGTCAGGAAATTTCCTTGGAGAATGGCAACCCACTCCAGTATTCTTGCCTGGAATATCCCATGGACAGAAGAGTCTGGTAGGCTACAGTCCAGGGGGTCGCATAGAGTTGGACATGACTGAACATGCACCCACCAACTCACTCTACATACCCATCTGGAGAACTTTCTCTTATTTCTCATTTAGAATGGGTCTCAAGTCCAGTCAGTTTTTACATGGTTTTCTACAGAGGTTGGCTAACTGAGCTTAAATATCACCAGCAAACACTTAACACAGATCATGTCATTTCTCCATAAATCAATGAAAATTCCTGTAGTAGCCAACGTGTGGGAAATAACCGTGATCCACCTTCAGTGTTGTATGAGTTGTAAAGCGTGTGGGGTTCTCTGAGGAGGCAGATGGAATGCTCCCATACCTGGGCCGCCCAGGCAGTCACCTGGCTGAGTTATTCTCTGGGAAGTGAATGTCCTGAGAGAGAGGTGGTAGACCTTACTGCCCAAGAGAAATATGTCAGGTTAGACAGAAGGGATAATCGACCTGAATGTGCCAGTTGTAATTTAGCAGAAGCACACCTCCAGAGTAATTTACCTCCAGAATCAATGGAATGTCAACTGAGGCAAATATTTTTGTGTTCCTGAGCGTGGCCACCGCGAGCAGAGTCTCTGACGAGAGGGAGCGGAAGGGAGAGTCCTGGGTATAGGCCCTGCAGAAAAACTGCCGGGTGAGGACAGGTCTGGCCTCCAGGTTGATCTTAACAGAAAAAGAAGGTCTCTGGCCTGGTTAAATTAATATAATCTTATGTAGGTTGAAAAGAAATAAGTGTTAGTGACAGAACTGATGCTCTGGATGCTGTCAGAATCCTGTCCAGAGATGACAGGGAGGTCTTGTGACTGAGCCAGCAAGTGACTGTAACTGACGGGTGGGACAGCGTTTGGATACGAAAGACAGCTTTTAAAGAAGCCGGCTAACCAGAGTCCATGAGAATAGACTTAGTATAAAGGGCTTGCAGTCTCCCTCTGCGATGACATTAATACTAAATGTCTTGTCAGTTTTCAAATAGTGGTTTAACCCTTAATGATGGGCAGAATTCTGTTTCTCAATTCCAGGCTCTCAGTACATCAACTTTGCACAAACCCTAATTGTTCAGGAATAGCTACAAAATTCATTGGCGCCAGGATCCATCGTGCAGAACCTATATCTTGGGCTAAGGTGCTAATAGCTTAGTTAAGGTCTCTGTTGAGAATGTGTGTGTGTGCTCAATCGTGTCTGACTCCTTGTGACCCCATGAACTGTAGCCCTCCAGGCTCCTCCGTCCGTGGGATTTCCCAGGCAAGAACACTGGAGTGGGTTGCCATGCCCTCCTCCAGGGGATCATCCCAACCCACGGATCAAACCCACGTCTCCTGCATTGGCAGGCAGATTTTTACCCCTGAGCCACCTGGGAAGCCCAGTAGTGTTTCTGCTGGTATTTAAAGTCTTTAAGAACATGGTGGTCTTCTGTGTATATGATGGGGATTCAGTCCATTATCCAAGAGGCCCTTGTAAGATATTTCTTAGGTGATACTGTCTTTATTCTTGGCCTCTGCAGAGATGGCTGAGGGACTTATGAGGTACCCACTTACTCTTTTCAAGAACCTTTTCTGTGATATGTGACTAAGTATTCTGACCTTATGATTGATCTGAGGTATTAGCAAAAGTTTATACAGCCACACACTCAGTTTTTTCTCTCTTGACAGTGAATACTTTAAATTTCAGTGTCTTTGGCAACTGGAAAGGCTGAGGATTTCTCAAACCATCAAGTCCTGTGTTTTTTTTTTTTTTTCCATTTGACAGTTTTCCCCTCATTCTAGAGGTCTGTTAACAATCATTTAGAAATTTTCTAAGGCAACGTATGTTTTATCTAACATGCTTCCTCACTTCCTTCTGAGCCATTGCTAGCAGAGTTGTTAATATCCTTATTTCTGCTAACAGTTTGTTCAAGGCAATCTAGGCTTTTCCAGTCATGCTTCTTAAAAGTTTTCCAGTCTCTGCCTCCACTGCTCAATTCAAAAGTTACTTCTAGGGGACTTACTTGGTGACCCAGCAGTTAAGACATTGTGTTCCTAATACAGGGGGTCCAGGTTCAATCCCTGGTCAGGGAACTAGATCTCGCATGCCACACTAAAGACCCAGTGTAACCAAATAAATAAATAAGTAAAAGTAAGTATTGGAAAAGTTACTTCCACATTTTTAGGTATTTGTTATATCAGCACCCCACTCTCATCATCATAATCTATTAGTTTTCTGTTGCTGCCATAACAGAATGGGTACAATAAAGGACAGAAATGGTAGGGACCTAACAGAAGCAGAAGATATTAAGAAGAGGTGGCAAGAATACACAGAAGAACTATACAAAAAAGATCTTCATGATCCAGATAATCACGATAGTGTGATCACTTACCTAGAGCCAGAGATCCTGGAATGTGAAGTCAAATGGGGCTTAGGAAGCATCACTACGAACAAAACTAGTGAAGGTGGTGGGATTCCAGTTGAGCTATTTCAAATCCTAAAAGATGATGCTGTGAAAGTGCTGCACTCAGTATGCCAGCAAATTTGAAAAACTCAGCAGTGGCCACAGGACTGGAAAGGGTCGGTTTTCATTCCAATCCCAAAGAAAGGCAATCCCAAAGAATGCTCAGACTATCACACAATTGCACTCATCTCACACGCTAGTAAAGTAATACTCAAAATTCTCCAAGCCAGGCTTCAACAGTACATGAACCGTGAACTTCCAGATGTTCAAGCTGGATTTAGAAAAGGCAGAGGAACCAGAGGTCAACTTGTCAACATCTATCAGATCATTGAAAAAGCAAGAGAGTTCCAGAAAAATATCTACTTCAGCTTTATTGACTATGCCAAAGCATTTGACTGTGTAGATCACAGCAAACTGTGGAAAGTTCTTCAAGAGATGGGAATACCAGACCACCTGACCTGCCTCCTGAAAAATCTATATGCAGGTCAAGAAGCAACAGTTAAAACTGGACATAGAACAACAGACTGGTTCCAAATTGGGAAAGCAGTATGTTAAGGCTGTATATTGTCACCCTGCTTATTTAACTTATATACAGAGTATATCATGAAAAATGCTGGACTATATGAAGCATAAGCTGGAATCAAGATTGCTGGGAGAATATGCAGATGACACCACCCTTATGGCAGAAAGTGAAGAAAAACTGAAGAGCCTCTTGATGAAAGTTAAAGAGGAGAGTGAAAAAGCTGGCTTAAAACTCAACATTCAGAAAACGAAGATCATGGCATCTGGTCCCATCACTTCATAGCAAATAGATGGGGAAACAGTGGAAATAGTGACAGACTTTATTTTTTGGGGTTCCAAAATCACTGCAGATGGTGACTGCAGCCATGAAATTAAAAGACTCTTGCTCCTTGGAAGAAAAGTTATGACCAACCTAGACAGCATATTAAAAAGCAGAGACATTACTTTGCCAACAAAGGTCCGTCTAGCCAAAGCTTTGTTTTTTTCCAGTGGTCATGTATGGATGTGAGAGTTGGACTATAAAGAAAGCTGGCAAATAGATGGGGAAACAGTGGAAAGAGTGACAGACTATTTTTGCCATTCTGCCAATCCCTGCCCTGATTAGAGTCCATTTATATTTAATGTAACTACTGATAAGGTAAGATTGATATCTACCATTTTCCTATTTGTTTTCTGTATATATTATTGCTTCTTTGTTCCTCTACTGCTATAATACTGCTTTCTTTTATGTTAAGTAGACATTTCCTAGCATGCCATTTTAATTACATTTCTGTCTTTTCAGTATGTGTTTTTGAGTTATTTTAGTAGTGGCTGTCCTGGGGATTATAATTAACATCTTAACTTAAAATAATCCTGTTATAGTAATACCAAACTAATTTTTATAGTTTATAACACATTTGTTCCAGTATCACTCTCTTCTCTGGTGTATAGTTATTGTCATAAAAATTACATCTTTATACATTATAATTTACAACATAGTTTATAACTCTTTCCTAATGTGTGTGTGTGTGTGTGGTGGGGCACACTTTCAGTGCTATGGCAAGTTATTTTTAAGTCTGCCTTATCCTTCACTTTCTGCTTGGACAGAGTGTCATGGTCAACCAAGGATGCAAAATCATGGCCATCTTAGATATTTTCTGGACATGTTCACAGCCCTCGGTGTACACACAGCCTTGCTTAGACACATGGCTTTCTTGCTTGCCAGAAATATTCAGAGTTTTCAAAGCTTGTATGGACTTGTCACCCCCAAGTTTCTCCTTTTAAATTTTTTGGTCATCTCCTTGTTAGTCACAGTTGGTGATGCTGCCTCAAGCAGCAGCAATGTTAAACAGTTGCCACTGATTATTTTCACAAATATTCTATAAATAGGGTTGTTTCCACAGAGTGAGTTCTGAGTCATGTTAAAGAAAGATAAGCCTGAGAATAAAGTTTTTCAATGAGTTTCCAGATCAAATGGTGACAGTTCTCTGAGGACAGAGCTTTTAGAGTTCCAAACCCCTTCTGTTTCCTCCAGTGTCTGCTAGACTGCTGTTTTTCACTGATGATAGAGCTTTTATTCTCATGGTTTCCATCTGATAGTTTTCTTTAATGACTAGAGAGAAGATAAAGATGAAATTGTCATTTATTGTATTAAAGAAAAAATACAAAGGAGGTATTTTGTCTTTTAAAAATTATGAGTATTCTTGTTTACAAAGGATTTTATGAAAGAAAAATTAACGTCATCTTTCACTTCTACCCAAGACCAATAGTGATTTCTCCACAATTCTGGGTGAATGATTATCCATGAATTGCAGAGAATCCTTGTTCTGAAAGGTCCAACTTTCTCCATATTGATTCAGGTATAGGAATAGTCTAGTTTGATATTATTTTTAGGAAGCACTTGGGTTTGCTCCATAGTACATGAGTTAAATGCTTTCGCCTGAGGTGAATTTTCTATTCCTGAATTGGAAAATACCACAGGAGTAGCCTGAGTGTATAAGAATGGTCATGACAGTTGGACTCTGGCTGTATTGCCAAACACATTTGATAAGGCTGACATCTGAGTTCTCAGCTACAGACCAAAATTTCCAGCCAGCATCATCTTTGGTTTTGTTGAACTCAGTAGACAGCAACTATAAAAGAACACACACACAAAAAGCAAATATACATACAAAAAAGCCAAGCATAGATATTTGAACTTAATTAGAATAAAGCTAGAATAATTGACAATTCACTTTATTCTGAAGCTAATTTCATGGGGCTTGGAATTTAATTCATACTTGTACTATTTGGCTTTCTACCTTTTTCTTTAAAGAAAAAGACTGTTTTCCTCAATTGAGTAAAAGATAATGCCACTGAGGGCCTGATATCGTGGGTTAAACCTGATATATTTAGCTTTAATCAGTGATTAAAATTTTTAGTCAGTCAAAAAAAAAGTTATTAATGATTTCATTATTCTTTTTGCCTTTTTTAAACATAAGAAAAACTAGTTGTTTTGCTTTTTCCCCTCTATTTCTTTGGTGCTTTAAATCTTTATAAGATAAAGTTTAGGTAATAATAAGTCTTCCTTGATGGGTGTACTGATGTAAACTAAAGTGGTCAAAGTTGGTATGTTTCAGAGAAAGAAAGGGCCAGAAGCAATGTTTATTCAATTCTCTAATCAGATCTGGGTACTGGGTAGCTAGGCATGCTTCTTTGTACTCGGAACCTTAGCACACCTGAATGTCAAGACTTCTCTTCTGTTACCATGGTTTAGGCTCAGTGCAAGTTGGAGTTTCTGTTTCCTGATTAGTGAGACTTTGTACTCATCACTAGAACTGGTAAGTATTTGCCTAAGTTATTAAGGCAAGCAGCAACACTTTAGAAGTGTGTGAGTCCCCTGGATTTACCCATGGGCGTGTCTTAGCATTGATGTTGTTGGTGAGGTGAACGATAGTTTTGGTTATGTAGAAAACCTTACGTACATGGCCCCTTCCCCAGCCTCTCCATAGAAACACATGAATGTGGCTGCTGGTTTATGGAGTGGGGAATATCCATTAGTCTCTGGTGGCTTGAGCCAACATAAATGATTCCTTAGAGCAGTGAGACGGAAAACTAGAAATCTAACTAGCTATATGGCAGACAAGGACTAGACTTCCTTTTATAATTAACGTGCGAGGTGGGAGCATTGCTCCTGGTGAGGCTTGATGGTCTCTCCATGTCTCGTAGCTCACTGGGTGTGAATGATGTCTGCTTGTTTATCTGGAAATCTGAAAGTTTGCCTTTGTCTTATCTTTACACCTCATTGCTCCTCCATCTCCTTTTCAAATCTCATTTAAAAGGTATTTAGATATTTTCTCCTTGCTCATCTTTCTTAATTTTACTCTGCCTCTGTTGATGGCCTTGTGATTTCAATTTCTAACATTATTTTTTCCAGGGTATTTGCCAGTCTTCTTCTTCTTCAAGTCAATCTTTGCTATAAAATAACTTCAAGTTTGACTTACAAAACTCCACCTTGTATGTGGAAGTATAATTGTAAAAATAAGTCCAGAAAATAAATTGGTCTCTTATGAAATTGCATGGCTTCCCAGGTGGTGTAATGGTAAAGAATCTGCCTGCTAATGCAAGAGATGCGAGAGACCCAGGTTCGATTCCTGGGTCAGGAAGATCCCCTAGAGAAGAAAATGGCAACCCAATACTGGGGTGTTCCATGGACAGAGTAGCCTGCCAGGCTACAGTCCATGGGGTCACAAGGAATCTGACAAGATAGCATGCATGCACATACGAAATTGTATTAACTTAGTTATTAATAGTTTCATAAACTAAATTATTAGTACAGTGTACAAAAAAACTTATTAGGGAATATTTATAAATTACAATATGTAAATACTCTGAAATAAAGTGATCCTTTTTAGAGTTTGGTCCCTTTCTTTATCGTAAGGAGTTATACTAGCCAGAAGAGGTGAGGGGATTAATTAGTTTGTGAGAATGTTAGGCAGGTAGGAGGTTCCTGAGGAATATGGCAGGGAATTTAGAAAATTCTGACCAAGATTTCCTGCCATGAAGTTGAAAGAAGTAATATTATAACAGTGTCTGTCAATATTTAAACCTCTTGTAGCTTTTGCATGCGTGTCCTTTCCTTGTTAAAAAGGCTGTGGGAGGAGCTTTCTTGGTGGCTCAGTGGTACAGAAGCCATGTGCCGATGCAGGAGACACAGGTTCAACTCCTGGTCCCGGAAGATTCCGCGTGCTGCATGGCAACTAAGCCCATGCACCAGAACTACTGAACCTGTGCCCTAGGGCCCAGGACCCGCAACTACTGAGCCTGGGTGCCTGGAGTCCCATGCTCCACAGCAAGAGAAGCGACCGGAATGAGAAGCCCTCACATCACAACTAGAAAGTACCCCCTGCTCTCTGCAACTAGAGAAAAGCCTTCGGCAGGAATGAAGACCCAACACAGACAAAGATAAATAAATAAAATTTAAAAAAAAAAAGGCTGAGAGATAGGGGTTCAGGAAGGGAACCATAATAGTCACCTCTGTTCACAGCCCTGCTCTCTTCAAATGCAGGGGCATTTGAAAGATTGGTGAGACCAACTTCGGGTTAGCTTTACTAATTTTGTGCATTCTGCTGAATCCAGACTGAGGTCAGTTATTTAGTTTTATTTGACTGGCTGAAGACCCTTGTCCTTAGTGTTTAACTTCAATCACAAAAATAGAATATAGGCACTGGCAGAATCTGGTCCAGCATTGTTGGGAGGTACCATTCTAAAAAAAAAAAAAATCAGATTTTCCCTAAGTCTCCAACTCTTAAGAATGAGCTTTTTTTTTTTTTTTTTTTTTTTAAGGACCTTTATTTCTTGAGCTAGTCTTTGTTCACTGGTAATGGGCTTGCTAAATCTCTCAGGTATGTGGTAGGTAATCCAGACAAAGAAGTGAAGTGTGTTTGTCCTTCTCTACTGTGAGTGAGCTGAGCACCTCAGTTTCTGGGCTACCTTCAGTTTGTGAATGCCAGCATGCTTCTCTGTATTGTTCTTGGCAAAATTGGTCCTGGAGAGACTATTTCTTGGCTGGATGCTGCACTGCAGGAAACAAGAGTTTCTGGCCAATGTGGTGCCATTCCAAGGAGCTCTGCCTTCCAGGGAGAGGCTTTCTGTGAAATGAAGGGTACCACTGCCTTGAGAGATGTCGGTCAGCATCTCAAGGAGAGTGAATCTGATCAAGCAGAGTTTCAAGAGCAGGTAAGAAAGTGAGGTAGATTTTCCTCCACACTGTTTGCAAAAGCATTTCAGAACTTGGATCTAGAAACGTGTGTATCAATTTTCCCCAGAGAAAGAAGGCACAACTTTAACTTAGGCACTTGCTGCAAAGTGTTATTTCTTTGATTTATTGGTCTTCTCTTTTAAATCTCTGTGGGGAGAACTAGGACATAAGATTTAATTTTCTTGCTTGTAGTGGGATTGAGGGGAATCCCTTTTGGAGCAGATCATCTTCAGTGTTTCTTCCTCGTAAAAGACCCTAAAGAAAGGCCAACAAGTTGAAATGAAAGAGACTAACATATACTCTGGTATGTTGTCATGGTTTTCCAAATTCAGTCTGTTGAGTTCCAGGATCCTATGGGGTCTCCCTAAGGGTTTAATTTTTTTTTAATTGAAGTATAGTTGATTTGCAATATATTAGTTTCAAGTTTACAGCATAGTAATTTGATATTTTTATAGATTGTTGTTGTTTAGTGGCTGAGTCGTGTCCAACTCCTTGAGACCCCATGGACAGTAGCCTGCCAGGCTCCTCTGTCCTTGGGATTCTCCAGGCAAGAATACTGAAGTAGGTTGCCATTTCCTTCTCCAGGGGATCTTCCCAACCCAGGGATAGAACTTGCAAACCTGTGGCTCCTGCATTGGCAGGCAGATTCTTTTACCACTGAGCTACCAGGGAGATTACTGTCTATATAAAGTTACTAAAAAATATTGACTATATTCCCTGTGCTGTACATTCTATCCTTGTAACTTATTTATTTTATATCTAATAGTTTGTATCTCTTAATCCCCTTCACTTATTTTGCCCCTTCCTCCACCCCTCTCCCCTCTGGTGACCACTAATTTGTTCTCTGTATTAAGGGTTTCTTAAAGGAAGGTTGGCTGATGTTTAATCTCTGTCTTCTCTGTTATCTTCAAATCGCATCCTCATCACTGTTTCAGAGATGCAGTTTTAAGTCATAACTTCCTGTCCTCAAAATACCACAATGATTCGATCTCTGGATGTCTTCATCCCCTTCTTTTTCTGATCAGCGTGTATTGACATCTCTTCTATGAAAACAGAAGTGCTTGAATTTTCCTCTGCCTCAGTGGAAGAAGGCTTTGTGCCTTTGTTACTTCACTCACCCTTTGGTACCTGGTACCTCTTCAGAGACTGAAAGGTCACTTTGCTAACAGCAGTAGTGTGAGGGCTAGTTTTTTAAAAGAATCTGGTTGCTAGACCATAGATTATTTCTCGTGCTGCTTTGTCTGGAGTGTTTTTTCTTGTTCAGGATAAGCTTTCATGAATTACAACAATTTCCCAATGGTCTGTCTTGTCTCCTCAGAGTATCTTTCAGTTCAGTGCCCTCAGATGATGATGAGTACGCCTGGATATGAAAGCTTTTGGCTGAGGCTGAATAAGCTCACTCTAAGACAGATGTTCAGTCTGTAGAAATGTAATAGAAAATCCATTCGGTATCTCATCAGCCCCAGGTTGATGATGTGATTCAACTTCAGGTGCTTTGTCTTCAGTGTAAACTTTTTCATCTACTGCTTTGAAGATGGAATGATGGTTTCAAATTGGATTTGGGATACTGATGGAAACCTGTGCCTACTTCATTGCTCCTGGTGGCCAACACACTTGTCATTCCTGTCACCCAGAGAAAAGGCAACCTTTTACCTGCTGAATCCCCTCAGGTTTCCCTTCTAGTCTGTATTTCTTCCCTTTTCTCAAGATCCATGCTGTTGAGTCCTTTAGTTGCTGTGATAGGTTATAGTCATCCTTGAACTTCTCCCTTCTTTCTTCTCTTCTTCCTCTCCCACCTGCCCCATTGTGTTCTGACAGGAAAACCTCAAGTGCATTTGATCAGTGTCTCCGTTTTCGATGTAAGTCACTGGTCTCTTTATCTATCTATCTACCTATTTATTTATTTATTGGCTGTGCCCCACAGCATGCAGGGTCTTAATTCCCTGATCAGGGATCGAACCCATGCCTTTTGCAGTGGAAGCACAGATTCTTAACCACAGTACCACCAGGGAATCCCATCAGTTTCTCTTTTTTAAAAAAAAAAAAATTATTTTAATAGGAGGTTAATTACTTTACAGTATTGTAGTGCTTTTGCCATACATTGACATGAATCAGCCATGGGTATACATGGGTTCCCCATCCTGAACCCCCCTCCCGCCTCCCTCCCCATCCCATCCCTCAGTGTTGTCCCAGTGCACTGGCTTTGAGTGCCCTGTTTCATGCGTCGAACTTGGACTGGTCATCTATCTTTATGGTAATATACATGTTTCAATGCTATTCTCTCAAATCATCCCACCCTTGCCTTCTCCCACAGAGTCCAAAGTCTGTTTTTTATATCAGTGTCTCTTTTGCTGTCTTGTATCGTTACCACCTTTCTAAATTCCATATATATACATTAATATACTGTATTGGTGTTTTTCTTTGTGACTTACTTCACTCTGTATAATAGGCTCCAATTTCATCCACCTCATTAAAACAGATTCAAATGCATTCTCTTTAATAGCTGAGTAATATTCTATTGTGTATATGTACCACAGCTTTCTTATCCATTTGTCTGCTGATGGACATCTAGGTTGCTTTCATGTTCTAGTTATTGTAAACAGTGCTGCAATGAACATTGGGGTACATGTGTCTCTTTCAATTCTGGTCCTTGGTGTGTGTGCCCAGCAATGTGGGATTGCTGGGTCATATGGCAGTTCTATTTCCAGTTTTTTAAGGAATCTCCACACTGTTCTCCATAGTGGCTGTACTAGTTTATATTCCTACCAACAGTGTTAGAGGGTTCCCTTTTCTCCATACCCTTTCCAGCATTTATTTTTTTGTAGACATTTTGGTAGCAGCCATTCTGACTAGTGTGAGATGGTACCTCATTGTGGTTTTGATTTGCGTTTCTCTGATAATGAGTCCATCAGTCTCTTTTAAAAATACTTTTTCTCTAGGTCTAGGCTAGAGTGATAGATATTTCATAGAGGAAAGAACAAGGCTGATAGGAATCAGTACACACTGGTGTATCTACACAAGTTAAAACATTGAATGCATCTGAACTGGTTAGTAAACAGCCCTTTTATTGATATTTTGGGTACTCCTGCCATTTTGACTTCCTTGCCCCTACCCTGGAACTCATCCCTTGGAACATCAAGAGGCATTTCAGGGCATCCAGGAATCCACTGTGGATGGTTATTATCCATAGAAACCAGTTATGAATATTTTGAGCATTGCCCCTGGTTATGCACAAAACGAAATTTATTGGTAGAACATTCTAGACCTTAACATGGATATCTTTTCTAGGGACCAAAATTTTTTCTTGAGAGGCTTGACTTCAGGATTGACTATCAGTCTCCTTCAGGGGATGAAGGTAAATGTCATATTAGAAAAGAAGTATCATGTCTATATCAATCCAGTAGTCGTTTAAAAGCAGCTTTTCTGACCTAGGCTAAAGCCTTCATAGTTTTCTTGATATCATCCTAAGATCTCTCCTCCAAGCAGTATTTGAAGGCAATTTTACTTTTGAAGTTTTGGGCAATGGGAGATTGTGTATTTAAGAATGGTTACCTCCATGTCATTAAGAAAAAGTTCTAATCTTGCTGAGAAATTTTTGGAGAGCTTCTTAGTTATGACCTCTTTGTTTAGTGGTGTGGCTAGAGGAGATGGATTTTACCAGCTTCTAGGAATTAAAAGGGGCTGCCCTGGTGGCTCAGCATTAAAGAATCTGCCTGTCAATTCAGGAGGCACAGGTTTAGTGCCTGGGGTGGGAAGATTCCCTGGAGAAGGAAATGGCAACCCACTCCAGTATTCTTGCCTGAGAAATCCCATGGGCAGAGGGGAGTCTGGCAGGCTACAGTCCATGGGGTTGCAAAAAAGTTCAACATGACTTAGAGACTGAACTTAACATTTTTTTCAAGTAAAAAAAATGTGTCCTCTGTTTGACATTTTAAAAAATGTGATTCGGTCTGCACTGTCCCCATAAGCTCTACAGTTACATTTCAGAAATGGAACAAACTCACTTTTGTGTGTCAATATGTGATTTTATGGGTGGGAATGGATGGGCACATGCCCGTTGCAGGCCCATTCGTTCCTCTCAGTTCAAAAGCTTCATTCTGAAATGCCTTTAACGGAAGATGTTTGTGTGATATAGAGGTGCTTGTTCACTGTACCATCACTGATGGGCTGCATTTTGACCAAATGACTAACTTTGCAAATAGACTATTTATGTCTAGTAGGAGCACAGCTTCTCCACCAAAGTGCATTTTTAACGATCTACTTTAAGAGTAAGTGGGTTGAGAAGTAGCTGTCCAGGAATCCGATTGGCTGGACCAGTGTCACTTCCCATAATTACCCAATAAACCATAAGGGCTTTGTTGGCACATTTATTCACGCCTGTCATGTCAGACCAGCTGCCACCCAGCATCCCAAGTCTACTGCTAATATTCGCTTTACAATCTTTTCGGAGAAATTTGGTGCCTACCTACCTTTGAAAAATCTTTGTGGGGAAATTTGGTATCCATGCACTGCAGATTTCACGATGGACTGTTGCACTGTTAAAAAAAAAAAGTTTTCCCTAAATAGCAAAAATTATGAAAATCATGATCTGGACTAAGCTGCTGTATTGAGTTTTTTTTTTTAGAAATGTTTCACTTTTTAGTACATCTAGGATCTGCACTAAAACACGTAGATGGAATCTAACCTAAAAGATGCAAATTGTGAATTCCATCTTGAAACCAACTCTTGAAACTTGTAGCAACAATCACTTAAAAAAATTAAAGAAATATAAAGAAATTTAAATTTTATTCTGGAGGGAGGAAGTAACCTGCCCTGTTTCTATGGTAAAAAGAAAACAAAGAAGCTATTGATATGACTCAGCAGATAAAGAATCCACCTGCAATGCAGGAGACATGGGTTCGACCCCTGGGTTGGGAAGATCCCCTGGAAAAGAATATGTCAACCCACTCCAGTATTCTTCCCTGGGAAATCCCACGGACAGAGGAGCCTGGTGGACTACAGTCCATGGGATTGCAAAAGAGTTGGACATGACTTAGGGACTAAACAACAACAAGAAATCAGAGAAGCATCCATACACTAAGTATAGTTACAACATTTTCCAATTTATATATGAAGTTTTTCAGTTGTATCATAGACCAAGGGTTTTCTAAATGATTCTTATACCATTTTTCTGAGGAGGAACAGAAAACTCCCAAATCTATAGTCAGTATAGTATATTTAGGGGAAACACATTTCTTTTCTTAGGAATTTAGATAGTTTGGATCTTTCACTTATGCCTTCAGATCTTTCTCCTAAGATTTCAGTAGCATTTTTCTTTTAAATGGAGGATGAGTAAAGAGCATTGTCTATGGACCCTGCCACTTGTTGTTGACATTTAGAGTAGTTCTACCTGTTTTCTCAGACTACTGTGGCACTCTCCGCATTATCACATAATTAAGTGGAACATGGGAACAGTGACATACTGAATAAGGAATGTGAACGTGAAAGGCTAAAAGAAGCCAGCTCTCTCAAGGATGTCTAAGCCTTCCTGAATAGAAGAACTTCACTTTCAGGAAACTGTTATTGAGTGACTGCATTCGTGTAAAATAAAAGCCCAGTATTTCTCCAGTAGGATATCAGCCCTGTGGGCATGAGACTATTGGCCTTGGGCTAACATGAAACAGAAGGAATTAAATGCACTTGACAGTTATTGGCTGAAGAAAATTCAGGAGATGTGATGGCACCAGAGCCCCCAGAAATAACGCAATTAAGGACACATTAACCATATGTCTCAAGTATATTGAGAACACAGCAATAGAAATGACCAGGAGATGACCTTCACCCCAAACTGGAAAGTGGATGACAAAGTCCATATTGGTTTGGAAACTAAAGGTGGAAAAAGAGATTAAAATTTGTAAGGCACAGGGATGGCGGTGGTTTGCAGTGTGAGGCCCCACGAGGACTTGATAAATAAAGGGCCGTACTAGAAAAATGATCTCAGTATCTCCTATGGAGTAAGTGAAATTAAAAGTAGCTTTTGTAATGGACCTAGAGATGATCATACTAAGTGAACTAAGACAGAGAAAGACAAATATTATATGATACCACTTATATGTGGATATAAAACAGTGATACAAATGAATGAGCTTTACAAAATAGAAGTAGACTCACAAACGTTGAAAACAAATTTATGGTTCCCAGAGGGGAATTGTGTGTGGGGGGGAATAAATTAGGAGTTTGGGGTTAACATATACAAACTACCATGTATAAAATAATCAACAAGGACCTACTATATAGTACAAGGAACTCTACTCAATACTTTGTAATTACCTAGATGGGAAAAGAATCTGAAAAAGAATGTGTGCATACTAAGTCACTTCAGTCATGTCCAACTCTTTGCTACCCCATGGACTGTAGCCCATCAACTCCTCCATCCATGGGATTCTTCAGGAAGAATTCTGGAGTGGGTTGCTATTTCCTTCTCCAGGTGAATATTCCCCACCCAGGGATTGAACCCACATCTGCTGTATAGGCAGGCAGATTCTTTACCACTACACCACCTGGGAAGTATAACCTTTTAAAATTATGAATCACTATATTTTACAACTGTAGCTTATATAATATCATTTAGAAAAAGAAGTAAAGGACTTCCCTGGTGGTCCAGTGGTTAGGACTGTGCTCTCCCAAGTGGTTAAAGCTCAGCTTCGATCCGTGGTCTGGGAACTAAGATCCCACCTGCTACACAGCAAAGGATAAATTAATGAAGCAGTTTAATTTAAAAAAATGAAATCCCCAAAGTATTCTAGTAGTAATGGTAGGTTAAAACATTTTCTTATAAATATGTTTATAGAGTTGTAGTTTTGGTAAATCCTACAGAAAATTAAATAACATACACATACACATATATGTATGATGCTTAATATCTACAGATACCTAATTGAATATTATTGAATGTAGAATCATAGATTTTCTGCTCTGATTTACCACGTATTCTGCCTCCAGTTTTAATATGAGCACTGGTTGTGTAAGTTTTCCAGCAGTGGGGAAAATTTCATGTTTTATATTAACTCTGCTTCATTTCTATATAATTTCTGTTTTGTTAGCAAATGAAATAATGATTTTTGTTTACTTTGTAATAGGTGCCTGATATAGCTTAAAAATACTTGATCTTTGAGTTTATTTTGGGTTCTAGGTGAAACCATTTTTCTGCTGTGTTTTTGTATTCTTTTTTTTTTTTTTGTAGAAAGGGATAGTCAGGTTTGCTTACTGGAATATCAGTCTCAGGTTTAGTTATTTGGCTTGGTACCTCTGGGGCAACCATATGGCAGAGATGGAGAAAACTGACTTTTTTGAGGCAGTGAGTCTCTACTTAGATTCCAGCTTCTCCCCTTACTGAGTAATCTCAAGTAAGTTACCCACCACTTCCAGGCCCCAGCCTTGTCATTTGTATAGAGAAGATGATATATTCCTCCTGGGTTTGCTGTGATGATATGATACAGTACCACGGAAATATTCAATTAATGATAGATCTTTGTAGGAGAACACTTCTTTTTTCCTTTCAGCATTTACCTTCATAGTTATTCAGTGGGAGAGTTGGCATTTTACCTCTTGTTACCATTTTTCTCTGTGACAGTGTTAACACTCTAACATTAATAGATAATACTATTTATTATATTGATTTATTTTATGATAGGCTTTCCAGGTGGCTCAGTGGGTAAAGAATCCACCTGCAGTGCAGGAGATGCGGGAGACACAGGTTTGATCTTTGGGTCAGGAAGATCCCTGGAGGAGGACATGGCAACCCACTCTAGTATTCATGCCTGGAGAATCCCATGGACAGAGGAACCTGGTGGGCTACAGACCACAGGATCACAGACTCTGACACAACTGAAGCGACTTAGCACACATGCATGCATTTTATGCTAGGACTTCCTCAGGCCCAGTGCAACATAATGCATTTAAAGTGAATGAATTCTGATTCTATTCAGAGTGAGGTTCCTGTTTTCGTTGATTGTATATCTGATTTATAGGCAGGATGGATGTACTAATAAAGATTATTTATTTGAACTCTTTGACCATCAGCATTATATTAAAATTATGTAAAATTTAACATTTTCTATTATATACATATTTATATTACCTTAATATCATATTTAAATTATGCAAAATAACTCAATATAAAATTATATCAAAGTGCATCATCTCAAAAATGTCCCCTGACTCTACATCATTACTTGCTAAGGGAAGTATTAAGCATTTTATGCAGGTTTGACTTTGGCACAACCCAAGGATGTAGGTAGGTATATATCATTTCCATTTTACAGATAATAGAATTGAGGAACAGGTAGTCTAAACTTTTCTAAGGTCAGAGCTGGATATAAAATGAGATCAGTGTCACTCCAGTATCTACTCACTAAATTGTTGAATGGTCATTGTCATTGTTGCTATTTTAAAATGTATATTGTTCTTATGCCTCCTAAGAGTGTTTAGAATGTTACAATGTTTTAAACATTCTAGATTTCTGGAATTCCAAAAATTTCAAGGACTTCTGGAATTCCAAGGGACTTCCTGGGATGAGCTTACTCTGTTTCCTGAATATCACAAGCTGTTTCATGTGCATGTGTGTGTGTGTGATCTTATTTGATAGTACTTACAACTTAAAATTCAGACTCCTTTGCTGTAGCTTCAGGATTTGCAGAAAGGCTGATCAGTTGCCCCAAACTGAAGACCAGGAAGGGATAGTTACATCTGTGTGGTCCTGAATCCTGGGACATGATCTGTCAGTTGCATGATGCTGGGATTTGGTGTGCCTTTGTCCCAACTCTTATCCATTTACACAGAATATCTTTCTTAACTGAATTAAGTCTGGGTTCATGAAGTGAATTAATTCCTAGTTTGGAGGTTAAGGTAAAGGGTTTTGGAAGTAGAATTTCATGCGGAGCAGTTTAATTTTTCTACTAAGCTACACTTCATACAAATGTTTATTTTCTTCCCTCTGAAAGAATTCAAGCCATACTGGGGCATTCTGATGCTCAGAATTTATCCATTAAATTAGGTGGAAGGGTCATAAAGCATTCTGTAGAAGCCATGCTGATATATCACTCTTGAAAGGTGTTAATTTGGTTCTCCAGCTCTGATTTGTTTAGTAGAACATATTAATTGCTTGGTGGACAGAACTAAACCATTTTAGGCTTCAAAAAATTGGAAGCTCTGAAAAATAAATAGCTTGATCATTGCAGAACATTCATTCTGATTACAGCAGCTTATTTGATCAAAGACAGTTTAAGTTTATTCTCAGAATTCTTCACAATTGCTTTTAAAATGGGATTTGATGCTGATACAGTAGTTCAAATGAAGTCCAGCTTCCTCTCCAGCTAAATCAAAATGATAGGGATGACAATACCGTCACTCTCCTTTGAGGGCAATATCACAAGAAATGTAACAGTCAGTAGGAAGGAAGATGTTTTGGCCCCAGTCATCAACAGAATATTAAAATGATGAATTCTTAATATTGATACTGGCCATTTGTTGTGTTTTTAACATATGTGTACCCACCTGGCTCCTTGTGAGTCTTGACATGCTTCAACTCATTTAATCCCTGTGAGACTCACCTACAGACGTATTATTCTTATAATACAAGTGAAGGGAATGCAGGGTAGAGAGGTGTACTTTGCCAAATGACAAAGACCTACAAAGTGGCAGGCCTTTCTTTTTTCTTTATTTTTTGTTTCTAATTAAAGTTTTATTTATTTTTTAATGAGTTAATTTTTAAAATTAGTTTTGGCTGTACTGGGTCTTGGTGACTGTGCTGGGGGGCTGCTCTCTAGTTGCGGCGCGCAGGCTTCTCACTGTGACGGCGTCTCTTGCTGTGGAGCTCAGGCTCCACGCCTGTGAGTTTTAGTAGCTGTGGCTCACGGGTTCTAGCGCTCAGGTTCAGTAGCTGTGGAGCATGGGCTCGGTTTCACCACGGCATGTGGGATCTTCCTAGACCAGGGGTCAAACCTTTGTCCTCTGCATTGGTAGGCAGATTTGTAACCACTGAACTACCAGGGAAGTCCTCTATTAAAAAATTAAAATAATTATTTCTTTGGCTGCACCAGCTCTTAGTTGGTTAGTTTCGGCATGCTAGTTCTCTTAGCTGCAGCATATGGGATCTAGTTCCCTGACCAGGGATCAAACCCAGGACCCTGGCATTGGGAGTGTGGAGTCTTATGACTGGACCACCAGGGGAGTCCTGCTTTCTGATTCCCAGACCTATCCTTTCAACCCCTTGATCTCCCCATCTTTATTCACTCCATCTCTGCAACAACAGTCTCTCCAACTCACTGTTGAACATAGGAACACCATTTCTGCCATCTAACATTCTTTAGGCAAATTTTTTAAGTAACTTAAAAGTATTATTGAAATGTGGAAAATATTTTATATTTTTATTTTCAGCTTTATTGAGGCATAATTAACAAATGAAGCTCTTGCATATTTCGTGTACAATGTGATGATTTGATATAGGTATACATTGTGATGTAAATTAATATCAAGTTAATTAACATATACATCACCTCACATATCCACCTTTTTTGTGTGTGTGAGAACACTCAAGTTCTACTCTCTTAGCAAATTTCAGTTATACAATACAGTGTTATCAACTGCGGTCATCATGTTTTACATTAGATCCTCAGACATTATTCATGAAAGTTTGTAACTTTTAATACCTTTTACTTTTTTTCTTATTTACCCCAACTCCAGCCCCTGGCAACCAACATTCTGTCTATTTCTATGAGTTTGACTTTTTTATTTTATTCCATATAAAAGTGATGTCATGTGGTATTTGTATTTCTCTGTCTGGCTTATTTCATTTATCATAATGCTCTCCAGGTTCATCCATGTTGTTGCAAATGCCAGGATTTTCTTATTTTTATAAGTGAATAATATTTCTGTGTGTGTGTATTGTCACATTTTCCTTATTCATTCATTGCTTTGCAGACACTTAGGTTGTTTGCATATCTTAGCTATTGGAAATAATGCTGCATGAACATGGGAGTACAGATATCTCTTCAAGAAAGTCATTTTCTATCCTTTGGATATATACTTGTGGCAGTTCTACTTTTAATTTTTTGAGGAAATTCAATACCATTTCTTGTAGTAGCTGTCACAGTTTAAATTCCTACCAACATGTACAGGGATCCTTTATCCCTCCCTCCTCATCATGTGTTATCTCTTGTGTTTTTGATAATAAACATCCTAGCAGGTCTGAGGTGCTATCTCCTTGTGGTTTTGCTCTGCATTTTCCTGATGATAGGTGATTTTGAGCTTTTCTTGTATCTGCTGGTCTTTTGTATGTTGTCTTCATAAAAGTATCTATTCAGGTCCTTTACCCATTGTTTAGCTGTTTATTTTGCTTTTGGACTGCATGGCTTCTTGATATATTTTGGATGTTAACCCCTTTTGGATACATGGTTACACATATTTTCCCCCTTTCCAGGTTGCCTTTTCATTTTGTTGAGAGTTTTGTTTGCTATACAGAAGCCTTCTAATTGGGTATAGTCCCATTTCTGTATGTGTATTTTCTGCCTTTGCTTTTGATGTCAAATCCAAAAAATCATTGCTAAGATAACGTCAAGGAGCTTATCCCCTATTTTTTTTCTCCTAGAAGTTTTATGGTTTCAGGTCTTACATTTAAGTCTTGAATCCATTTTGAGTTGGTTTTTGTGTATGGCATCAGATATGGGTCCAGTTTCTTTCTTTTGTATGTGGCTGTCTAGTTTTCTCAATTCCACTTATTGAAGAGACCACCTTTTACCTGCTGTGTAGTATAATGGTTGGCAGTTTTTCCCTTTAGCACTTAGTGTATCATCCCACTCTCCTCTTGCCCAAAGGCTATCTGCTATAAAGAATCCACAAAGGTTTAAGAGACACCAGGACCTCCGACACAGCAGTGGATGAGGTTTACCTCTTTGTGATTGTCTACATCGCCATCTTTGTCCTTAGTGGCTCCCAGTAGGTGAGGGTATGCCACAGCTCAGCAGTGTCCTCTAAGAGATGATCACCATCTACACTTTCTGGCAGGTTGACTAGAAGCCAGACCTTCAGGCAGCAGCCAGGAAAGTATCTAGTTAAGGCTTTTCCAGGGAAAAAATGTGAGTGGACTTTTTGGCCTGTTGCCTCTGTGCTGAGCTTAAGTGCTCAGTCATGGAGTGAGGGTGCTCCTGTGCCAGTTTAAAAGCAGGTGCTCCTTTTACTGTTTCCCTGTGAGACTCATGAATGCACGTCCCATTGGCTGTCAGAACAAACTGATGTGGAGGCCTGTCCCTCAGGTGACAGGTATAAAACTGGGGGTGCTAGATGTGTGGACAAGCTCCTTCAAGGGAGACACTCAAGACTTAGTTTGATATAGGAGCTATAGGAGAAGGCAGGGAAGTGCCTACTAGCTCCTTCAGGTTTTAGGGAAGATATGTCAGCCCCTGAATGCAAGCTTAGAGCTTCCTTGGTGGCTTAGTGGTAAGGAGTCTGCCTGTTAATGCAGGAGACATGAGTTCTATCCCTGGGTTGGGGAGATCCCCTGGAGAAGGAAATGGAAACCCACTCCAGTATTCTTGCCTGGGAAATGCCATGGACAGAGGAGCCTGGCGGGCTACAGTCCATGGGGTCACAAAGTCAGGCATGACTAATTGACTAAATAACAAGAACAACAGAATATACTGAACATACCAAATTAACAGTATTTTGTTTTTCAATGTTTATGGAGGTATGACACCCAAGTCTGAATTGTGCAGCTCAGTGCAGTTTACACAATTTAGCACCCATGGAACCACACCCAGAGCAAGATATTTGGTTGGCAGAGATCAAGATGGCAACCCAGGAAGCTCCTGGACCTCCCTCCTGTCATGACACTTCAAATGTACACCTACACACCTACAATTCCCTCTGAGACAAAACTCAGAAACTAGCTGAGTGGCTTTTACACTTACGGGGAAATACCCACATGAAAACAAGTAGGAAAGTCTGAGACACACTTTTTACCAGAAACCCTACTCCCATTCACTCAGACAGTAAAGAGTTTGCCTGCAATGCAGGAGATCCGTGATTGATACCTGGGTTGGGAAGATCCCCTGGAGAAGGGAATGGCAACCCACTTCAGTACTCTTGCTTGGAGAATTCCATGGACAGAGGAACCTGGTGGGCTACTGTCCATGAGGTCACAGAGTCAGACACAACTGAGTGACTATCACTTTCATTTTCTACTGCCAGCTTAGCACCACACAATCAGGAAAGAACCACCAACTCCCAGGTTCTCCCCAAGAGCAAAGGGACAGACCCCCAAAACACCAAGCTCTGGAAGCCACTGATGGTAGGGCTCACCATCTCTCCTTCACAGAGCTGTTCTGATGACGCAAAAAGAAAGTATGTATACAGCACTTAGCACAGTGACTGCACACAGTCAAATCTCAATAAATACTAGTCATTATTGTTAATATTCAGTTACCTGAAAACATCAGCTAATGGCATGTTGATGTGGTTTGTTAAGGCCTGGGACATCATTTGTTGTTTTAAAGAGAGCTGAGAATTTGAAGAATGATATAAGGATATAAGAATGATGTGAAGATGAGTCAAAGAAGTACTATTTATTTGTTTTGACTTATGAAACAAACACTGTCAGTTTCTCCTGATGGCTGGGTTTGTTGGTATATTTTCCTTTCTCCTTCCTCTTCCTCCCCTCTCCCCTCTCCCCTTCTCTTCTTCCTCTTGTGCTCCCTTTCTTCCTCCTTCTTCTTCTTAGTAGGGAGTCAGGGGAAATCAGGAAGAAACTAGCATGTTGAACTCTGTAGCTAAAATACAACTTTCAATTAAAAAGAAATTGACGTGAAGTCCAAATCAGGTTTTACCATTGTTTCTTACTTGAGCAGGACAAGCTTGATACATTTATTAATATTTGTCTCTTTGAACTTTATTATTTATAAATAATAAATTATTTGTAAATAATTTTAAAGCCTCTTAGGAGTTTATCAAAATAGTGAATTCATGTTTGTGATGTGCATAGAGGATCATGAATAACCTTACCTTTTGTAAAAGAGCAAAAATGTAAAATCCTAGGAAATAGAAAAAAATCCCACTTGTTTCTGAATTATTCACTTTTTATGAGCCCCTTTCGGTCCTCTAAAGACCAAAAGAGTAATGTTCCCTCTTCTGATTTGGCAAATAGATAAGTGTGTTATTCAAAATTCTGGTTGTGTAAGTTGGGAGAAAAAGTGACATTTATCATTTAATTAGTTCTTTTGACTCAGGATCCAAAATTGCAGTCCAAATTTTCTAATAAGCTGAAGAATGTGAGCAAATGATAACATCTTGCTATTAATAAAAAAAAACCTAAGGGATACCAACAGCTTGTGTTCTGATTTAATTATTAATGGGATATTTTTCTAATGTATGGTGGCCACTCTGATGCTTCATTATTTTATTTATAATATAGAAGTTTCTGGTGGTTATGAATGGACCAAAGCTATAGATTAGGAAACTATTTTTAAAAAATTTGGCTGTTTTATCCTTGCCCAATTTTTTTTTTTTTTTGCGGGGGTGGGGTGTTAGTCTCTAAGTCTCCTTTAAGATGAAAAATTATCATGATTTTGTGACTCTTACTCACACGTTTTCTGTTTACAGTTGGAGAGTGGGTGCATTGAATGGTGGGGGATGGTGGTTGGCATTTGGGACAATTGTTTCAGGAGGGAGATAAAGTCTGAAGAGATTATTAAGGATTCTGTCTGGATGCTATTTTGAAAAACATAAAATTAAACAGATGAAAAATAGGTCTGTAGGGTTAGGTGGATTCCAAGAGATTTTTTTATTGGAGTATAGCTGCTTTACAACGTTATGTTAGTTTCTGCTGTACAGAGAAGTGAGTCAGCTATAAGGGTCCATGTCCCTGTCCCTCGTGGGCCTGCCTTCCTCTGCCTTCCTGCCCCGCTAGGCCGTCACAGAGCCCCGAGCTGAGCTCCTGTGCTTCCGAGCAGCTTCCCACTAGCTATCTGTTTTACACATGATGGTGTATATATGTCAGTGCGACTCTCTCACTGTCCTACCCTCCCCTTCCCCACGTGTCCACGTGTCCATTCTCTGCATCTGGATTCCTGCCCAGCAAATAGGTTCATCAGTACCATTTTTTCCTAGATGCCATATATATGTGTTAATATATGATATTTGTTTTTCTCTTTCTGACTTACTTCACTCTGTGTGATGGACTCTCAGTCCACATCTCTACAACACCTTTTACCTCTTTTGGGTGATCGGACGTGCCCTGCACCATTTCTGCTAAGGACTGTCAGCCTGGGGAATAAGACTCAAGTTAGATGTTCAGAAACAGGCAAAGCATGTAGCAGTTACAAAGATCCCCCAATCCGCAGTAGTTTAGAACGAAAAAAAAAAAAAAAAAAGATTGCTCATGGGGTGGGTAGGTGGGTTCTACTTTCTGTTTCATGTCACTTATCTTGTGACTCCACTAATCAGTATACTTCAGGGTTTACTGTGGCTGAGAAAGAATAGAATGGAATGTGTCACCCCAGCAGTGGTATTAATACATTTCCACAGCCCATTGGCTAGAAATGCTGCCATTGCCCCATACACATGTAGGGTGATAGGGAAGAGTTCATTCACCCATATTCCCAAAGCAGAGCAAAGCTGAGTTTGGATGACCCTAGGGTGTCTCCACTTCAGCACTCTTCATTTATAAATCATATTATGCATTCACAATAAGTGTATTTTGTGGCCTAGGTATTATTCAGAATGTCTGTGAAGTAAACATTTCCCATAATATATCTGTGCTCCAAACATACACACCAATTACATGCTACTGATCCATCTTTGATACAGCTGATGCTTTAAATGGCTTTGGTAATTGGTGCTAGATTTACACTGATCCAATTGCATTCTGTGAAGTTGCTCAGTCGTGTCTGACTCTTTGCGACTCCATGGACTGTAGCCTACTGTGCTCCTTTGTCCATGGGATTTTCCAGGCAAGAGTACTGGAGTGGGTTGCCATTTCCTTCTCCAGAGGATCTTCCCAACCCAGGGATCGAACCTGGGTCTCCCACATTGTAGGCAGATGCCTTACTGTCTGAGCCATCAGGGAAATTTGCAGTTTATCACATCAGTTCTGATCATGGACAAATCTGTGAGGTGAGTAGCTTCCATTGGGAACAGGCCACAGCCTGAGGATAGCTGGCCTGCCTGAGACATGAGTCAGTTCTTGGTTGCATGGAAACCCACTCCAGTTCTCTTGCCTGGAAAATCCCATGGACAGAGGAGCCTGGTAGGCTAGAGTCCATGAGGTTGCAAAGAGTCGGACACAACTGAGAGACTTCACTTTCACTTTCATGATATAATGCAAGGCTTTCCAGGTGGCACTAGTGGTAAAGAACCTGCCTGCCAGGACAGGAGATGTAAGAGACTTGGGTTCAATGCCTGAATTGGGAAGATCCCCTGGAGGAAGAAATGGCAACCCACTCCAGTATTCTTGCCTGGAGAATCCTATGGACAGAGGAGCCTGGTGGGCTGTAGACCATACGGTTGCAAAGACTTGGACACGACTGAGCGACTTAGCATGCATACATGATGAAGGGCACCCATCCTTTGCCCTAGCCTGGTTTCAGGGATCTCAGGATGTCAAGTGACCATGAGTTGAGGTCTTTAACCTTCTGTTTGCTTATTTATTTATTTCAATTTTTGGCTGTACCTTGTGGCATGCTGGATCTTAGTTCCCTGACTAGGAATTGAACCCTCAACCCCTGCAGTGGATGCATGGAGTCTTAACCACTGGACCACCAGGGAAATCCCCTTCCTTCTTTTTATTGGAGTGAGGAGGTGGTAGTTTCGGAACAGAACATTTTTCTAGGCTTTTTCACGTAAGGAGACCAGTGGCTAGGAGGTGACCCCTGGCTGTCCAGAGAATGGGGTGTGCTTTTCACTCCTGTCCCTGAAGCCACAATGTGATATTTGCAAATTGGAGAGAATCTTGCTGGCAAATGGAACTTTCACTCTTCTAATTTTTTATAACTTTTGGGGTATAAGAAAGGTCATCCAATTTTTCAGATTCATCCATCTAAACTTTTTTGGTCCATCTGTTTTTGTCCTGGCACGCACAGTGGTAAATTCTTCATTTCAGGGCTGCTTCACTGCTCTTCCAGAACAGAGAAAAGAGAGCACTCAGAATTATTATTAATCTCTAAACAAAATGGGCCAGGTCTTATGTTCTCCTAAAAATGGAAACCGGTTTTTTGTTTTTTGTTTTTTTTTTCACGAACCATACAGGGGGTAAGATTTTGTGTCCTTTGTGGGAGACTGGCTGTCAAACTCTTTGTAGGGAAAGGCAATTAACTGTTTGTGAAGCTGGCAGTGGGGCCCTGGAGAAGGGGGAGGAGGGGGAGAGGAGAGGGTCAGCTTCTGATTCCCTTCGGCAGTCCATGTGGCTCTCTGCTGGCAGAGCGCCCCTCGATGTCAGAGCAAGCTGTATGCGCCAGGAACAAGGCAGAGTGAGGAGAATTGGATACCAGGGCTGAGCTGTTTGCCTGTCTCCTTTTTCTTTTCTCCCCCTTTTGTTTTTGATAATGACAGTTTTCAAAATAAAGGAATTTTGCTTTCTGCGCAGAATAAGTCTTACCAAATTTTGGAGATATGCTGCATGAAGCCCCAGGGACAGTGTAAAGCTAAGTGCAGAGCTGAAGTTGAAAATAGGACTTGGGGTTCTTATTATAATTAAGACTTGGCTAAGTTGGGGCTTCCCCTCCAGTTTGGTAAGTTTAGCTGGTCACTTGGAACCAGAGGGGAGCAGGGTCAGCAGTGACTCTTTAGGTATTTGTTCGTGTCTCTGCCATCAAACGTGTTCGGTGTCCTTGGGTGAGACTGTTCAAATCAGTTTCTTCTTTTACAAAGGATGCAAGAGGAGCCTGGGAAATGCAGTGTTTAATCAAGCCTTCACAAAGTTTTGGTGGGGTGGTATACACTGTACTGTGCCTAATAAATGATTTTTAATCAGGAAGATGCTTATGAAAGGGCTGAGGAAATATGGTAATTAGCTCTATGGGACCAGACATAATTAAGTACAAATGGCACCTCAAGGTCATCTGGTCCTAACATTTGCTTCATGGCAGGAGAAATTCCAACCATCTGACTGAGTCCTTTCATTTGACTCTCCCGATCATAGGCACTTGCCAGTGGGATGAAGAATGTGTGTGCTTGTGACTTAATGTTTTATATATTGTGCTACGCACGTGTGTGTGCTAAATTGCTTCAGTCGTGTCCGACTCTTTGTGACCCCATCGACTGTAGCCCTCCAGGCTCCTCTGTCCATGGGATTCTCCAGGCAAGAATACTGGAGTAGTTTGCCATTTCCTCCTCCAGGAGATCTTCCTGACCCAGGTATTGAACTCACAACTCTTATGTCTTCTGCATTGGATATTGTGCTGTAGCTATATTTTTAGGGTCTTACCAGGCATTGTGCTTAATGCTTTTCTAGGTTATTAACTAGTTTAATTGTCATAAGAACATTTTGAATAGAGTTTAGAAATAGATACAGTGTGTGTGCTCAGCTGATTCAGTCATGTCTGACTCTTTGCGACCCCATGGACTATAGCCCACCAGGCTTCTCTGTGCATGGAATTCCCCAGGCAAGAATACTGGAGTGGGTAGCTATTCGATTCTCCCAGGGATCTTCCCAACCCAGAGTCAAACCTGGGACTCCTGTGTCTCCTACACTGGCAGGCAGATTTCTTTACCACTGAGCCACCGGGGAAGCCCACAGTGTTTATTGGTCTCATAATTAATAATAATAATAATAATTTTTAAAGTAATAACTATCTTTAACAATCAAAATAATTTCAGACTTAGAGAAAAGTTGTGAGAGTAGTACAAAGAATTTTTCGTGAACCATTGGAGAGCACGTTGCTGGTTGCTGCTCTGTCACTCTGAATGTCCTGTGTATTACTTGACCGTCCATCACTACAGATGGTACCTTACAGCCGGGGAACTCCCAGACACACTCAAGTCTGCTGTTCTTTGTAGTGAAGGGATTCAGTCCAGGACCATGTGTTGCATGTAATGGTTATGTCTTTCTAGATTCTTTCAGCCTGGAACTTTCTTTTCTTGAGTTTTGTGATCTTGATACTTAGGAAAATTATTGTCCAGTTGTTTTGTAGACTATATCCATTAACCTGCGTTTGTCTGATAATTGCTCATGGTTAGATCCAGGCTATACTGTTTTGGGTGCGGAATATCACAGAATTGATGCTGTGTTCTTATGGCATCCTATCAGATGGTACACTGTTTTATTTGTCTCTTTGCTGATGATGGTAACCTGGATCACTTGATTAAAATACTGCCAGGTCCATCATAAAGTTACTTCTGTCCCCTTTGTAATTAGGAAATATGTTGTGGACGTGTACTTTGAGATGAAACACTCCATTCCTCATCAAATTTTCACCCACTAGTTTTAACACATCTATTGATATTTCTTGGCTGAATTAGCTATTACTATCATGGTTTCTAAATGGTGACTTTCTGACTCCACAATTCCTTCCACCTTTATTAGATTGCATTCCATGGTAAGGAAAAGCTTTTTCCTCTTCCCATTTCTTTCTTTCTTTACGTTTAATAGTGTAGACTCATGGATCCCTTTTCTACTTAATGGGTTATAATCTATTGCTATCATTAGATGAGTAAATGACAGAGTTGGGATTAGAGGCAGTCTGGCTTCAGAACTCATCTTTGTAACAACCACCAACATCTCAAACTACTTAAGCAAATTCAGACTCAAATGTAATCTACCTTAAAGACCACAACTATTTTTAAGGTTTTGCTCACATTGCTTTATACAAATTATGGCTCATTTTGGCTCAGTAGTGCTAATCTCACTTAAATAATACCTTAAAAAAATAGACAGACATATTCATCAAATGTTGATTTTGCACAACAGCTACATTTTGAATAATTTACCCTGACAAACCTGTGGACTGTCGGTTTTCCATGTTAAATAGCATTATTTTCTGATTCATCAAACTGTAGTTACGAGATGCAAAATCGCATAGTAACAGGAACTTAAACCGGAAAGGGGATAGGGCAGTTCTCGGAAGGCCAAAACCAGGGGAAAAAATTCCGTATATTTAGGAAGCAAAACCAGAATATTTTTAGAGTAGTTTTAATTACAGATGTCCACAGGCTCCAAACATATTGCTGTGAATGTTTATGCATGACTTTTATGTAAAATGACTTCACACAGTGAGACATCATGTGCCTTTATGCTTATTGCGATGTAACCAAATCATTGGTAGGATTCGTATAAAAGGCTTTAAAACTTTGGGAAATCTGAACTCTGCCTTGATGATCAATGGGATAGATGCTAGTCTTGGTGTTTCCATCAGGGAGAATCTGTTTCTATTTTCTCTGCTTGCTTCCAACTTGTTAGATGGAAGTGATAGTACCAGCTTCATTTTTTGCTCAAGTACGTTACTAAAATAGGATTTATTAGTGATATGAGGCAATGGCAACCCACTCCAGTACTCTTGCCTGGAAAATCCCATGGATGGAGGAGCCTGGTGGGCTATAGTCCATGGGGTCGCACAGAGTCGGACACGACTGAGCGACTTCACTTTCACTTTTCACTTTCATGCATTGGAGAAGGACATGGCAACCCACTCCAGTGTTCTTGCATGGAGAATCCCAGGGACGGAGGAGCCTGGTAGGCTGCCGTCTATGGGGTCGCACAGAGTTGGACATGACTGAAGTGACTTGGCAGCAGCAGCAGCAGCAGTGATATGAGTGACGTTAGAGGTCATCTAGTTTATGGTTTTCCAGATTTTTGAAAGCAATAGTTCTCTGTTTTCTTAAGAATCGATGCCTTTTGGGGACTTCCCTGGTGGTCCAGTGGTTAAGACTCTGCACTCCCAGGGGGCCCAAGTTAGATCCTTGGTCAGGGAACTAGATCCTACATGTTACAACTAAGACCTGGCGTAGCCGCACCCCCCCCACCCCCGCCTCCCTGCCTCCCCCCAAAATTGCATACCTTTTCATAAAAGTTACTGCTGACAGGGAGGGCTTCCCAGGTGGCGCTAGCGGTAAAGAATCTGTCTGCCAATGCAGGAGACGTAAGAGATGGGGGTTCAATCCCTGGGTCGGGAAGATCCCCTGGAGGAGGGCATGGCATGTCTATGTCCATGGAGAACCTCATGGACAGAGGAGCCTGGCAGGCTACTGTCCCTAAGATAGCACAGAGTCGGACATGACTGAAGCGACTTAGCACGTAGACACTGCTAACAGGGAACTCTGCTCAGCGTTATGTGGCAGCCTGAACGGGACGGGAGTTTGGGAGAGAATGTATACATGTATACATATGGCTGAGTCCCTTTGCTGTCCACCTGAAACCATCACAGCATTAATAGGCTATACCCGAATATGAAATAAAAAAGTTAAAAAGCAGTTACTGTGAAAAAGTTAGAGTAGGTCTGTTCTGCTTAAAACACATGTGGGTCTGGGCCCTGAAGCCCAGCCTGATGGCCTCACCTTTGTTCCAACAACCCCCTGAGGCCCGCAGAGCACAGTGTGAGGGTCACTGAGCTCACCCACCTCACCCCCATTTCACAGCTGAGATGACCAGGACCCACAGGCAAAGTCACTGAACGGAAGCCTGGCAGGACTTATACTGGAGCTAGTGTTTTGACTCCCAATCAAGCGTTCCTTCTGTTAAGTTCTATTATTGCTCTTCATTTTTTACTCTCTTTAAAAAGATCATAATTCTCTGGAATTTAATTATTATCTATATAGAGATGACATCATTGTTTTTACCTGCCATCCTTGTCTGTCTCTCTTTGTGCTAAGTAGCTTCAGTCACGCCGGACTTTTTGTGAGTCCATGGATTGTAGCCCACCAGACTCCTCTGTCCATGGGATTCTTCAGGTAAGAATACTGGAGTGGGTTTCCATTTCCTTCTCCAGGGGATCTTCCCCACCCAGGGATCGAACCTGCGTCTCCTGTGTCGGCAGGCAGATTCTTTACCGCTGAGCCACTGGGGAAGCCCCTTCACCAGCCATGCTCTCATGTTACTTGTTCTTTGTCATGTCATGCTCTTTGCTAGTCTCTTTCACTTTTGCTTATTATCCAGTGAATTAAAAGCCAAGTGCTGTTGTGTTTAAAGACCCTCTGTGGTGTTTCCCCCGCCTCTCCCATCCCAACAGGAGTGTGTGTGCCCTCTTTCTACCTCCTTTTAACTCTGTTCCTTAATCAGACTTTCCCATCAAGTCTCGCTTTCTTTTTACCAAGGAAATTTTCTTGTCATCCTCACCTCTTGGGTCACTTGTTCTCATATATTTTCCATCATGCTTTGTCCAGAGACATTGGTTTGTACATCTACCACCCTGGATACTTTCTGGTCTTTACAAAAATAACCGCAAATCAGTTCTGTAGGAAGCTTTGATTAATCCACTTTAACCTGTTCCCAAAATAAGAGTGTTGTAATCTTGGCCCTGCTCAGGAATTTCTATTTTTTATTATTTAAAAAAAATGTTCGTTTATTTATTTGGCTGCTCTGGGCCTCAGTTGTGGCACGTGGGATCTTTGATCTCTGTGCAGGATGCAAACTCTCAGTTGCAGCATGTGGGATCTAGCACTGGGAACTTGGAGTCTAAGCCATTGGCCCATCAGGGAAGTCCCTCAGATTTGCTTTTGAAGTTGGCTTACATGTGCGCGTTATCTCAGCTTCACCTACAACTAAGTCTCTGCTGCCATGAATTCAAGCTTGCTGTCTCCTCATGTCGAGGCAATTGCAGCTGGAGAAGTAGAGTTCTATTGATATTAATCAAAGTGACAAATAATGTTTCATTGAAAAATGACAGCAGATGAGCAAAAATTTTAGGGCAGACAGCTAAGAAACATGAGTCTGAAAAAAGAAATACCACTTATTCAATCAACAAGCCCAGAGCATGCATGGTGTGTAAGGAGTTTCACTGCATATGTGATTTATAGCAAGTGAGATACCCCAGTGGTGTCTCTAAGAGGATTTTCTACATTTGCATGCTGAAGAGCAACTGGAAATAATGACTTTAATTATTCAGTAAATGATAGGCATTAAAAGTCTAACCTTATCCAGTGAAAACAGTTCTGAGCCAGAAAAAGATTTGTCAGTATCCCATGAGCTCTGCTATCAGACTGCCTGAGTCAGATACTGGGTCTTAGAGCTATGCTGCCCGGAGAGCACTGCCAAAAAGTTATGGACCCCTGGGCTGTTTTAAGAGCTGTAGAAAATGTTTCAGCTAAAATATGAACAAGAGATCATGATGGTAGTGGTGATGATGATGGTAACGAGAAAGCATCCGCCATTTTCACAGCCTTGCTCTGCGCCAAAAACTTTACCTCTGTCATCTCACTTAAGCCTCACATCAACCCTGTGAAGTAGGTTCTAGCATTTTCATTTTTGCTAATGAGGAAATGAAATATTAGGGAGTTTATTATACAGGCTAGGCTAACTGCTCCTAATACGGCAACATCTGTATTGTCTAACACAATCAAGGTTTATTTCTCTCTCGATGAAATGAGAGCCCAGGAGAGGAATGCTCTGCTCCATGTAGCTATTTGAGAGCAGGTTCTTTTCATCTAGCGTCTCTTTCATTTTTAGTGCCCTAGGGTCCACCCTGGATCCTCTTGGCTGGGTGCCCAGATCAGGGAGGGTGGGAGAAAGGAAGACTTGTTTTTTGGTAAAAAAAATTTTATTTGAGTAGAGTTGATTTACAATGTTGTGTCAACTTCAGGTATATAGCAAAGTGAATCAGTTATACATACACATATATTCACTCTCTTTTAGATTCTTTTCCCGTGTAGGCCATTACAGAGTATTGAGTAGAGTTCCCTGTGCTATACAGAAGGTCCTTATTAGTGATCTGTTTTATATATAGTAATGTGTATATAGTCTGTCCAATTTATCTCTCCTCCCCTTTAGTCCAATTTAGTCTCTCCTTGGGACTTCCCTGTAGCTCATGCAGTAAAGAATCTGCCTGCAGTGCAGAAGGCCCAGGTTCAACCCCTGGGTTGGAAAGATCCTCTGGAGAGGGGAATGACTGCCCACTCCAGTGTTCTTGCCTGGAGAATCCCGTGGACTCCCACGCCTGGTGGGCTGCAGTCCTTGGGATCAAAAAGAGTCAGACACCACTGAGTGACTAACACTACCACTACTGACTCCCTGTTAGCTGTAAGTTTGTGTTCTACATCTGGGACTCTATTTCTGTTTTGTAAATAAGCTCATTTTTACTCTTTTTAAAGACTTCACATATAAGCAGTATCATGCTATTTGTCTTTCTCTGTCTGACGTACTTCACTTGGTGTGACAGTCTCTCGGTCCATCTGTGTTGCTGCAAATGGCCTTGCTTTGTTCTTTTTTATGACTGAGTAATATTCCACTGCATATCTGTACCACGTCTTCTTTATCCACTTCTCTGTCCATTTGGGTTGGTTCTCAAATTACATTTAAGTTGCTTCTATGTCCTGGCTATTGTACATACTGCTGCTATGAACATTGCAGTGCATGTATCGTTTTGAATTATGGTTTTCTCTGGGTATATGCCTAGGAGTGGGATTGTTGGGTTCTATAGTAGTTCTACTTTTAGTTAAGGAGGGCTTGTTTTTAATTGCTGTGTGCAGGTGACACACATCACTTTTGCTCACATTTCATGGGCAAGGACTCAGTAACACAGCCATTCCTAATTTCCAAGGAGACTGGTACTTATGAGGTTCCAGGAAGAAGGAGAAGCAAGTAAGATGAGCATCTAGCTAAGGTTTGTCATGAGATGTGACTAAGGTCACGTGGGTACTAAGGGGGAGAGCTGAGATGCAAACCTGAAGGAGTCTTCCTCTCCGGGAAACAAGGACAAAGACCCATAAAGCAAAAGTACTTCTAGTTAAGGAGGAAAATTACATTGTTGAGTGTAAGGTTTATGTTGTAATTTGGAAAAAGAAAGAAATCTAGAGCAATAGATTAAATCTACCACTGCTGAGATGTTATTGTTCAGTTGCTCAGTTGTGTCTGACTCTTTGTGACCCTAGGGACTTCAGCATTCCAGACTTCCCTGTCCTTCACCATCTCCCAGAGTTTGCTCAAATTCATGTCCATTGAACCAGTGATGCCATCCAACCATCTTCTCCATTGTCACCCCCTTCTCCTCCTGTCCTCAATCTTTCCCAGCATCAGTGGGTCTCTTCCACTGCCAAGATGAGAACATTAATTACTTCTATGAAATGAGCTTGAAAGGGTCAAACAGGATTGCAAGAAAGGCTTCCTAGTGTGGCCAAGATTCTTACAGCTGAAGTCAGCCTCGATTAGAATTTTTGCCTTAAATTACCAACCTTATGACCCCTAGCTGTTTTACAGAGTGCATTTTATAGAAAACACTTTGCTGAACCCATTCACTCTCAAGAAGACATGTTTTCTAGTAACACGCAGATTTATGCAATCACAAATGGTAAGAAAAATGGTAGATTTTTATTAACAAAAACACAATATAGCTATGTCTGTGTAATAAACTAAATGTGTACATATGTTTATTAGATTGAACCAAATTGAAAAGCCCATATTTGGTTATTTCTGACCTTCAAAAAGGTCATTACTCATGGTTCAACCTAATACTTACAGGAAATGACTGTCTAAAGTAACTGGTAATCTACAGTTCATTTCATAATATGAGCTCAGTAATAGTCAAGTAGTTAAAATGACCCTGAGATATACCAAGTAGGGTGACTGCCCAGTCTCTGCCGGCTGGGGTGATAAGTTGCATGAATAGAATCGTTCCTGAATGGTTTCAGCGAGCCCTCTTGCATATGAGTGTGCATGTCCCTCTTTTCATTTCTACTGTGAAGCTTTGCCATTGTTCCAGAAAATCGCTGCTGTATTCATTTTAATCCATTTGGTAGTTTCGAGAGAAAAAGAAAGTGAAGTTTCTCAGTCATGTCTGACTCTTTGCGACCCCATGGACTGTAGCATAGCCTACCAGGCTCCTCCGTCCATGGAAGAGTACTGGATTGGGTTGTCATTTCCTTCTCCAGGGGATCTTCCCGACCCAGGGATCAAACCTGGGTCTCTCACATTGCAGGCAGATGCTTTACCATCTGAGCCATCAGGAAAGCCCAGTTCAGTTTAGTTCAGTCGCTCAGTTGTGTCCGACTCTTTGCGACCCCATGGACTGTGGCACACCAGGCCTCCCTGTCCATCACCAACTCCTGGAGTTTACTCAAGCTCATGTCCATTGAGTTGGTGATGCCATCCAACCATCTTATCCTTTGTCGTCCCCTTCTCATCCTGCTTTCAATCTTTCCCAGCAACAGGATCTTTTCAAATGAGTCAGTTCTTTGCTCAGATGGCCAAAGTATTGGAGCTTCAGCTTCAGCATCAGTCCTTCCAATGAATATTCAGGACTGATTTCCTTTAGGATGGACTGGCTGGATCTCCTTGCAGTCCAAGGGACTCTCAAGAGTCTTCTTCAACACCACAGTTCAAAAGCATCAATTCTTCAGTGCTCAACTTTCTTTATAGTCCAGCTCTCACATCTATACATGACTACTGGGAAAGCCATAGCTTTAACTAGACAGACCTTTGTTGGCAAAGTAATGTCTCTGCTTTTTAATATGCTGTCTAGGTTGGTCATAACTTTTTTTCCAAGGAGTAGGTGTCTTTTAATTTCATGACTGCAATCACCATCTGCAGTGATTTTGAGCCCCCCCAAGATAAAGTCTGTCACTGTTTCCACATCTATTTGCCTTGAAGTGATGGGTCCAGATGCCATGACCTTCATTTTCTGAATGTTGAGTTTTAGGCCGCTTTTTCACTCTGCTCTTTCACTTTCATCAAGAAGCTCTTTATTTTTTATTTGCTTTCTGCCATAAGGGTCTTCAGGGGCTCTTCCTCACCCAGGGATCAGACTCCTCTGCCTCTTGCATCTCCTGCATTGGCAAGCAGGTTCTTTACCACTAGAGCCATCTGGGAAGCAGAGAGGAATCGCACGCCAAATCCCTGTCTGAAGATAGCACCTTTGCTGCCTAGCAGAGTGTGAGGCTGTAAAGTCCTGAGACACAGAGCAGGTCAGATTTGATGGGCAGAAGTGACGTATATGAATTGTATTCCTTAGAAATCTGCATGCAGGTCAAGAAGCAACGGTTAGAACTGGACATGGAACAACTGACTGGTTCCAAATCAGGAAAGGATTACGTCAAGGCTGTATATTGTCAACCTGCTTATTCAATTTATATGCAGAGTACATCATGAAAAACACTGGGCCAGATGAAGCACAAGCTGGAATCAAGATAGCCGGGAGAAATATCAATAACCTCAGACACTCAGATGACACCACCCTTATGGCAGAAAGTGAAGAACTAAAGAGACTCTTGATGAAAGTGAAAGAGGAGAGTGAAAAAAATTGGCTTAAAACTCAACATTCAGGAAATGAAGATCAAGGCATCTGGTCCCATCACTTCATGGCAAATAGATGGGGAAACAATGGAAACACTGACAGACTTTATTTTTTTGGGGCTCTAAAATCATTGCAGATGGTGACTGCCACCATGAAATTAAAAGATGTTTGCTCCTTGGAGATGCTGGGGAAGAAGCTGAAACTCTAATACTTTGACCACCTGATGCAAAGAACTGACTCATTTGAAAAGACCCTGATGCTGGGAAAGATTGAAGGCAGGAGAAGGGGACGACAGAGGTTGAGATGGTTGGATGACATCACCGATGCAATGGACATGCATTTGAGTAAACTCCAGGAGTTGGAGGCCTGGTATGGTACAGTCCATGGGGTCGCAAAGATTTGGACACGGCTGAGCGATTGAACTGAACTGAACTGAAAAATCACTGCACACAGTGACTGCAGCCATGTAATTAAAAGATGCTTGCTCCTTGGAAGAAAAGCTATGACCAACCTAGACAGCATATTAAAAAGCAGAGACATTGCTTTGCCAACAAAGGTCCATCTAGTCAAAGCTATGGTTTTTCCAGTAGTCATGTATGGATGTGAGAATTGGACCATAAAGAAGGCTGAGTGCCGAAGAATCAATGCTTTTGAACTGTAGTGTTGGAGAAGACTCTTGAGAGTCCCTTGGACTGCAAGGAGATCCAGCCAGTCCATCCTAAAGGAAATCAGTCCTGAATATTCATTGGAAGGACTGATGCTGAAGCTGAAACTCCAATACTTTGGCCACCTTATGCAAAGAACTGACTCATTTGAAAAGATCCTGATTCTGGGAAAGATTGAAGGCGAGGGGAGAAGGAGATGACAGAGGATAAGATGGTTGGATGGCATCACTGACTCAGTGGACATGAGTTTGAGTAAGCTCTGGGAGTTGGTGATGGACAGGGAGGCCTGATGTGCTGCAGTCCATGGGGTCACAGAGTCGGACATGACTGAGCGACTGAACTGAACTGAGTGATGTATTAGGAGTTCTGGGCATCAGAGGTATTGGACTGGGGTCAGTAAAAGATCACTGTGGACCTGCTGAGATTGAAGATTTGGGGGTCACTGGATGGAGGAAGTGATAGAGGAAGGGACTTGGCATCATCTCGGAGATGAAGTTCACCTTCACGAATTTGTGCAGGGCTGGTTTTTTGACTGTGGAGTTAGGAGGAGGAGGGATTTAACTCCCTGTCTCTTCTGTCTCTACTGATTCTGAAAATCTCCTTGTGAATTCTAAGAGATTTCTGAAGTGTGCTGTGCTGATGGTCCCAGAAATAGCTAATGAAATGTGAGATTGGGATTGACATATATACACCATTAATACTATATATAAAATATATAATTAATAAGAACCTGCTGTATAGCACAAGGAACTCTATTCAATGCTCCGTGACCTAAATGAGAAGGAAATCCAAAAAAGAGGAGGTATATGTATACTTATGGCTGATTCATTCACTTTGCTGTGTGGTAGAAACTAATACAATGTTGTAAAGCAACTGTACGCCAGTAAATTTTTTAAACAAAAATCTAAATTTTATTGTTAAAAAAACCTGCCCCTCAAGTCCCTCCAGAGCATCCACTTCTAACTCTGAGAAAATAGAAGAGCCATGTGGAGAGAGATAAAGTATCTGGAAAGAAGTAGCTAGAAAAATAAACAATTATTGGCCCTGTTTCCTGTGTTTTCCTGACTTCTTATATTCTCTCCTGTTGTCCTCCAATTGCCCTCCAATGTCCCTTCATTCAGCTTTTCTTTTTTAACTCCAAAATTAACAATTAAGAATGATATTAGGACCTCTTAATGTTTGAGTGCTCTCAGTTCTTGTGATCTTCTTTTTCTCTATTTTCAGTCCCCTGGGAATCTCATTAAGTCCCATGGCTGTAAATAGAAGCTGTTAGCTTACAGGTTTCAAGCTTTTATTTTCAGTTCAGATTTCTCTCTTTATCTCCTGACTCAAATATCTGACTTGGAGGTATGTCTCCATTGTCTGGGTGACACGTCAAACTCAACCCAAACTCCCTTTCTGGTTTCCCACAGGGCTGTTCCACTCTCTGCCTTCTCCTTCTCAGTAGATGGCAGATCCATTTTTCTGGTGGCTCAGAACAAAGATCTTTTTTTAAAAGAAAATTTTTGGCCATGCTGCACAGCAAGTGGGATCTTAGTTCCCCGACCAGGGATTGACCCCATGTCCCCTTCAGTGGAAGTGTAGAGTCTTAACCACAGGACCACCAGGGAATTCTCCAGACCAAAAATCTTAAGACTTAAACTTGCATCCTCTGTTTTGTTTTTCCTCACACTCCACATCCAATGTGTCTTTTTGATTGTCCCTTGAAAATACATGCCGAGTGTATGGAGACAGTGCAGTCTGTCTTCTGTTTTGCTTCAGGAGCTGCTATCTGGCCTCCTGTTTTCCTTCCATTTGTCCTCAACACCCCACCCAGAATAGTCAAGCCTCTTCTCTGTTCAGTATAATGCTCCGTTGCACTCAAGGTGAAAGCTGAAGTGGTCATGAGGCCCTGTAGAACCTGCTCCACACACTCACCGTATCTCTCTTAACTCATCCTTTCTTCCTCCTGCCCTCTCTCATTCCCCTTTAGTCCTATGTTGTTGTTGTTGTTTAGTCGCTCTGTTGTGTCCAATTCTTTGGGACCCTATGGACTGCAGCATGTCAGGCATCCCTGTCCTTCACTATCTCCTAGAGTTTGCTCAAACTCATGTCCATTGAATCAATGATACCGTCTAACCATCTCCTTCTCTGTTGTTCCCTTCTCCTCCTGCCCTCAATCTTTCCCAGCATCAGGGTCTTTTCCAATGAGTGGGCTCTTTGCATCAGGTGGCCAAAGTGTTGGAGTTTCAGCTTCAGCATCAGTCCTTGCAATGAATATTCAGGGTTGATTTCCTTTATGATTGACTGGTTTGACCTCCTTGCTGTTCAAGGGACTCTCAAGAGTCTTCTCCAGTGCCACAATTCGAAAGCCATATGGCTTCTCTGAAGTTTCATAATCCAATGGGCACATTGGCTTAGGGTCTTCACAGTAGCTGTTCCCTCTGTTCCAAGATGTACACATGAGTAACTCTCTCACCACCTTCAAGTCTTTGCTGAAATTTCATCTTTTTGATGAAGTCTACTCAGGTCACCTTGTATAAATTTTTAAGTCATCTCCTTGTCCTAGCTCTCCAAGTCTCCTCCCCAGTTCTACTATTTTCTGTAATACCTTCCACCTTCCAATATTTTATACTAATATATAGTATACTGGGTTTCACAGGTGGCACTGGGAAGAATTAGAAAGCATCAGTTTTTTGGCACTCAGCCTTCTTTGTGGTCCAACTCTCACATCTGTACATGACTACTGGAAAGACCATAGCTTTGACTATATGGGCCTTTGTTGGCAAAGTGATGTCTCTGCTTTTTAATATGGTGTCTAGGTTTGTCATAGCTTTCCTGCCAAAGATAGTAAAGAATTATGTTGCTAAGACCTGGAAGAAGACAGAAATTCAGAAACATGATCCTGGCCTTGAGATCACCTTTGCTTTGTGGGGAGAATTTGCCAACCCACAGTAGGTGGCCAAGATGCTAAGTAGTGCTTGCAGTAACCTCATAGTGCATGGGGGTCAAAACTAGAGTCCAGTGATATCAAGAGGGAGGAGTCTGTGGGAGCATCCAAGTTATGGATGGGACTCCAGAAGGCTGCACCCCAGGAGTGAGAGTCAATCAGACATAAGCCATCTCTTGCATGGATTCCAGCCAGGCTTCAGTTTGTGCAGGGAACCCCCCAAACTTCAAATTAAGCAAATGAAAGTCTTTTGGAGGCAGACAAAAATCATCCTCAGCTTCAAATGATTATGGTAGGTGTTTTTTTTTTCAACGATGATGTTTATTACACTACTAAAGATTTACTAGGCACACAAGGAGACAAGAAAACATGACTAAGAACCAGTGTAAACAACAGAGTGCAGAAGCAAATCCGTGGGACATCTGGACAGTGTAATCCCCAGAGGCAGACTACATAAACCATGTTTCTTTGTGCTTTTGAAGATAAATCTCCATCTGAAACATTTTATCAGGAGACTGAAAATGATGAAAAGTGATATTGCAAATTTGAAAGAAAGTGAACTAGAAATTCTAGAATTGAAAAATATAGTTCAAACTGGAAGTGGTGGTTTTACCCCCACTGATATGCTCTAATAATGAAATATTCCTTGTTGAAGTAATGCAGTGTTGGTGAACATTCCTATTTTATTTTCACTTTTTCTGGCCATGCTTTTATCTACCCTTGGATTTTTCCTCATGGATTTCTGGTTTATCAAATTTAAGTTGAGATATAAAGTAATTGTTCAATATGATCATATTTTTAGTCTCAATGTTATATTTTCATTCTCAGTGTTCCTTTGTGGCAATGTAGTGAAAGTTACCTGTTTAGAATACTTTGTGTTTTGTTTTTTGAATTGTTTTGCAGTTGCTTCTTTTATTCAACTTCCTTTTCTTCATTTCTTGATTGCAGTATTTTCCTTTGAGAGAATCAAATTTAAACAGACTTCATGAACTGTAGACATAAAACTTTGAGAATAATAGTTTCTTAAGTCTTCATTTTTTTTTACTTTTTGCAAACTTTAAAAAAAACTTATATTTTAAGAACTTGGTGTCTCTTTAAATTTTTAAAAAAATTTATTTATTTATTTTGACTGTGCCATGTGGTATGCCGGATCTTAGTTCTCCATCCAGGGATAAAAGCCAGGTCTCCTGCATAAGGAGCTCAGCATCTTAACCACTGGACTGCAGGTAAAGTCCTTTTTAGGTCCTCTTATATTTTTCCTTTGGTGGTTGGTCTTGGCAGCACTGAGAATTTCAAGATTAACAGGATTTTAGAGTGAGAAGTGTTAGTCCCTCAGTCGTGTCTGACTCTGCGACCTCATGGACTGTAGCCCGCCAGGCTCCTCTGTCCATGGAATTCTCCATGCAGGGATACTGTGTGGGTTGCCATTCTCTTCTCCAGGGGATGCTTCCTGACCCAGGAATTAAACGCAGATCTCCTGCACTCCTGGAAGATTCTTTACCGTTTGAGCCACCAGGGGACCCCCTGATGCTGGGAAAGATTGAGGGCAGGAGGGGAAGGGGGTGACAGAGGATGAGATGGTTGGATGGCAACACCAACTCAATAGACATGAGTGTGAGCAAACTCCAGGGGATAGTGAGGGACAGGAAAATCTAACTTGCTGCCGTCCATGGGGTTGCAAAGAGTCAGACATGACTTAGTGACTGACTGAACAACAACAGCAGATCGAGAAGAGGAGCCAAGGCCAGAAGTCTCAGCCCCATCCTCCTGATTTTAGAGAATTCTGTACCTCTGGAGTTTCTTGGCCCTCTAGATTGTTCTAATTATTGGTATCAGACTCACAGCTGACCCATGTCACTGATATCTGAAGGCTCAAAAATCCTTTACTTGTCCTTTAAGGCATTCATTTAACTGTGACATTAGTTAGTACATTTTCAGAGAGTTGTATAACCCTTAGATTGCATATTTGAAAGAGACAGTACTGATAGAAGACACACCAGATGGTATCAAGGGGGAAAAAGCCAATCTAATCTAAAATGTGGTAATAAATGAATTTTTATTTAATTAGTATGCTAATGATTAATAAGAAAGTCAATACAACTGACACCAAAGATATATTAGACATGCATTATAATAAACACTCAGATTTGTGCTGCTGTAGACTGTCAGAAAGACACAGCTCCGCTTGGGTATCATGTGACTGAGGAGCAGAGAAAGGAAAGAGCCTACTGTTGATGGTGCAGCACTGGACGCTTGTTTTATTTGAACAACTCCCATCTTTCTTCCTGAGGAGCAGCAATGTAGTCGCCAAGGGCTTTGAAGGATGTGATATAAACAACAAGAGTTTCCAGGTAGAGCCAGTGACCAAGCCAGGTGAGTGGTCCCTATGTGGCTGCAGATGCTCTCTGTTTGAAGATCAAAATCCCCATCAGTGGCTAAGTTTAAAAGCGAGGGCCATGCTCCCAGGACGAAGAGGCTGGAAACCAAACAAATTAAGGTTTGGGGAGTCCAGGGCAGCGGGTCGGGTTCAGAAGAGGGGGCCTGCCTTTGGTGGGCAGGTAGGAAGAGGGCTTCCCAGAGGAGCTTCCACCAGAGGCCTCCAAGCTGGGCCCATTCATCCCAGGGTGTGTGCACGGTGACTCACTGGTGCAAAGAAGAGAAATACCTGCAGTACCATTTATATTTGGGTTTTTCTCGTTTTTAAAAAAATTGTATTCTTACATATGTCTTATGATGTATATCGTACAGAGCTACAATATAACTTGTAGGTAATTTACATATAAATGAAGGTACAGGTATGGGATGCATGCTCAGGAATTTTTCTTTTCTTTCTCTTTGCATTCTTCTTTTAAGGTATAATTGATTTACAATATTGTATTAGTTTCAATTGTACAGAAGAGTGATGCATTTACATGTACATACATACTTTTTTTCAGATTATTTTCCACTATAGGTTATTACAAGGTGTTGAATGTAGTTGCCTATGCTATACAGTAAATCCTTGTTTATTTTATATATAGTAGTTTGTATATGTTAATCCCATGCTCCCTACTTTATCCCTTCCCCCCTTCAGTGACCATAAGTTTGATTTCTGTGTCTTTGAGTGTGTTTCCATTTTGTATATTTGTTTATTTGTATTATTTTTTAGATTGCACATCTAAATGACAGCATATAATATTTGTCTCTCTCTGTCTGACTTGCTTCACTAAGTATAACCTTTAGGTCCATCCCTGTTGGATGCTCAATAATCTTTGCGGATGGGGTGCCATCATCTCATGCCTAAAGACAAGGAGACTTGTCCACTGGCTAATCTAGTTTTGTCCAGGTGTATATGGTTGACTCAAAACCCAGTAGGACTGAACCTTCAAGTGATAGACTGCTCAGTGCTTGAACAGAGATGAGCAGAGCGAGGAGGCCAACAGCCGGCAAACTCAAAATCTTACACAGTTTACTTTTTTTAAAAAGTTGAACCGTAGTTGATTTACAATGTTATATTAGTTTCAGGTGTACAACTTAGTGATTCAGTATTTTTATAGATTATACTTCATTAAAAATTATTACAAATAGTGGCTTTAATTCTCTACGCCCCACAATGTATCCTTGTTGCTTATCTATTTTATACATAGTAGTTTGTACTCAGTCCCAACCCCTTGTTTGCTGCTCCCCCTTCCCTCTCCCCTTTGTAACCATTAATTTGTTTTCTATATCTGTAAGTCTGTCTTGCATACATATACATTTGTATTATATTTTATATTCTGCTTGTAAATGATATCATACAATGTTTGTCTTTGTCTGACTTATTTCACTGAGCATAATATTCTCTAGGTACATCTGTATTGCTGCAAATAGCATAATTTCATTCTTTTTTAGAGCTGAGTAGTATTCCTTTGTATATATAAACATACCCAACATTTTCTTTATCCAGTCATCTGTTGATGGGCATTTAGGTTGCTGCCATGTCTTCACTATTATAAAGAGTGCTGCTATGAACGTGGGTGCACGTATCTTTTTCAATTAGTGTTTTCATTTTTTTCTGGATAAATGCCCAGGAGTGGAATTGCTGGATCATATGGCAGTTTATTTTATTTTTCTTGAGAAACTGTCATATTATTTTCCATAGTGACTGCACCAATTTATATTCCCACTAAAATTGTACAAGAGTTACCTTCTCTCCATATCCTTGCTACCATTTGTTATATGCAGACTTTTTGATGATAACCATCTGACAGGTGTGAGGTGTTGTCTTATTGTGATTTTGACAGGGCCTTTGGAAGAGTCTAGGAATCAGGAGAAAGGTCAGGGTGTCTGAGTCTGAGGAGCAGAGGCTGGTTTGTGTGCAGCCAACCTCAGGAGGCAGACAGGAGCCGATTATGCAGTTGTTTAGGCTGTCATATTAGGAGTCTGAGAAACAGAACCAATAAGATAAATCTCTAGCTAGCTAGCTAGCAAGAGGCAGACCTCAGAGATATTGCAGGTTCGGTTCTAGACCATCACAATAAAGTCAACATTGCAATAAAGCAACCCATATGAATTTTTTGGTTTCCTAGTACATATAAAAGTTATGTTTATACTGTAGCCTGTTTACTGTGCAACAGACTTGTGTCTAAAAAAACCAGTGTATTTCCTTAAGTAAAAAATTGTTCAGTCACTCAGTCATGTCTGACTCTTTGCGACCCCTTGGGCTGCAGCATGCCAGGCTTCCCTGTCCTTTACCATCTCCCAGAGTTTGCTCAAACTCGTATCCATTGAGTAGGTGATGCCGTCCAACCATCTCGTCCTTTGCTGTCCCCTTTTCCTGCCTTCAATCAAGTAAAAGTAAAAAATACGTTGTTAAAAAATGCTAGCTGTCATCTGAGCCTTTAGCAGGTCTTGATAGTAACTTTTTGTTCTGTTCAGAGCCTCAGTGAATTGTATGATTCATGCACATTGGGGAGGGCAGTCTGCTTAACTCTACCCATTAATGTACTAATCTGATCTAGAAACACCCTTGCAGACATACCCAGAATAATGCTTAGCCAAATCTCTCAGTATCCTGTGGTCCAGTCAAGTTGACGCATAAGATAACCATCACAATTTTTATCACAGATCTTATTGGAATGCGTTGAGAAGGTATTATGCAGGCAAGAGATATAAATAGGGTTGTGTTTTCAAAAATTCCCTCTGGCTGCTGTGTTTAAGCTTAAATGGGAGACTTGTTAGGAGGTTTTCTTCCAGGATGTATCTCTTCTTTAGGCTGCTGTATAATAATTTCCCAGGGCATTTGTTGTTATTATTTTATGTATACTTAGATGTTTCCTTAAGTATTGTATATATGTGGAGAATATCAATTAACCCCAGTTCTAACTTGTGTGAATTTTGTGTTTAGGGACCAAAGTTCTGAGTAGAATGTTTGTCACGGTTTTGATCTCTATCTATAGTTCACATGTGTGCATGCTCATTCACTTCAGTTGTGTCCGACTCTTTGTGACCCCATGGACTGTAGCCTGCAAGGCTTCTCTGTCCATGGGATTCTCCAGGCAAGAATACTGGAGTGGGTTGTCATGTCCTCCTCCAGGGGATCTTCCTTATGTCTCCTGCATTGGCAGGCGGCTGTTTACCACTAGCACCACCTGGGAAGCCCCCTATAGTTTATGGCTGTCTTCAAATAATTCTGGACACTTGTGATATACACATCATGGGCTTTCCTATGTGTATAATACACATTTTGATATTGGTTCAGTATATTTCATTGAAAAGTGAAAATGTCAGATAAAACACAGTTCAAACTTCCTTGTATATTTGTTAGTGTTAGATTTAGAAAACCATTCAATGCCCCTGATGTTGAATAAACAGGTAGAAGTTTGTATTTTTCAAGCATCTTATCTCTGTACTTCAAATTGTATCTGGCACATAGTAGGTATTCAGCAAATATTAAGTGAACCAGTGATGACAGAATTTCTGAATAGTAACCAGGCTCATTGTGAATATGTTAGTTGCTCAATTGTGTCTGACTCTATGTGACCCCATGGACTATAGCCTGCTAGCCTCCTCTGTCCATGAAATTCTTCAGGAAAGAATACTGGAGTGGGTTGCCATCTTATTCTCCAGGGGATCTTCCTGACCCAGGGATTGAACCTGGGTCTCCTGAAATGCAGGCAGACTCTTTAAGTCTGAGCCATCAGGCACACTGTAGGTATTGGAAAAATACTTGTTGAATTCAGTGGACTCTCAGAAACTGGAGAAGAATGTTAAACTGATGACTTAGAATAAATGTGTTAATATTATGCATATTTAACACTTAATATTGAATGCTTCCATAGAGCCAAGTTATATGTAAAACTCTTGACATGTTTTTATCTGTTTCATTTCGTTTCTCTACACCTCAAAAAATGTTTTTGTTTGTTTGAAAATGAACCCAATGGATTAAACCATCTGCCTACTGTTTTCAAAATGAAAGAATTATTTTCTCCCAAATGAATGAGATACCCTAGAATGTAAACCCTTAGAGGGCAAGAATCAATATTTTCATGTTATTTAATATTCTGCAAAGTAAAATGCAAAGCTGTGCACTCAGAGACACTTAGCAACACAGGCTGACTATGGTAAAACCTCTTGAAATCAGACTTACATGGTTGTTTGTTTTCCAGGTTGTCAAAATATTATCTATACTTAGCAGTGTGAAATAGAGACCCAGAATAGCTAATACTGAATACTGAAGGAAAAGAATAAAGTTGGAAGACTAACATTAGCTGACTTCAAGACTTACCATGAAGCTACAATCATAAAGACAGAGTGGTGTTGATGAATGACTAGACAAGCTAATGGAACAGAATAGAGATCCCAGAAATAAATCCATATAAATATGATCAACTGATCTTTAACAATGGAGCCAAGGTAGTCTTTACAATAAACACTGCTGGGACGACTGGACATTCATATAAAAATATCTAACCACAGGCTTCAACAAAAATTAACTCAAAATGGATCATAGGACTAAATGTAAGCTACAAAACCATAAAACTGTTTGATGATGGCAGAAGAGAGAATCAAGATGACCATGAGTATGGTGATGACTTTTTAGATGCAATACTAAAGGCACACTCCAGGAAAGAAAGAATTGGTAGCTTGGACTTCATTAAAATTAAAGTCTTCTGCTCTGCAAAATACAATGATAAGAGAGAGAATGAAAAGACAAGCCACAGACTGGAATGGAGAGAACACTCACAAAAGACACATCCGATAAAAGACTGCTAGCCAAAATATGCTAAGAACTCTTAAAACTCAACAATAAGAAAACAAACAGCTTGATTAAAAAAACTGATCAAAGACCTCACCAAAGAATGTGTACTCTTACATACGTATACAGTGTATACAAATGACAAATAAACATGTGAAAAAATGCTCTACTTCGTATGTCATCAGGAAAAGATTAATACAACAATGAACTGTCACTATACATCTAGTAAAATGGCCGAAGTCCAGAACAAAGACACCACCAAATGCTCTTGAGGTTTTAGAGTAACAGGAACTCTCGTTCTTTGCTGGTGGGTATGCAAAAGAATCTGCCTGCCAATGCAGGAGACACAAGACATGTAGGTCCAATCCCTGGGTCAGGAAGACCCCCTGGAGAAGGAAATGGCAAACCGTCCAGTATTCTTGCCTAGAATATCCCATGGACAGAGGAACCTGGTGGACTATAGCTCATGGGGTCTCAAAGAGTCAGACACGACTGACCACAGCATGCAGAGGCAGATAGCCACTTTGGAAGATGATTTGACAAAACTAAGCATACTCTTATCTTTCTAGCACTCGTGCTCCTTGGCATTACCCAAAGGAGTTGAAAGCTTATGTCCCCACAAAAAACCCAACATGGATGTTTATAGCAGCTGTATTCATAATTGTCAAAATTTGGAGGCAATGAAGATGCCTTCCCGTAGGTGAATGGATAAATAAACTGTAGTACATCCAGACCGGTAGGTAGTTATTTAGCACTAAAGAGCGATGCACTGTCAAGTCATGGAGGGAGTGTAAATGCTTATTACTAAATGGAAGAAAACGATCTGAAAAGGTCGCATTTGGTATGATTCCAACACTGTGACATTCTGGAAGAGGCAATAAAGACAATAAAAAGATCAGTGGTTGTCAGGATTTAGCAGGAAGGATAGATGAATAGGGTTTTCCCTGATAGCTCAGCTGGTAAAGAATCCACCTGCAATGCAGGAGACCCTGGTTTGATTCCTGGGTTGGGAAATCCCCTGGAGAAGGGATAGGCTACCCATTCCAGTATTCTTGGGCTTCCCTGGTCGCTGAGACGGTAAAGAATCTGCATGCAATGTGGGAGACCTGAGTTCAATCCCTGGGTTGTGAAGATCCCCTGGAGGAGGGTATGGAAACCCACTCCAGTATTCTTGCCTGGGAAATCCCATGGACAGAGGAGCCTGGTGGGTTACAGTCCATGAGGTCACAAAAGAGTCAGACATGACCGAACGACTAAGCCCAGGACACGTAGGTGAACAGGTGGAGCAAAGAGGATTTTTAGGGCAGTGAAACGACTCTGGATGATGCTGTAACGGTGTCTGCTGCAGCTGCTGTTTAGTTGCTAAGTTGTGTCTGACTCTTTTGTGACCCCCTGGACTATGGGATTTCCCAGACAAGAATACTAGAATGGGTTGCCATTTCCTTCTCCAGGGGATCTTCCCAATCCAGGGATCATATTTGGGTCTCCTGCTTGGCAGACAGATTCTCTACCATGGAGCCACCTGGGAAGCCCATAATATATATATATATTTATCCAAACCAGTAGAATATACAATACAAAGAATGAACTGTAATGGGGACTATGGATTTTTGGTGATAGTGGTGTCATTGTAGGCTCACCAATTGTAACAAATGTACCCCTTGGTGAGGAGATGTTGATAATGGAGGAAGCCATGCATGAGTAAGGGCCACTCAATTACTGTGAACCTAAGACTGCTTCAAATAATAAAATCTATTTAAAAAAAAATGATGCCTCAATAGACACTATAAAGAAGTGAAAAGATAGTTTACAAAATGGAAGAAAATAATTGCAAAAATACATTTGATAAGGGACTTGTATTCAGAATTTATAAAGAACTCTTACAAATGAACAACAAAAAGACAAATAACCCAATTAAAAAAATAAGCAAATGATCTGAGTAGACATTTCTCCCCAGGAGATATGGAAACGTCCAATAGGCACGTGAAAAGATGCTTCAGATCATTAATCATTACAGGAAAGATAATCAAAACCACAGAAGGCCCTTCACACTCACTAAGGTTGCTAAAACAACAGAGATAGTAACAAATGTTGGCAAGGATGTGGAGAAATTGTTAATTTCATACATTGCTGGTGTTCTCAAAGCCGTGAAAAGCTCAGAGATCTCTTACCACTCTGGTTTTCAATTTTCTCTTTATTTTTGGCCCCTAGAGGTTTTGCTTATCTCTTGTGAGCTTAGATATTCCTCTAAAATGACTAAGAAAGAAAATGATCCATATTTCCAGATGTTTTGTGGTGATGAGTTTTCTCAGGAAATATGAGCCACCAAGCTGAGAGAAATGGAAGTTATCATTCTGTAAGAGATGCTACTTTAACAAAGGATATCTGTGCTACTCCATTTATGGATATCTGATAAATGAAGATATCTAAATCTTCGCTACAACAATATTTTGACCCCTTTTAATCCAGTTTTCTAAGTAAAACATAAACTTGAATGAATTATTGGGTTTGAAAATGAACAAATATGAATAAAGCATAGTTTGAGATGAGAACTGTGACACTTTGCTGAAAAATTATATTAAATAAAATTATGTACAGTGTATTATAGATGGCATACAGTGCTGCTGGTTTAACCTGCCAATTTTTCTTCATCCCAGAACTGGTGTAAATCCTTCTGCAAGTATAACTAAGTGAATAGTCTGTACAAGCTTAGTCAGGGCTCCTCTTTCGTTGTCCAAGTGTTCTTGACCCTATCCTAAAGCCTACCCTCAATTATGCCTCAAACTGTTCTCTGCTGACAGGTTACTTCTTACATTAAGAGCCTGAACTACCAGAAAATGCCCAGATCTGTTTCTGTACTTGTTGAACGTTCTCCTCACAAACATTCTTGATCCACTGTACTTTAAAGAGGGTCTCTACTCTGGTCTGTAGAATGTGGCTTGATGACTTGATAATCTGGGAATGTTGTTGCTGCTGTTTAGTTGCTAAGTCATGTCCAACTAGTTGCGACCCCATGGAGCCCGACAAGCTCCTTTGTCCTTGGGACTTCCCAGGCAGGGGTACTGGAGTGGGTTGCCATGCCCTCTTTCAGGGGATCTTCCCAACCCAGGGATTGAACCTGCGTCACCTGCACTGGGCAGCAGATTCTTTACTACTGAGCCATCTGGGAAGTCCAATCTAGGAATACATGCCTCATGTATTTGCCTATGGTGCGCAAGGAGATATCTCTGTCCAGGGTACCTCAAACATCTCATCTTTGATGATGGAGGCACTCTTTGACACAGATTTGATCTAAAATTACATTTTCTATTGGGCAGAATGAAGGCTATTCAGACCTTTATTAAAAAGAACTATGTAACATTTTCTTTATTCTCAGAAGCTCAGAGGAGTGTTGCATTAACCATTTTATTATCCTCACTGACTGGGCAACATAAACTCTCGGCCTTTAGGTTTTTATGGCCCTTTCAGATCACAGGAACCCAAATATTCATGCAGAAGGGAATTATAGTCAGACAATAAAGTAGTCTACAGCCCTTTCTGCAGATAGGGAGGGCCGACTGTAGTAAGGTTTCTGTTGGTGTCTTTGAGAAAATCAGTTACCTCGTAGCTTATATTATTCACATTGTACCTTAAAAAGCTCAGTGAACTGAACATCTTTACTTCTAGATATGAACACAGAAGAAGGACTAAGTGTGAGCCCTGGTAATGACTTTAGTGACAATGTTTTTCTCCCGTTATAGACGGAGGATGGGGGTGGAATTTACATTGCAACCAGAAGCAAAAAGAGCAATATTTAGTCTGAGCTAACAGACTTTCCCGAAGCCCTATTGTAACTTAAGTGCACTGGTGGCAGCTTTTTAACTCATAAAAAATACGTGTTACAGAGCGCATACCACTGAATGAACCAAAACGTACGAAGTGGGGTTTTCTGTTTAAAATAAATAAGCACCATTTGACATCTGGTGAAAATATCTCCTCAGCACCCTTTGTTCTCTCTTGCTTACACTGATGAGGTTTGAAAGTTGAGAAACTGCCCTGTTAGGAAAGGAAGCACATGAAGAAACATGACTATTAGTTTTCCTTCGCTGCAAATGTCTGAAAATTTCACATCTCGAGCCTGTAGTTATTATGGGGTTTGGCGTGTGGGTGGCTGAAAATATGGTACTTGGCCTTTTGGTGCCAAACTTTCAGGCGGCTTCAGCTGTCTGTATACAAAAGACATGGCAGAATGTGTCACTTTACTTTTAATATTCGGAATTGTTCGTCTTGCCAGTGGAATAGTGAGTATGTGGATGGTACTGTTGATCTTGGAGCCTGCCAGTCTCTGAGAATCTTAATTGATGAAGGTGCTGTTAGGAACAGAGTGAGCATGTGGGTGGGGGACGACGGCTTAGTGAAAGTCTGCAAATTTGAAAAATGCTGTCCTGGGCCACCATCTCCTCTCCAGTCTCGTCCTCACCCTCCACACCCAGTTTTCTAATTTTCCCTTTTCCTGCCTCAAGTTAGCATCTTTGATTTACCCTGGCCTGATCTTTATGTAAATAGAAATTAAATGACAAATTTCCAAGGCCCTCCCAAAGGCCATTCTTCTACTGAAATTTCTTAAAATTTTGTGTGTTAGTCACTCAGTCATGTCTGACTTGCTGCGACCCCTTGGACTGTAGTTTGCCAGGCTCCTCTGTCCATGGAATTCTCCCGGCAAGAATACTGGAGTGGGTTGCCATTCCCTTCTCCAGGGGATCTTCCCAACCCAGGGATTGGACCTGGGTCTCCTGCATTGTAGGCAGATTCTCTACCATCTGAGCCATCAGGGAAATGGAAGAAATGATCCTCACCCTCTCCACAAACCTTCTGGATGACCTTCTCTAGAAGTTTGATGTTGTAAAGGCCTTGGACTTGAAGGGAACTGTAAGCTCTGGTTCATGATGATCATTTTTTCTTCCCGACTGGCTGCGTTCCTGTCTTCCTTGCTTCAGTTCAGTTCAGTCACTTAGTCGTGTCCGACTCTTTGCGACCCCATGAACTGCAGCATGCCAGGCCTCCCTGTCCATCACCAACTCCTGGAGTCCACCCAAACCCATGTCCATTGTGTCGGTGATGCCATCCAACCATCTCATCCTCTGTCGTCCCCTTCTCCTCCTGCCCTCAATCTTAGCTTTCTCCTTCCTCTTCTCTAGAGTTTCTTCCAGCTCTCTTTCCTTTCTCTGAGTTTCTGTCTAGTCAAATGGAGAGCTCTTAAAGCCTTACCTCCCAGGGAAGTTGCAAAGAATCACGGGATGGCTGGCTGTGTTACCTAGGGAATTTGGGAAAATCACTTCTCTGATTAATTAAAAAAAATAACATCAATAATGATTTGCCTGGGATGAATACATTTGTAATTCTCTCTCTTTTTTTAAATTGTTTTTTCCCCCTAAAGTCTTTCTTTAATTTGTTACAACATTGCTTCTGTTTTATGTTTTATTTTTTTTGGCCACAAGACATTTGGGATCTTAGCTCTACAACTCGGGATTGAAGCTGCAGCCCCTGCATTGGGAGGTGAAGTCTTAACTGGACTGTCAGAGAAGTCCCGTGATTCTCTTTTCAAGTGGCAGAGCCATGACCACATGAGTTGTGGGTGTGTCATACCCCTCACAACAGAGTTGATTTCTGTGTGTGGATCCCAGTCTGAGAGAGAGCAAGGGACATGTGTCTTCCTTGTTCTGGGTCACACTCATGAGCCTTCCCCCTCCACACTCCCTCTCCCTCCAAGAAGCCTGCCCTTCCTGCTTTTGCAGGCTTTTTTTCTGCAGTAGGTTTGATATAGTGATCTCAAGGAAAGAATAGTTCAGTTCAGTTCAATTCAGTCACCAGTTGTGTCCAATTCTTTTCGACCTCATGGACTACAGCATGCCAAACTTCCCTGTCCATCACCAACTCCCAGAGCTTGCTCAAACTCATGTCCATCAAGTCAGTGATGCCATCCAACCATCTCATGCTCTGTTGTCCCCTCCTCCTCTTGCCTTCAGTCTTTCCCAGCATCAGGGTCTTTTCTAATGAGTTTCAGTTTTTTGTATCAGGTGGCCAAAATATTGGAGCTTCAGTTTCAGCATCAGTTCTTCCAATGAATATTCAGGACTGATTTCCTTTAGGATTGACTGGTTTGATCTCCTTGCAGTCCAAGGACTCTCAGGAGTCTTCTCCAACACCACAATTTGTTCTAGGAAGTAAATGGCCTCCTACAGTTTCTGTCATTTGTGTAACGTATTTACTGAATATGTCCTATACAGTCAGGCAGGCTTCCCTGGTCGCTCAGCTGGTAAAAAATCTGCTCGCAATGCTGGAGACCTCAGTTTGGTTCCTGGGTCGGGAAGATCCGCTGGAAAAGGGGTAGGCTACCCACTCCAGTGTTATCGGGCTTCCCTGGTGGCTCAGACAGTAAAGAATCCACCTGTAATGTGGAAAACCTGGGTTCAATCCCTCGGTTGGAAAGATACCCTGGAGAAGAGAGTGGCTACCCACTCCAGTATTCTGTCCTGGGGAAGTCCAACAACAGAGGAGCCTGGCAGGCTATAGTCCATGACGTCACAAAGACTCAGACATGACTAAGTGACTTTCACTTCACATACAGTCAGGCACTGGGGTTGTGACTGGTGATGCTGCAAAAAAAAGAAAAAAAAAAAAAGACATTCTTTTCCTGTAATATGCTCACTGTCTGGTAGAGGCAAGACCGATTACATAATTTGCCCTTTTTGTGGCCACACCATGAGGCATGAAGGTTCTTAGTTCCCTGATCTTGAATCGAACCCGTGCCTCCTGCATTGGAAGTGCACGATTTTAACCACTGGATCACCAAGGAAGTCCCAAGACCAATTACATCATTTGTGAGTTACACATGATTATTTTGGGTCTCCTTGTTTTAAAAGTTATTTAGAAATTCAATATTTGACAGCAGGGCACTAAACCAAGCATCCTTTTGAGGCTGGGGCTCAGTGAGAGTCAATAGGGAGAACACCCATGGAGGCTGGGTCTCGGAGGGAAAGATGATGTATGTAAAGCAATAGAAGCCTGGTGGAAAAGGCCCAGGAAAGCTCCAATAGTCTCTTGGTGGCCCCGAGGAGACAGCGGTTGTCCCAGACCCAAGGAGGAGTAAGAAGGCAGCTTTACCTCTCAGAGATTTCCTGTCTCATCTGTCTCTCTCACTAATGGACTTCAGAAAACTGTATTTCTCCCTTACTCTCTCCTTGAGATACAATCATCAACAGCTTTAGCGTTGTCTTGCCAGAATGAGTATATTTTAATATAGAGCTCCTTCTTTGTTCTGCCAAAAAAAAGAGAGATGCAAATCATTGTAATCCAAAACATAACACACAGCAATAAAATAATATTTCTAAAAAAGTGAGGAAAATAAAGCTAATGGAAAGGTAGGAAGAATAAAGGAAGGCAGTAATGGGGTCTGTGTTATACCTGCTTTGAGATCCTTTACCTCTGCTAGAGGTTGGCTGCAATTTTAGATTTTATTGGGGCAAAATATACACCACATAAAATTTACCATTTTAACCTTTCTTTCTTTCTTTTTTTTTTTTAATCTACTCTGCGAGACTTGTGGGATCTTAGTTCCCCAATCAGGGACTGAACTCGCACCCTTGGCAGTGAAAGCATGAAGTCCTAACTACTGAATTGCTGGGAAACTCCCTCACCTTAGCTATTTTTAAGTGTATAATTCAGTGGCACTAGGTACAGGTTCATTACTTTGTAACCACCACACCATCCGTCTCAAGAACTTTTTCAGCATCCCAAATGGAAACTCATGTGTACGTGCTCAGTCACGTCCAACTCTGCGGCCCCATGGACCACAGCCTGCCAAGCTCCTCTGTCCATGGGCTTCTCCAGGCAAGAATACTGAAGTGGGTTGCTGTGCCCTCCTCCAGGGGATCTTGCACCACCCAAGGATCGAATCCGCGTCTCTTATGTCTCCTACATGGGCAGGCAAGTTCTTTACCACTAGTGCCATCTACGGAAACTCTGTGTCCATTAAACAATAACTCACTTCTGCATCTTCCCAGCCTTTGGTGACTGTTTTCTGTCTCAGTTTGACTATTTTAGATACTTTAGAAAAGTGGAGTCATATAATATTCATGTTCTATTGGGAATGGCTTATTTCACTTAGCGTGGTGTCTTCACACGTCATCCATGTTGCAACATGTATCAGAATTCCCTTCCTTTTTAAGGCTAATATTCCAATGCATGTATAGACCACATTTTGTTTACCCATTCATCCGTCAGTGAACACTTGGATTGCTCCTACCTCCTGGCTGTTGAGAATAGTGATGCTATGAACATGGGTGTACAAGTATCTGAGTCCCTGCTTTCCATTCTTTTGGAAATTCATACCCAGAAATGGGATTGCTGGATCATATGGTAGTTCTATGTTAATTTTTTGAGAAACATCAAATTTAGTTCTGAGGCTTCTAGGGGCCATCTTAAGATCGGAAACAATAAAATACATGATTCACAGTGCCTCCCAAGTAAATGCAGATCAGTTGTTTGTGAGGCTAGAAAAACCTTGCTTTCTCCCTCGGGTCTGCATGAAGGTACGCTGCAATGCACTGAGCCACACGACCTACGACAGAAGCCAGCAGTGCGTTTCTGGCGGGGCTGATGAGAGCACAGGGTGAGGAACGCAGGCCGAGTGGTCCAGGCTCGGAGTGGGGCTGCCTCCTCTTAGGATGCAAATTCCAAAGAAGAAAATGATAAGCAGGGGAGAGAAAAATGAAGGAACATATCCTGGGAAAAAGGATGTTTCCTTTGAGAAAGCTTTCTGAGCACTTTGCAATTTAGACAAGACTCTGACCCTGGGAAAGAGTAAAGGCAGGAGAAGGGGGTGACAGAGGACGAGATGGTTGGATGGACATGAGTTTGAGCAACCTCTGGGAGATGGTGAAGGACAGGGAAGCCTGGCTTACTGCAGTCCGTGGGGTTGCAAAGAATCAGACACGACTGAGCGACTGAACTGGACTGATTCTGTTTCAGCATATGCTGCTCTTTATTTCTCTCTGTAGCAAGCTAGATCTATTAACCACTGCTTTCATAAACTTCAAGTGGGCCATTCCGGGTGCCTTACCGCCACTTAATGTCCTGTACTGAGTCCCACTCTTCGTGCAGTGTCTACCTCAGTGTTTTGTTTTTATTAGAAATTCACCTCGCCTTGTCTGCTGAGGGGAAAGAAAAAAGGAAATTAGACCCTGAAGCTCGGCAAGCCCATAAAATGGCTAGAGATTCCTGAGGAAGGCAGCGCTGAACCCCTAGGCCCCGGCTGCCTGCGCGGTAATGAAATGCATGACTACAGAAGATGATAGTAATTGCGGCGATGGCTCGTTACAGCTCCCGGGTGATTTGGTGCTGTCAGGAGTGCTCTGTCCTCCGACATCCCAGGAGGCGACCGGCATCAGTGACTGCGGGCCCTGATTGGGGCAGTGAAATATTGCTGGCAAAAATTAAAAGGTCCCCGTGTCAAAATAATTCATGATATGCATATCTTCCATTCTGATGAAACGGCTGATATCCGGATTAGCAAGATAATAAAACTGATCAGGCTACAGTTGAACAATTTAAGTTGGAGAGCTGTTCATTTTGTAGGTGTCACTTGTCAGATCAAGGGGTCAACGTGGAATGAAAGGCTCTTCCCGGTAACCTTCCGAAGATGTAGATCCAGCGTGTTCTTCGCGATTTGTCCAAAGTTTTCATCATCCGGCTGCCGACCAGCATTACCGCGGCAGGCTGTATTCTGACATTCAAATCCCCGGAATGACAGGTTATTAGGAGCCGAGGACTGGCTCTACATACATTAAGCGCCGTATCTCTGACCTGTAATGTGAACCGATAGTGATATTGTAATTGAGTGAGTCTGCAAAAAGAGGAGGGGGAGTCTTTATTAAAACACGGGAGAGAAAGGAAAGCATTTCTGTTTCTGATGATTTGTGGGCTTGGAAGGGAAGCTTTTGGGCGATGATTTATTTTTCGTTTCGAAAAGGTGGAGTGGCGTGTGGAGTGTTTACTGGGTGTAATGGTTATTTGACGAAGATAAGGCAAGCCCTCTCAGCCTCCTCTCCGTGTGCTGAGCAGGCGCAGGTCAAAAGAGATTTGTTCTATTAAAGGCAGTGGCCTTAAAGTGAATACAGTGGACCCACACACCTCCTGAGGCTGTTCTCGGGGTCTTGGCCCCGTAGCTCTGGCTTCACGTCTCGCCCCTTCTAGGTCTGAGCCCCTTCTCCTCCGCGTGCCAAGGCGGGTAGCGGAAGAGGGCATCTATTCTTGGTGTCACTGGCTTTGCTGTGGGGTGCTGCTGTGCACAAAGTGACTAATTTAATGTACATTAGTGGGGTTGCAGTTGATTCTTTCAGGCTTCTCCTGAAAGACCCTTGTCCAAGGGAGTCAGACAGGCCGGTCACTGAATTCAATCTTGTCCGACTCTTTGTGACCCCATGGACTGTAGTCCACCGGGCTCCTCTGTCCATGGAGATTCTCCAAACAAAAATACTGGAGTGGATTACCATTTCCTCCTCCAGGGGATCTTCCCAACCCAGGGACTGAACCTGTGTCTCTTATGTCTCCTGCAGTGGCAGGCGGATTCTTTATCATAGTGCCACCTGGGAAGCCCTCAAATTCTAGGATAGGTTGTGGAAACCCTCCGACAGCCTGAAGAAACTCAGTGGGGTGTGTGTGTGTGTGTGTGCGCGTGCGCGCGCACCCCTGTGTGTACAGGTGCATATGTGTGCAGTGAATGTGAATACACGCACATTTGGGATCTGTTGCTGATTTCCTAGGGTAAGAATTGCCCAGCGAGTTTGGGTTGAACATGTACACACTGCTGTATTTGGAGTAGACAACTAACGAAACCCACTGTGCAGCCCAGGGAACTCGGCTCAATGTGGGAGTTTGGGGGAGATGGATACACGTAGATGTGTGGCTGAGTCCCTTTTCTGTTCACTTGAAACTGTCACGGCATTGTTCAATACAAAATAAAGAGTTAAAAAAAAGAATTGCCCAGAGAAAATTCTAATAGAAGGTGCACTGGTCCAAGCTTTGGGAAATTGAGATTCTGGGATGAATTTCAGCAACAACACCCTTAGGTGACCTTGGGCACGTTGACCAGCATCTCCATCTGTAAAGTAGTTGTCCTGGTGCTGTGGTAGTGAGAAATGACATAACAGATATATGTGCTATTATAAACTGCAGTATGAACATAAAATGTCATTAATCTTAAGAATAGGACTGATGAATGTTTAGCTCCATGCAAATATAAGGGCTTATTATATCTACATTCATTGGATATTATCAAAAGAACTCTCACTCAGATTCTTCAGTATTTGAGGTATGTTTTATAAAAATACCCCAGATGGGGCTTTCCTGGTGACTCAATGGTAAAGAATCTACCTGCCAATGCAGGAGACACCAGTTCAATCCCTGATCCGGGAAGATCCCACATGCCATGGAGGAATTAAGCCCATGTACCCTAACTATTGAGCTGGTGCTCTAAAGCCTGGGAGTGGCAGCTGCTGGTTCCATGTGCCACAGTTATTGATGCCTGCTTGCCCTAAAGTCCGTGCTCCCCAACAAGAGAAGCCACCCCCAAGAGAAGCCCACACGGCGCAACTAGAGAGTAGACCCCGCTAACCACACATAGAGAAAAGCCTGCTCGGCAATAAAGACCCAGCACAGCCAAAAATAAATAAATAAGTAATAAAAAATACCCCAAGTGAAACATAGTACCTTTAAACATTTTATATTCACATAGGAGAAATGTTATAAATAAAGAAACTTACAAATGGATTTTTGTTAAATAGATAAACTACAAATAAATAAAAAATTTGCTTAAATTCAGCAAACATAATGAAACCTAAATATATAAGACCCTGTGTATAAAGAATGCGTAAATAACTCGTTGTGTCCCCCATATGAGAAAAAAGTAATATACAACAGTGGAGAGCAGTGATCATTGTGGATTAGGGTGATCAGAGAATGCTTCCTGAAAGAGGTTAATTTTGAAAGAGACTAAGGAAGATGAGTCGATGGATGGGAAATACAAGGACTTTCCACAGGGAAAAATATCAGTAACTGCTTCAAATACGTGTCTGAGTGAAGGTTTACTCAAATATGAATTTCCGATTTAATTTGTGCATGCTCGGTCGCTCCGCTGTGCCTGACTGTTTGCTCCTCTCGTTGTGGAGCACAGACTCTGTGGCGTGCGGGCTTCAGTAGTTTCGGCTCCCCGGGCTCTAGAGCGCAGGCTCAGTAGTTGGTGCACAGGCTCGGTTGCTCCTCTGCATGTGGGATCTTCCTGGATCAGGGATCGAACCTGTGCCTCCTGTATTGGCAGGCGGATTCTTTACCATTGAGCCACTAGAAAAGCCCCATGTGTTTATCCATTTTTAAATTATCTGAGGCCACTGGTAACGGGTAGTTTTGCCATGTCCTGGGCTAATTCACAGACTGGAAGGATCTGAGTCGGTCTAAGTTACTTACATCAGTATAGATATTTCGAGTTACTAAACCAAAGAACTTGTTAGCAGCAAGTGTGAGAGGGTCAGTGTATACTCTTTCCCATTTTGGGGAGTCATTTTAGATAGAAATTAGATAAAAATGTGTTTTGAATCCTGCATTTTTAGGATTAAGAATTGGATGTCCAATGAGTATGATCCTACTGTTCTTATAATTTGAAAAATAATGTATAAAAATGTATATCTATATGTTTAAGAAGTATTGTCAGTGTCTATTATGCTTGTGTGTAATAGGAAATGAAAGAAAAGAGGAATTGATGACTGACAGGGTCATCCTGTCTTGCTATTGCTGAGATGCTTCCATGAGAAGACACATTATATTATCCATTTGGTCAATTTCAGGACACATGGTTAATCTCATCACCATCAGTACTAGGTGAGTTGAGACCAGTGAGCTTCCTGAATTGATATACACCAATATATCAGATAATAATAATTGCAGATTATGATTATAGATTGCAGATAATCGTAATTCCATAAAAAGTGAAAATAAAATTGAAAATAAAATAAGATACAGAATTAAAGTTGGTCAACTTTCTGTTTATGTTGAAAATATAAGAGGAAGGAAATTTTAACTTAAATGTCTTACATGGACCTTCATAGTTAAGGGTCTATAATGTTTTTGTATGTTTTCAATGGAGATCAAATCAGTCAATCCTAAAGGAAATCAATCCTGAGTATTCACTGGAAGGACTGATGCTGAAGCTGAAACTCCAATACTTTGGCCACCTGGTGTGAAGATCAGACTCATTGGAAAAGACCCTGATGCTGGGAAAGATTGAAGGCAGGAAGAGAAAGGGACAACAGAGGATGAAATGGTTGTATAGTATCACCGACTCGATGGACATGAGTTTGAGCAAGGTCGGGAAGTTGGTGATGGACAGGGAAGCCTGGTGTGCTGCAGTCCACGGGGTCACAAAGAGTCAGACACGACTGAGTAACTAAACTGAACTGAACTGACTGAATGCTGAAATAATTTTTCATTTCCCAAATAATGTTATTTACTCTTTTGTAAACCGTTGGTTTAATAATCACACCAAGTGCTCAGTTGAGATTTGAAGTTCTAATTGGATATTCCATGGAGGTCAGAGACTTTTGGGTTGCACTGATACAATTTCTGTCAACTCTTATAGATCTAATAAGGATTAGATAAAATAGATCTAATTTCAGGATTCTCCAGTATGGAAAGTAAGCATGGACAGTGTTCTGGGAGGACCTAACTTAGTTCCAAGGAGTTTGTTCCCTTAGACCAGACCTTTGTCCTTCACTTCTCACCTTCCACTTTTTGTTAACGTAATATTCTCTGTGTTTATTATCATTACCCTATTTTCTTTGGTCTCATAATAGATGGAAGGGAACACTTGTAAGTATGTGTTCTCCATTATCTTCAGAAAGAGGGCAAACGAGAGAGAGAGAGCTGGGGTTGTTTAAGATTGTGGTTTTCAACAGTCGGGGGGATTATATGGTCTAACCTAGTTTTTCATAGAGATAATTCTTATTCTTATAAATTCTTTTTTAAAAACTGAAGTATAGTTGATTTACAACATTGTGTTAGTTTTAGGTGTAAGGCAAAGTTATTCAGTTTTACATACATTAGTTAGTGTTAGTCACTCAGTTGTGTCCAACTCTTTGCGACCTCTTAGACTATATAGCCCACCAGGCTCCTCTGTCCATGGAATTCTCCAGGCAAGAATACTGGAGTGGCTAGCCTTTCCCTTCTCCAAGGGATCTTCCCCACCCAGGGTTTGAACCTGGGTCTCCTGTATTGTAGGCAGATTCTTTACTGTCTTAGCCACCAGGGAATCCCTATACATACATATATACGTGTGTTTGGTGTGTGTGTGTGTATTCTTTTTCAGATTATTTTTCCATTAGAGGTTATTACAAGATATTGAATATAGTTCCACGTGCTGTGCAATTCATGCATGCTAAGTCACTTTAGTCGTGTCTGACTCTGTGCAACTCTATGGACTGTAGCCCACTAGGCTCCTCTGTCCATGGAATTCTCCAGGCAAGAATACCAGAGCGGGTTGCCGTGCCCTCCTCCAGGGAATCTTCCCAACACAGGGATTGAACCTGTGTTTCTTACATCTGCATTGGCAGGTGGGTGCTTTACCACTAGTGCCAGCCCCACAAGGTCCTTGTTATGTATCTATTTTATACATAGTAGTGTGTATCTATTAACCGCAAACTCCTAATGTCTCTCCTACCCTTTCCCCTTTGGTAACTGTAAGTTTGTTTTCTGTGTCTGTGAGTTAATTCATTTGCATCATTTTTTTAGATTCTTCATATAAGTGATTTTATATGACCTTGGTCTTTGACTTACTTCACTTAATATGTAATCTCTGGGTCCATCCATGTTGCTGCAAATAACATTAGCCCCTCCTTTTTTATGGCTGAGTAATATTCCATTGTGGAGCTTCCCAGTTGGTGCCTAGTGGTAAACAACCTGCCTACCAATGCAGGCGACATAAGAGAGGTGGATTTGACCCCTGGATTAGGAAGATTCCCTGGAGGAGGGCATGGCAACCTACTCTAGTATTCTTGCTTGGAGAATCCCATGGACAGAGGAGCCTGGTGGGCTGTAGTCCACAGGGTCTCGGAGTGTTGAACATGACTGAAGTAGCTTAGCATGCACACACATGATATTCCATTGTTTATATGTAGCACATCTCCTTTATCCACTCCTCTGTTGATGGACATTTAGGTTGCTTCTGTGTCCTGACTACTGTAAATAGTGCCACAATGAACTTTGAAGTGCACGTATCTTTTTCGAATTATGGTGTTCTCCAGATATGTACCCAGGAGTGGGACTGCTGGATCACATGGTAACTCTATTTTAAATTTTTTAAGGAGCCTCTATTCTGTTCTCCATAGTGACTGCACTAATTTAGATTCTCACCAATAGTGTAGAAGGGTTCCCTTTTCTCCACACCCTCACCAGCGTTTATTATTTGTAGACTTTTTAATGATAACCGTTCTGACTGGTGTGAGGTGGTACCTCATTATAGTTTTGATTTGCATTTCTCTAATAATTAGCAATGTTGAGCATCTTTTCATGTGCCTGTTGGCCATCTGTAAATTCCTAACACTTCTTGATTGAAGAATTTATAACATTTTGAACAAAATAAATGAGGAACCTCAGCTGCCTGTCTAGTGGGAGGCATTAAAACTGGGTGGATTGGAGCATGTGCTCTGAACCTGCCAGCCTGACTTTGGATTCCTGTTCCACAACCATGTGATTTTTGGATGGGATACTTATATCTCTCTGTGCTTTAATTTCTCTCTCCTTAAAATGGGGAGCAATAATAAATAATAATTATCTCATCAGGTTAGTGCCAAGGTTATACTAGCTAATCAGTGCACAGCACTTAGATTAATGGTAGCTCATACTCTGACTGCTCCCGGTTTTCTATTATTCACTTATTACCCTCTTTAGTTCTTGGTGAGATAGGACTTTGCTCTTTTCCTCCCATCCTTTTGGAATCTAGGAACCAGTACCAGCTACTGTCCTCATTGTGTGTTTGGAACATTATAATTTAAGTAAGTGTCAGTCGCTCAATCGTATCTGACTCTTTGCTAACCCATGGATTGTAGCTGGCCAGGCTCCTCTGTCCATGAAATTCTCCAGGCAAGAATACTGAAGTGGGTAGCCATTCCTTTCTCCAGGGGATCTTCCCAACCCAGGGATCGAACCCTGATCTCCCCCATTGTGGGCAAATTCTTTACTGTTTGAGCCACCAAGAAGTGGTGATATATTTTAATATGTTTTTATATTTAACAACACTGTTGTAACATTATCTTGCTGCTGCTGCTAAGTTGCTTCAGTCGTGTCCGACTCTGTGCGACCCCATAGACAACAGCCCACCAGGCTCCCCCGTCCCTGGGATCCTCCAGGCAAGAATACTGGAGTGGGCTGCCATTTCCTTCTGCAGTGCATGAAAGTGAAAAGTGAAAGTGAAGTCACTCAGTCGTGTCCGACTCTTCGCGAGGCCATGGACCGCAGCCTGCCAGGCTCCTCTGCCCATGGGATTTTCCAGGCAAGAGGACTGGAGTGGGGTGCCATTGCCTTCTCCGAACATAATCTTAAGGCACCACGATAGAAGTATTCCTATTGACCAGACTCTAGGAGGGGAGGGATGAAGGGACTGGGGAGAGAGAAGGCCCCTGAGGGGGGGAAGAAGCCATGAGAATTAAGGGCTGGAAATAACTCCAAAGGGAGCTGCCCCCAGCAAGGTCTGTCAGGAGTCTGATCTGTCAGGACTGAGGGCTGAGTCGGTCCTTCTCCAGGAGTGGTGCTTCTGTGTCTCGTCTACAGGGGGCAGCACTGCAGCTCTGGCCATTTGTATCCTCAGGCTTCTCTCCCCTCCCTCCCATTTCCCTTCTGAAATACATTGTTTTTACAGCCCATCTAATTTGGGTGTAGGCTTGGCCAGCCTCGTTGTCATTTTAATATATATTATTTTGGTTTCTCACACAATCTGTAATTTATTTTATTGACTTTCTAATAAATAGGGGGGAAAAGATCTTATTTCCATATGGACTGTGGGTTATGGAGAAGCCCCTCATGGCTCAATACCAGAGCAAATCCACTCTGGCTCGTTTTCATCCCTCCCACTTGAGGTTTATGTGTCTCTCTTCTCCTAATTTTTCATTAGAATATAATAATCGTCTGAGGAAAGGGTGATTTGATATGTGATATATTTCATTATGCTCTTATGGTAAGGGTAGTGCCCAAAGTGAGAGAGCATCACTAATTTTTCGGCACAGTAATTTATTCCACAGTATTTAAATGTTGTAATTTTCACACGGAGGCACATGCTGCCACATCGATCTTTCCCTGGACCAGTCTGTCTTGCTCTTTCCTTTTCATCTGTTTTGTTTTTGCATATTTTTTTCATAAATTCGACAGATGGCCTCTTGATGAATCCTTGATAATACTGTCATGTAAAGCAGCGAAGACTAGAAATCATCTCACAAAGATTTTTCATTGCAAAGGGAAAATTGAACAGAGCAAACATCACTAAGTCCATAACAACAGCCACAAAATATCTACTTCACGTCAATAAAGAGGACAGGCTTGCCTCCTCCTGCTTCCCGCACCAATGCCGGCGTCCTTTTAAAGTCCTCTGAATATTTTATATTCCGTTTAGATCCCCCTTGCACGCCTCGGGTCGGTTGAGATTTGTGAGTTTCATATTCCAAATGTTCACGCAGCCTCTTTCACGCATCCCCTTGCTTCTCCCCAAGCCCCCCCTCCCAGGGCTCCATAATTGTGGATCAGGTGAAGTTTGCGTCCCCTCATTTCAAGGTCATGCACCAATAGGACCATTTTCCTGATTCAGAGGGCACGTAATTTCACAGCCGTGTACTCCTCATTAATCCCCCTGAGTGGGGGCTCGTGAAGTTCCAGATCACAGATTTGTTTTTGTCTTGTTCTCTGACTCAGTGCTTCACAAAGGGATTAGATTAACCTCTGTGATTGTATTTGTATCTCCCTGCATCGTGTTAGAAATAAAGTGATTTCTTCTGTCCCCTCCTGCCCCCATACTGCACCCCTTCCCATTTCCTGTCGTCATATTTCTTCCTCCCGTTTAATGACTAGGTTGCAGTTCATTAAAGAGAGATGCGTGGCAAATACAGGGAATTGTTCATTTACTGGTAGTAGTTCTAGCTTTCTTTACTGATATACAAATACGTACATATATATAATTATATGTGTGTGATATATATATATATATTTTTTTTTTTTTCTGTTCTCTTTTAGTAGCCTGTCTGTGAAATCTCCATGATGACCACAAAAATGAAAATTTGTTGTCTAGTGGGTGTGAATTGAAATCCCTGTGGGCCTGAATTCTGTGGTTTCTGAACGTTAGAATGTCCTGAAACAAGACCATTATTGATTTGTTTCTCAGTGCTGTTGCCTGCTAGGATGAGGAGGCACAGGATCTCAAGCAGGGCTTTTTTCCCCCCTCGTTTTAAAGTGTCTTCTTCCTCCTTGCCCTCTCTTCCTGCTTCTCATTCCAGTTTTTGATGGCTCCTGTGACTCTCGGTGACCATGAAAAGGACCCACCTGGGCCTTTTATGATTTCTAAGGATGTGTGAGCCATTGTGGGCTGTTTCTGCAGGTACTTGGATCCACACCGCTCCGCAGTGGTGGCCACCACAGTGTTCACGTGGTCGACACTTTTCCGTGTCAGGCATTTACTGCCTCCCATTGAGCTGGGCATGAATGCGCTTCCCCAGTGGCTCGGTGGTAAAGAACCCTCCTACCAATGCAGGAGACGCAGTTTGATCCCTGAATCTGGAAGATCCCCTGGAGAAGGGAATGGCCACCCACTCCAGTACTCTTGCCTGGAAAATCGCATGGACAGAGGAGCCTGGCAGGCTACCCCACGAGGTCGCAAAGAGTCAGATTTGACTGAGGGACTAAACAACCACTGAGCTGGGCATCACTGTGCCCATTTTACGGAACAGGAAGCCAAGCCTCAGAGAGGTTAGGTTGCCTGAAGTCTGCATTGTTAGAAGGTTGCAGCCAGGACTGAACTCGGGTCTCCTTCTTCTGTGCCACCCTGCTTCCTCACCTGAGAAGCTATTCTAAGCTCCATGTTTAAAACTGGGAGGCCCAGCTTCAGGTTTTTGTGGCTTTGAGTGCCAGATAAAACCGTGATCCATTTGGGGAGACAATGCACACCCCCTATTTATAACTTCTCACTTCTTTGGCAATAAACAAGAGCTGGTAAATAATTGAGCGGAATTGGGCTAAGCCATGTTCACCTCTAACTTAAGAAACAGGAGATCTGGGCCAGCCTGGACAACTGCCCTCCATTCAGGGAGGAATCCAGTGGAAGGCAGCAACTGACAGCATCAGTCCTGTGTCAGTCAGACCAGGTTTGATTTCTGACTTCTCTGCTTCTTAGAGAAAGAAACTGGACTTGCCTTCTCTAAGTCCAGGACATAGACTATTGTGAGGATTAGAAATGGTTACAAAACAAAATTCGAAATTCAACCAAGTTCTGTCTGAGGATGTAAGTGGCTTTACTTGGTGGTTCTTGTGTTAGGTGATGATCACCCCATCTAACCGGCTTCCCAGGTGGCTCAGTGGTAAAGAACCTGCTTCCAAATGCAGGAGACGTAAGAGATGCTTACATTTGATCGCTGGGTGGGGAAGATCCCCTGGAGAAATGCATGGCAGCTCACTCCAGTATTCTTGCCTGGAGAATCCCATGGATAGAGGAGTCTGGAGGGTTCCAGTCCATAGGGTTGCAAAGAGTAGGACACAACTGAAGCGCTACCACACCACGCCATTGAAGTAAATAAATGGATTTTTAAATGCAGTAAATAGGGCTTCCCTCACAGCTCAGTTGGTGAAGAATCTGCCTGCAATGCGGGAGACCCTGGTTCAGTTCCTGGATCAGGAAGATCCCCTGGTGAAGGGATAGGCTATCCACTTCAGTATTCTTGGGCTTCTCTTGTGGCTCAGCTGGTAAAGAATCTGCCTGCAATGTGGGAGACCTGGGTTCGATCCCTGTGTTGGGAAGATTCCCTGGAGAAAGAAAAGGCTACCCACTCCAGTATTCTGGCCTAGAGAATTCCATGGACTGTATAGTCCATGGGGTTGCAAAGAGTCGGACACGACTCAGCGACTTTCACTCACTCACTCACTCAGGGTATTGTACTTTCTGAAGCATAAGAATCCCTATTTGTTATCTTTATTGACTTTTTAATCTACATTGTTTTGTAAATTAATTTTTGTTGGATCATTTGTGCTTCCTTGGTGGGTCAGACGGTAATGCATCTGCCTGCATTGATCCCTGGGTCAGGAAGATCCCCTGGAGAAGGGAATGGCTACCCACTCCAGTATTCTGGCCTGGAGAATTCCATGGACTGTATAGTCTATGGGGTCGCAAAGAGTCAGACACGACTGAGCCACTTTACTTTCATGTGGTAAATAAATGGCCTCTTTGGCAACTGAGCATGACAAGTGTGTTGTACACATACTGTAAAGGTTTGATTTCCTGGTTCAGTCTTTGACCAAGAGGTAAAAGCTACCTGAGTGGGTTTATCTACAACCTTAGGTAGTTTTATTTATTATTATTTTTCTTTTTTCAGGTAAGTGTTGGGAGTATTTTTTAAAACATCCTTTATTTAATTTGTCACAGTATTACTTCTGTTTTATATTTTAACCATGAGGCGTGTAGGATCTTAGCTTAAAATCCTTACACCTTGCATTGGAAGGTGAAATCTTAACTGTTCGACCACCAGGGGAGTCCCCAGGTAATTTTATTTTAGATGGTGATTGTCTAGTAGTCTCTTCAGAGTAGAAAGGCAGTTCAAGCAAAGAATTGGCAGCATGTGAGTACTCAGGTGAAAAAAGAAGTGCCAGGAAGAGCCTGGAGGTCACGTCAGTCCTATCACCTTTCGTTTTAGGATCCTCTTGTGTCTTCATTTTTCATTAGCCTTTTGGTAATGAGCCTTTTAATGAAGCTGTTTTGGAATTTTGAAGCCTTTTGTAAGCTTCTGCACACCAATTAAAGTCGGCATCCCATTCTAACTGCACAATTTGGGACAATTCTCAAGTTTCTCAGGTGTGCTTCTTAAATGAACAATCCTGTAATTGGAGTGATCCCCATAATGGCCATTGTGACTCTTGTAAAATCTTGCCATTTGTTCGATACTTGTAACTTCTGGGACTACAGCTGCTCAACGTAAAATGAGCAGGTGTATAGGAAGGTGGTATACTCAACTCTTTGGTTATAAAGGATCCCATTTCTTTTAGCTAGGCCTTTGGGTCTCTGGCATGCTCAGTCGTGTCTGACTCTTTGCAACTCCATGGACTGTAGCCCACCAGGCTCTCTGTCTATGGGATTATCCCATCAGGAATATCGAGTAGGATGCCATTTCCTGCTCCAGGGGATCTTTCCGCCCCAAGGATAGAACCCGTATCTCCTGCATTGGCAGTCGGACTCTTTACCACTGAGCCACCTGGAAAGCCTTAAAGCCAAACTTACCGGCTTCCAGGCACTTCCAAGGTTCTCATTAGCAATCAGGTTTTTATTTACCTTGGGCTTCCTGGTGGCTCAGACGGTAAAGCGTCTGCCTGCAATTTGGGAGACCCGGGTTCGATCCCCAGGTTGGAAAGATCCCCTGGAGAAGGAAATGGCAACCCACTCCAGTACTCTTTCCTAGAAAACTCCATGGATGGAGGAGCCTGGTGGGCTACAGTCCATGGGGTCACAAGGAGTTAGACACGACTGAGCGACTTCACTTTCTTTCTTGGCTTTTTATTTACCTGAGGCCCCTCATGGGACCCAGTTCAGCTCAAATTGGATCCAGTCCAATCCCAGGCCCAGTTTGGTTTTCAAATCAGGCCCAGTCTGATCCTGGACCTCAGTTCTTAAGTTGAACCCCGTCCCACTTTGGTCCGTTGCCATCATGCATTGCCATGGACTTTGGACTGGGAGAAAGGACTGAGCCAGCAGAGCTGAAAGGATGGAGACTGGAGACCGATTCCACACACAGGGAGAGCTGCAGCTGCCACCAGCGGTTCCCAGCGTGGCATCTGGGGAAGGATTCCAAACGAGCCGGGAACACTGACCAAGCTGTCAGCAGTTCCCAGCACAGGAGTCCAGGGACAGACAGAGTTTAGATGTGGAGTAATCAAACAAACAAACAAAACACTGATTACAGAGAATAGACTGGTGGTTGCCAGAGGCAGAATTTAGGGGTGGGGACCTGGGCGAAATAGGTGATAGAGGTCAGAATGTCCAAATTTCCAGAGATAAAATGAAAAAGTCCTGGGGGTATAATGTATAGCATGGTGACTCTAGTTACTAATACTGTATTGCATATTTGGAAGTTACTATGGGGAAACAGTAGAAAGAGTGTCAGACTTTATATTTTTGGGCTCCAAAATCACTGCAGATGGTGATTGCAGCCATGAAATTAAAAGACACTTACTCCTTGGAAGGAAAGTTATGACCAACCTAGATAGCATATTAAAATGCAGAGACATTACTTTGCCAACAAAGATCCGTCTAGTTAAGGCTATGGTTTTTCCGGTGGTCATGTATGGATGTGAGAGTTGGACTGTGAAGAAAGCTGAGCGCCGAAGAATTGATGCTTTTGAACTGTGGTGTTAGAGAAGACTCTTGAGAGTCCCTTGGATTGCAAGAAGATCCAACCAGTCCATCCTAAAGGAGATCAGTCCTAGGTGTTCATTGGAAGGACTGATGCTGAAGCTGAAACTCCAATACTTTGGCCACCTGATGCGAAGAGTTGACTCATTGGAGAAGACCCTGATGCTGGGAGGGATTAGGGGCAGGATGAGAAGGGGACGACAGAGGATGAGATGGCTGGATGGCATCACCAACTTGATAGACATGAGTTTGAGTAAACTCCAGGAATTGGTGATGGACAGGGAGGCCTGGCGTGCTGCGATTCATGGGATTGCAAAGAGTTGGATATGACTGAGCGACTGAACTGACTGACTGACTGAAGAGAGTAGATCTTAAGTGTTCTCATAACAAGAAGAAAGACAACTTCATGGTGATGGATGTTAACTAGACTTTGGGGAGGGCATCATTTTGCAATGTATACAAATATTGAATCATTGTGTTCCACACCTAAAACTAATATAGTGTTATATGTCAGTTATATCTCACCTAAAAATAGAAAGACTCCCCAAATTAGTACTCAGTCATACACCCAAGATTCATTGAAAATGTATCTACATGGCATTGTGATAAGTCCTGGGAATACAGTGCATTACAGAGATGACAGGGTCCCTGACCAAATTCCTCCCTCTTTTAGCTCCACTCAACAAATATTTATTGAGTACCTTAAGAGAAGAAGATGGCAACCCACTCCAGTACTCTTGCCTGGAAAATCCTATGGATGGAGAAGCCTGGTAGTCTATAGTCCATGGGGTTGCAAAGAGTCAGACATGACTGAGCAACTTCACTTTACATGTGGTAGGTACCATACACCAAAAAACCCAACCAATCAACCAACCAAATAAAAAACCAATCCCCAAAACAAATCCAAGCCAAAACCAGACAGATAATAAAATAAAAGACTTTGCCCTCCATTTATTCCTTGTTTGCGTGCCTGCTAAGTCCCTTCAGTCGTGTCTGACTCTGTGGCCCTATGGATTATAGCCTGCCAGGCTCCTCTGTCTATAGGACTGTCCAGGCAAGAATACTGGATGCCCTCCTCCAGGGGATATTCCTGACTCAGGGATCAAACCCTCATCTCCCTTGTCCCCTGCATTGGTAGGCGGGTTCTTTACTACCAGCCCATCTGGGATGCTCACTGATAATGAGGAAGACTTTTTCTTTTAATTTTGAAGCTAATTCTTTTAAGTTTTTTTATTTTGTATTGAGGTATAGCTGATGAACAATATTCGATAGTTTCAGATGGATAGCGAAGGGGCTCATCTATACATATACATGTATCCATTCTCCCCCAAACTCCCCTCCCATCCAGACTGCCACATAACATTGAGCAGAGTTCCCAGTGCTATATAGTGGGTCCTAGTTGGTTTTGCATTTTAAACACAGCAGTGTGTACATGTCCATCTTAAACTCCTTAACTATCCCTTCCCTGCATCCTTCCCCACATCCCCAACCATAAGTTCATTCTCTAAAAAGGAAGACTTTCTGGTGACAATATTTTGAGATCAATGATTCTTATTCAAGGCTTTCCCTCAGACTGTGCTTTTTGCTGTCTGCAAAATACATTTCTTTTTGAATACTGGGTTAATTTTCAGCTCACCTTTATTGAGTCCAGGCACTGTGCTCAGAGCTTTCTCCATCTCACTTTCTTCTCTCAGCAGGCGTGCTGTGGGGAATTTTTCCTGCAACATGTGTTGAGGGTGCTGAGGCAGAGAGTGGATAACTCAGTGGCCAGGCTTCATGCTGCTGGAAATGACAGAGATTTGAACCCACGTCTCCTGGTTTGAAATTCAAACTTTCTTCCTTTACAGAATGCAGAATTGAGGGCAAAATTCCAGAATCTTAGCACTGTCTTTTCATTTGCTTCATCCATCAAATGAATTCTTCACTAATTCTCACATGTACTAATTCTACATAGCTTGCACTTGTTTTGTGTGCTCACTCAGTGTTGTCCGACTCTTTGAGACCCCATGGACTGTAGCCCACCAAACTCCTCTCTGTCTGTGGAATTTTTCAGGCAAGAAAACTGGAGCAGGTTGCCATTTCCCACTCCAGAGAATCTTCCCAACCCAGGGATCCAATCTGCATCTATTGCATCTCTTGCATTGGCAGGCAGATTCATTATCACTGAGTCACTCTACATAACTGCTATCTTTTTAAAGACAAGTTAAGCCTTTCTGTTGTTGTTAGGCAATGTTTGTGTTTGATTGTGTACTTCATCTATGACCATGAAATGGGAGAAAGGCAAATGGGAATGACTTCCTTGCTTTGGCTTTGGGAGTCTCAACTATTTGGACTTATTTTTATAAGTTTGGGCCTGAAAAGCCATTCCAGAATTATAACTTCCCCTTAAGCCCTTTGCCACCACACAGGGAAAGCAGTGTTTTGTTTACATTCTTTTGCCTCAATCTGAGAATTTTGATGGACTCCACTGTGTGTGGTTTTCTTAAGGCACATAATGGAATCTTTTTTAGCTTATTTCAAACTTTTTTTTTTTTTTGATGAAAGAAAATCATAGCTAAATTATCCAGAGTATGTCTGTGAGAAATAACTACTAAGCCTTTTGGAAGGGAGTTCTCGGGTATGCATGGCAAAGAACACAGACTCTGCTGCTAGACAGGGCCCTGGCTCTGTGACCCCCGTGGGGCTGGTCGGGTTGAGATCATAGGTCTTATTCATATGTTGGTGTTGCAGTCCATCTTCTTCCTTGGTGAATTCACATCTGGCAATTTCTCTTTGAAGAAGTTAATAACAGCCTTTTGTGATTTACTCTTGCTGGGTTGAGGTGGGGGACGGGGGAATGGAGTGTGTTTTTGTGGTCTGTGTTTATGAGCAGTGTTATGCTGTTATGTGGACTTCCCTGTAACTCAAATGGTAAAGAACCTGCCTGCGATGCAAGAGACCAGATTTTGATCCCTGGGTTGGGAAGTTCCTCTGGAGAAGGGAATGGCAATCCACTCCAGTATTCTTGCCTGGAGAATTCCATGGACAGAGACGCCTGGCGGGCTACAGTCCATGGGGTCACAAAGAGTCGGACACGACTGAGCGACTAACATACACACACTCACATGCTGTTATGTGTGCATATTAATATCCACATCTTTTCCTTAGCAGGAACTTATTTGCCTATCTCAGTTCCTTAGGGGCTGGGTTATTTCATTTATAATTAATTTCTTTTTTTTTTTATATTGCACAGATGCAGTTTTGCCTTGCAGAAAAAAAGCATCTCACTAACCTCTGGCCCTCCCCACCCATATACTCTTGCACTTTCTAAAAAAACTTTTAAGAATCCCCCACTTCCCAGTGCAATGCCTGGAGATTTTTCCAACAGAAAACTAGGAAAACAAATTCCTGCTTTCTGTGGCAGTTTCAATACCAGCAGAGGCATCAGCTGTTCGCAGCTTTCCCTCTGGGACCACAAAATCAAACAGTAATATTCCTGATATGGACAGAGCCGGGGCTTCAATTATTCAGCAAGAATCCCAGTTGTGCAGAGAAAGGAACAGCCAAAGTGGACTCCGCACAGGCCTGGGAGAGAGAAGCTTGGGATTGTCATTTAGATCCCGCCCCTGATGTGTTGCACTCCTGGGCCTGTCTCAGAAGTTTTCTCTGTCTAGGGCTTCCGGTTCAAAGTCCATCATCCACAGCTCTTGGCTGTGTTGGGCTTCCTAGGTTGCTAAGTGGTAAAAGAATCCACTTGTCAATGCAGGAGACTCCAATTCAATCTGGGTCGGTTCAATCCCCTGGAAAAGGAAGATAACACTCTCCAGTGTTCTTGCCTAGAAAATCTCATGGACAGAAGAACTGAGCAATTGAACATGCCCACACGCACTTGGTTGTGTTCCAGAGAATGGCAGGCTACAGTCCATAGGATTGCAAAGAGTTGGACACAACTGAAGCCCTGGAGCGTGCACACACTGACATGTGGGATTTTTTAGTGGTAACATGTGGGGTCTTTAGTTGTGGCTTGTGGGATCTAGTTCCCTAACTAGGGATTGAATCCAGGCCCCCTGCATTGGAAGCGTGGAGTCTTAGCCACTGGACCACCAGGGAAGTTCTTCACTCCAGTTTCTGTTTCCATGTCCACACGGCTGTCTTCTCTAGTGTGTGTCTATCTCTTTTGTCCAAAGCTCCCTCTCCTTTCTGTTTTAAAGATATTGGCTACTGCATTAGAATCCACCCTAATCCAGCATGATCTTGTTTTTAAATTGATTACATTTGCAAAGACATCACTTTGCCGACAAAGGCCCGTATAGTCAAAGTTATGGTTTTTCTAGTAGTCATATACAGATGTGAGAGCTGGACAATAAAAAAGGCAGAGCACTGAAGAACTGATGCCTTCAAATTGTGGTGCTGGTGAAGACTCTTGACAGTCCCTTGGACAACAAGGAGATCAAACCAGTCAATCCTAAAGGAAATCAACCCTGAATATACACTGGAAGGACTGATGCTGAAGCTAAAGCTCCAGTACTTTGGACAACTGTTGTGAAGAGCCCACTCCTTGGAGAAGACCCTGATGCTGGCAAAGATTGAGGGCAGGAGGAGAAGGGGGTGACTGAGGAGGAGATGGTTGCATGGCTTCATTGAGTCAATGGACATGAGTTTGAGCAAACTCTGGGAGATGGTGAAGGATAGGGAAGCCTGGTGTGCTGCAGTTCATGGGGTTGCAAAGAATCAGATACAACTAGACTGAACAATAACAACAGCAAAGACCCTGTGTCCACATAAGGTCACATTTACAGGTACCTGAAATCAGAATTTAACTTCTCTTTGTTAGGGACACAATTCAACCCACAACAGAGAGTATAAAAGTGTGTATTTTTATGTGTGCTTGTATTGGGTTGGCCAAAAAGTTCTTTTGGGTTATTTCCATAAGATATTTATGGAAAAACCTGAATGAACTTTCTGGCCAACCCAATAATATAGGGGACAAGAGTACAAACAGTGTTTCTCTGAATAGACATTATTTTATAGATTTGATTTTGGAATCATGTAAATATTCACATAATTATAGAACAAAAGTTAAATGAAAAGTTCTAGAAATTAAAAGCATAATGAAATAAATGAATCACCAGAACACTGAATATGTGGCTTAACTATATACAAAGAAATTATTTCAAGTGACTTTAAAACACACGTTGACCTTGTTTCCCTCTTGGAATATGTCCTAAAGAAAATAGAATTGAAAAAAAAGAAAAGAAAATAGAATTGAAAAAAAATTCTTGAACTGTTTTCAGTGATCATGTGGTAGTTGGTAGTGTTGGCATTTTTATTTTAAGATTGTTGAGTGTGTATTGTGTAGATAAAGAGAGTAGTTCTGTTTATATTATTGAGAAATGAGATTTGGGGATAGGAGAAAGTATAAAAGATGTTTAACATGAGGCTAAGTTATAAACAGGTTAAAAACCTTGTAGTCCTAAAGTTAAATCAGAAATATAAATTCAAATTCATGATATATCTTGCTTAAAACAACCACAAATGCTACTAACATGTTTCTAGCTCTGTTCACTTAAAAGACTTGGAAATGAAGGCCACCCCAGTAGTAATCAGCAAACTTAATGCCAAGATCCTGATCTGCCAGCATCATTTCCTTCCCAAAGAAACCAGGGTTCCTCAGAAAAAAATGGCAACTCTGTGGCAGGAATTGTTCACGATGAACCTGTAACATCTCATCACAGTTACCAAAAATTACCAGGGGTATTTCCAAAGGACTCAAGGGTCAACTCGAAGACGCCCCCAGTGCAAACATTTGGACCATTTAGTTATCAATAACAGTAATAACTGTTATGAACTGAAACATTTTAACTATGATTTAATAATGAATCAAAAGCAAAAATACCCTCAATGATCACCTATGGAGAGTGCTAGGGAACCAACTCATTATTTTGAAAATCAAGCATTTATTCTGTTGCTCTTACACAAATCAGACCTCAGAGTAATAAAATAATTGATGAAGGGAAGAAGTTTACTGAAATATTCAAGCCAATAAAAGAAAAAGGGAAGAAGCATAGAAAACATTAGAAAGTTATCATTTTGGAATGAATGAAATAATGGAACTTGGTAATGATCATAAATGACTACTAACAGAAAAGAAAAACTTCAGGACACTAGTATCCTCTGATATAAGAATACGCTTCACCTGTGGAGTTGTTTAGTCACTCATTTGTGTCCTACTTTTGCAACCCCATGGACTGTAGCCCACCAGGTTCCTTTGTCCATGGAATTTCCATGCAAGAATACTGGAGTGGGTTGCCATGCCCTCCTCCAGGGGATATTCCCAACTCAGGGATTGAACTTGCATTTCCTGCATTGGCAGGTGGATTCTTTACCACTGAGACACCAGGGAAGCCCATGCTATGGAGAGTTACTGCCAAAAATGGAACCAAAATCTGAGGAAGCATTAAGCCCTTTCAACTTAGAGGGAATACAGGGGACAGAGAAATATGGTAAAGAATATTACAGGGATGTAACAGTGAAACTTGAACAGTGGGAATCTCCATAAGACAAATTTCATGGCTTCTTCAACATGGAAGTTTCAAGGAACTCCCCCACCACCCCCCATTAAAGGAAGAGAAATAGTGATGGGACCTCTGGATTAAAAAGTTTTAAGATACATTTCAAGTGATTGCAATGTATGCATTGTATTTGGAATCTTTCTCAAATAAACTAAAAATGTTTATAAATGAGGAATTTGGGGCAATTTGAGCACTGTTTGGCTATCTAATCATATTTTTAGATGTGCTAATGATATTTTGGTTATGTTTTCTAAAAAGAATGCATACTGAAAAATTGGAAGAGTGGAATGGCATGAGGTTTGAGATTAACTTTAAAAGAGTCTGGGTAGAGTTTAAATGAAACTATGAAATTGGCCTTGAGTTGATAATTGTTGAATCTAGGTGGTAGGTACATACTAAGCTTATTATGATATGTTTTTAAAATAAATATTTGACATTTTTTATAATAAAAAGTTTTTTTTTGAGTGATATTCAGGGGAAGTTGAACAGATTACTACAGCAAGAGAGGCCAAATCAATTTCTATATTAAATACATTTTACCAGCAAATGCTGCCAAAATCACTGGCAGTTTAGCTGGTAATAAATATAGTGATGATAATAAAAACAAAAATAAACATTTATTGGTTGCTTACTATGTTCTTGTTGCTTTATATATATTACCTTACTTAATCCTTATAAAATAATTGAGATGGTAACTGAAATATCCAATTTAAAAATTTATTTATTTTTAAAGCCAATCTTTTTTTTTGGCCATGCCATGTAGCTTGTGGGATCTTAGATCCCTGACCAGGGATTGAACCTGGACGACATCAGTGAAAGCCCCAAGCCCTAACCACTGGACCACTAGTGAATTGCCATGAAATCCCCATCTTCTGGTAGGGGTCACTGAGACTCAGGGAGGTGGCTTACCTTGCCCGGCAGATTATAATTCTGGCTTTCTGGTGTCCATTTCCTATATTACCTTCCAGTCTTTCCTTTATGAAACACTTTGCACTGTGGGCTGTGGTTTTTCCTCTGGCTTCCCCTGAAACTTTTGCATTATTCTCTTTTCTCTCTTCTTTTTTCAAATTCTCATCCATCTCTGATGGAGAAGGCAATGGCAACCCACTCCAGTACTCCTGCCTGGAAAATGGGACATGACTGAGTGACGTCACTTTCGCTTTCATGCCTTGGAGAAGGACATGGCAACCCACTCCAGTGTTCTTGCCTGGAGAATCCCAGGGACGGGGGAGCCTGGTGGGCTGCCGTCTATGGGGTCGCACAGAGTCGAACACGACTGAAGCGACTTAGCAGCAGCAGCAGCAGCATCCATTTCTGAAGATCCAGGTTATACCTCCCACCACTCTGACTTGTCAAGATTTCTTCCTCTTCTGGATCCTTATTTTACTTTCAATTAAGGTGGAAATTGTGTGTTGATCTATGATGCCTTTCTTTCTTTTTTGAAAAAATATTTGTTTACTTTTGGCTGCATTGGGTCTCAGTTGTGGCACATGAGCTCTCTAGTTGTGGCCCTCGGCTTCTCCCTAGTTGTGGCCCTCGGCTTCTCCCTAGTTGTGGCCCTCGGCTTCTCCCTAGTTGTGGCCCTCGGCTTCTCCCTAGTTGTGGCCCTCGGCTTCTCTCTAGTTGTGGGCCTCGGCTTCTCTCTAGTTGTAGCTCTCGGGCTTCAGAGTTGTGTGCTCTGTGGTTGTGGTGTGTGGGCTTCATTGCTCCATGGCATGTGGGGTCTTAGTTCCCTGACCACAGATCAAACCTGCCTCCCCTGCTTGGAAGGCAGATTCTTAACCACTGGAGCACTAGGGAAGTCCCTGTCTTTCACGGTGTTGTTTTGAGTTGCTATTAAAATCCTTGTTTAATTTTACTTGTTCAAGTCTAATGTCCCCAACTAGATTTGTAAACATCCTGAGGGTGTAAACAGTGTCTTATGCTTTTGTTGCCCTCAAAAAGGTTGGCGTGATGCCTTGTATGATAAATTTGTGCTGGTTAATGGAGATTGTTTGGAGACCTGATAACTAATGGCAATCAGGATTGCTTCCTTTATGCCAATTCTAGAGAGTGTATTTATAGGTACAGAGAGAATTGGCAAGTTTAAAATATTAAATTGTCCTCATAAAAGCCCATGTTCAGGGGAAATGCTTGTCCCCACTCCTCTTGTTGCCTGTGACCCGGCATCCTACACTCCTCACCTCTCTCTGAATCCTATAATCACTCAGTGGAGGGAAAAGGAGTGAGCCATCTACTACGTGAGTTTGAGAAGAAGGAGTAGAGCTTGCTCATTTCTCAACCTGAGTCCCAGTTTTCTGATGCAGAGAATGCATGTACTTGCCTGTTCTTGAATTTGTAGTAACTTACACAGGACCGGCCCACCCAGTGTCTGGGGCTGGGGGAAGGAGGACGTGGTTATAGAACTCCGTATTTCCTTTGACACAGTGAATAATTTTAATTCTGTTGTGCATCATTGCATGCGTGCATGCTAAGTTGCATCCGACTCTGTGCGACCCTATGGACTGTAGCCTGCCAGGCTTCTCTGTCCATGGGATTCTCCAGGCAAGAATACTGGAGTGGGTTGCCATTTCCTTCTCCAAGGGATCTTCCTGACCCAGGGATTGAATCCAAGTCTCCCGCATTGCAGGCGGATTCCTTACCACCTGAGCCACCAGGAAGCCATGAGGAACAAAGGCGATAGTTTATTGTCATCTTCCTGGCTCTGTGTGTCAATACTTAACTTGACTGGGGCAAAGGAGTGTGTTACTTAGAAGCCTTTCAAACCTCAGCAATGTAAAAAGTGGGTGTTTAAGAATTAGTCTCATCAACAGCAGGAATTAACTTGATGAAAAGGCAGGGATTCTGAAGGGCTAGGTCCTGTAAGTCTATTTTGTGCAAAACAGAAACCGCAGATGGAGTGATGTAGTGGGAGCCCTCCACGGCCCCTGTCCACTCTGAGGTGGTCTGATAATATGCTAGAGGAGGATGATGACTGATGGGAAAGGAGATGGCAGGAGCTCCAAGGGGGTGGTTTTCACCTCGAGGGGGAGGAGCAAAGAGAAAGTGGAGAAGTCAAGTAGGATACTGCTGCTGCTGCTGCTAAGTGGCTTCAGTCGTGTCTGACTCTGTTCGACCCCATAGACAGCACCCACCAGGCTCCCCCGTCCCTGGGATTCTCCAGGCAAGAACACTGGAGTGGGTTGCCATTTTCAATGCATGAAAGTGAAAAGTGAAAGTGAAGTTGCTCAGTCGTGTCCGACTCTTCGAGACCCCACGGACTGCAGCCCACCAGGCTCCTCCATCCATGGGATTTTCCAGGCAAGAGTACTGGAGTGGGTTGCCATTGCCTTCTCTGCAAATAGGATAAAAACCACGTAAAAGAAGTTATGGGATAAAGACTGAGATTGACAGAGTGAATGAAAGAGGAGGGATTTCAGACATAGAGTGTATTTTAACAAGGTCAAGCAACCTCTACATTCTTCTCACTTTCTGAAATTTTAAGAATTTTGAATTCTTAACTGTAATATATTCCCTTCACAATTCCATAATCAAGTGAGTGATCACAGTGTAGGAAGTTAACTAGGACATCCTCACTCTTACAAATTTTTCCCATCACACATTGCTTACATACATGAGCACAGTGGCCACTGTATTATCATGAATGCTAACGTTTTCCCTCAGGAAACTGATTAAACTCAAAACCTATATTCAAATTTTTACTTAAAAACAAATTTATAAAAAGCATATCTGAACCTTGAATGGGAGAAACAATTGAAGATGGGGCATGATCGCTCCTCTGTGTGTTGTGATGAACCTGTTTGGGTTTTATGAAGTAGTGTCATGTGGAGGGGGAAACAAAGCTTAATTAGCTCATTAGCTCCGATTTTACTTTTATGGTGTAAACAGTCTTTTGCAGAAGTTATAATTACTTATAGATGCTAATGCTGACTGTACTTTAAAATCTAAAAATTGCTGTCACTGAAGTTGTGTCTTGAAAATATGTTTATCTATCTTAGTGCAAATGCTCTCTAGAATCCTGGAAAGCATTAAAAAAATTTTTTTTTGAGGCACTTAAGCTCAACAGCTAATGGAAGATCATGTATTTAAATAATTTACACTTCCATCTGGTTTGAAGAACACCAGGTGGAAATTGCTGATCAGAATGAGTCTGCTACGTGGAAGGCAATGTTTGCTCAAAATAAATGAAAGACAAACACTTCCACGCATCCCATCTTTCTGTCTGTGTGGGTAGACTCCTGTCTCCTGCTCTCATGTTCTCTGGTCCCGGATCCTGTCTCTTACATCCACTGCGTACTGATGGGGCTCAGAAGGAACACGACGCACTGAGTTGACTTCCTCTGTTTTATTTTCTTCCTCACAATCTTTTGATCATAAGCAATCATTGTCTGCGTCTCTCATCCTTTCGCCCTGCCAACCTGAAATCAAAAGGGGCTGTCCCCTTGCTGCAGGAGAGAGGGAGCTGAGCTTCCTGGATGTGCTTCTCCTTGTTGCCGGGCCAACTGGCAACTTGTATGTTTCCCACTGAGCTTCACAGTGTGTTGTCAAAAGCATGGTTTTGTGAGTTGACTTTTGATCGGCACTTACTGTATCTTACCTGTCAACTCCACAGCGGACTTCCTCATTTACGGCATGTGGCCTGCGAGCACAGACCAAACCCTTCCAGCCAAGAAGAGCCCCACAGAGCACATGGCTCTGCTCCCCGGCTCTCTCTGGCTCATCCTGTTTTGTCAGATGCCTTCTCCCGTGTGAGGACATTTTCGGTGTGTATGAGTGTCTGCGCGTCTGTGTGTGTCATTTTAGGGCAGATAAAAGAATGGGAACCATTCCTGCTGTGAAGTCAACACAGTCAAAAAATGGAACTTTTTGTTTCAGCATCGTAAGGAAGAGTTCCCGGCCACGAAGGGTAATTGTTCCCAGGGCAGTGAACCAACTCACCTACCAGTGTCTCAGCTTACATAGGGGAGCAGGAAATGGTTATCACTAACAGAGTCGGAGCTAAGAAAAGCAGCCTTTCTGGTCTATGTGCTTTAGAACCTCATGGCCTCCATGCACTACCAGTGTGACATGAAAGTTTGCCTACCCAGCCTCTGAGACTCCCCAGGGAAACAAGATCACAGCGTCTGCCGCACCTTCAAACTCATCTTCTTCTCCAAAGCCAAACAAAATACGAATTCCCAATGTGTCCAGTTTTATTCTAGGTTTAGAAATAGCGCTTTTCCGAGTCATTTCTAAATTTGACAGTCTTCCCTCTCTCATTGCTAGAAACAGCCTGAGCTGGACTTGGCTGGGTGTGGGGAGACCTTGGGTAGTGCCTGAGATGACTGCTTCTCTGGCTGTCACAATTATCAGGGAATCTCTGAGAGAGGAGCCCTTTGTTTCCTATAAAAAATATGGGTGACGGGAGGAAAAATTGTTGGATGGAATTGCTTGGGGGCATTTTTCAATATTGTTAGGCCACTCTACTTGAAATGGGCTATCGTCATTCCTATCATTACTTTTCCTGCTCAGCTCTTTTAAAAAAATTAATTAAAAAAATTTCAGCTAGGCTTGGCCTTCATTGTTGCAAGCAGACCTTCTCTAGTTGTGTCAAGCGGGGGCTACTCTTCATTGCAATGCATGGGCTTCTCATTGCGATGGCTTCTCTTGTTGCAGAGCAGAGCTCTAGGTGCTCGGGTTTCAGTAGTTGCGGCACATGGGCTTAGTTGCTCCATGGCACGTGGAATCTTCCTGGACCAGGGATTGAACCCTTGTTTCCTGCCTTGGAAGGCTGATTCTTATTCAGTGAACCACCAGGGAAGACCTCGCTGCTCATCTCTTGGCTACACATTTGGGAGTGGACTGGAAAGGGGACTTGCTAGGAGCTGTGGCGTTGAGACACCACTATGGCCTCCTCTCCCTCCCCATGTATAGCCTGGGAGTGGCAAGGGGCTGAGGCTGGCAAATATGGAATTGGGGGCGCCCAACAGTCCCTGTGTTCCCAGCCCCCTTCAGGTAGTGCCACCCGAGGTGTCGCACTGCCTTATGAAGTATGGAAAGCTTATGTCAGAACCAGCTTGGTGGGGATACTGCCTAATAACCTAATTGTCATGTTGAGCACATGGGGCTGATGTGCTCTGAAAAGGCCTTCATTCATCTCCCCCAATGCCTTTTCCCCTTCTGCCCTTAGGAATGTGCGTGTGTGCCAAGTCGCCAAGTCATGTTCAACCCTTTGTGAATCCATGGACTGTGGCCCGCTAGGTTCCTCTGTCCATGGGATTCTCCAGGCAAGAATACTGGAGTGAGTTGCCATGCCCTCCTCCAGGGGATCGTCCCAACCCAGGGACTGAACCTGTCTCTTATGTCACCTGCATTGACAGGCAGGTTCTTTACCACTAGTGCCACCTGGGAAGCCTGCCCTTAGGACTAGCCTCTTGATTTTCTGGTTACTTCCAGAAAACTAAAGATCCTCTGATTATCTTTAGAATAAATTCATGCCAGTTTAGTCATTAATATGTCAAGCTAGGCTAATAAATCACTGGTTTCCTTTTAATGGTTAACTTTTCCTTCAGCTTGCGCCTTACAGGTCTGGGTGGTCCTGGTCTTGCCTTGTGTGCCCCATACAGAGCTGTGCTTCTCTGGCACCAGATTTGGATATGGCATGGAGGAGGAGAGAGCTGGGAAGGTCTCGCTGTTGGCATGCATGTTCCCTGGACTTGGGAGATTTGTGAAACGACTTTTCTCTTGTCGGGTTCATGTGTGTGCACGCACACACACACACAGACCCACACACAGACCCACACACAGACCAGAAGGGGTTTTCTCACTACTCAAGTGTCTCCACTGGCTGGTGTCATGTATGGCTCTCAGCCTGCGAATTCAGCAGTTCACACCTTGTTGGGGTCACCTCCCCTATCTGGGTGGGTCCTGAGTTACTAACCTTCTCATATGAAGACACCTAGGAGCCCTTTGTCCTAGGAGCACATGGCGGCCATTTGTTGTTGTTTAGTTGTAAGTCGTCTCTGACTCTTTTGAGACCCCATGGACTGTAGCCCACCTGACTCCTCTGTCCATGGGATTTTCCAGGCAAGAATACTGGAATGGTTTTGCCATTTCCTTCTCCAGGGGGATCTTCCCAACCCAGGGATTGAACCTGCATCTCCTGTGTATGGCAGCCCAGAGAGCCATCTTTACTTTGATGTCACAATAGTTGGTCGTCATCTTCCTCTCTTTGAAAATCCCAGAGTCAGACTCCAGTCCAAGATGTACCCCCAGATCTAGAGGATGCATGGCAGGCTCTCAGAGGGGTCTCATTGAAATCCTTTCCTTAGACTTGAGGTCAGTGGCATGCATTGACTTGCACCCCAAGTCCCTTAATCTTGGGGAGGGCTGCCACTCACAGCATACAGAAGTTCTCCAAAAAGTCCTCTTATAATCTCTCTCTCTCTCTTTTTTTCCCCCCAATACTCCTAATCTTTTCTGGGCTGAGGATGGGTAGTCAGCAAAGCATTAAATCCCAGTTCTTAAGCAAGTCCCATGCATGTTCTAACTGGTTGTCTTGCATCTCCCTTTGAAATGTGATATTTATTGTCTTGCAGCCTCTACTTAAATTAAAGTCAAAGTGGTTTATTTAACATCTGGTAACATTAAATCAAAGTTTGAGTTTAAAAACTGAACATTATGTTCATATGGATATGTGAATATCTATGCATCCTAAGTTGAACAACATAAAATTTAAAGTTTGTCTTCAGCGTCCTCTTTAAGTAATTACATGTGCATTTGAATGAAGAGCTCAAAGGGGAAACAAAATCTCCCCTAAGTGGAGAAGTTCTATTGCCTGTTTCTAACTAGACAGTATTGTAAGCTTCAAGATGTAGGCCGAAGACTTATTCAATATTTCGGACCCTTTTCTTCAATAGCATAATGTTTTTCAGCAGCCAAGTGGAATAGTTTCCAAAATGGAAGAGTTGAGATTAACAACAAAAGCAATAATTAAACCAACAGTATTTAATAGACCATTCATACTGTCCTAGTTTTTAAGTGCTGTGTGGAAATTGGCCATCAGACCCTCACAACAGTCATATGTGAGGTGATATTATTCTCATTTGATAAAGTTTTAGCAACTTAAGGTCATGTAGATTTTAGATGATGGAGTTTAGATTTTAATTCAGGAAGTCTAACTTCATAGTTGATTTTCTTCGGAAGATTGAATTGAATGATTTGAAGCTTGAAATTTCCTGTAAAACAGGGCAATCTAGAGCTTTATATACTTTCTCAATCCTTTGACTTCACTTAATTCAGTCATTTCATTTCATTTACTTATTTTAAATAATCTTGGCTGCTGAAATGGTCTGCTTCCGTGAGCATGGGAGCATCAAGGAAAAGAGAAAGAGGTTTTTTTTAAACTAAGGTGTAATTGACATATAACATGTTAGTTTCATATGTACAGTGTAATGATTCAATATTTGTACATATTGTGAAGTGATTCCCACAATAAATCTAGTTTACATCCATTACCATACATAGTTAAAACATTTCTTTTTGCATGTTATGAGAACTTTTAGGATCTATTCTCTTAGCAACTTTCAAATTTGTAATACTGTCTTGTTAACTATAGTCACCATGCTATACATACATTACATGTGCATGACTTACTGATTTTGTAAATGGAAATTTATATCTGTTGACCACCTTCATCCATTTTAGTCACACCCCATTCCTACCTTTGGCAAAAACCAATCTGTTCTTTGTATCTGTGAGCTCATTTTTGTGTGTTATTTTTTGCTTTTGGATTCCACATTTAAATGATATCACATGGTATTTGTCTGACTTACTTAATGGAATGTCCTCAAGGTCTGTCCATGTTGTTACAAATGGCAAGATTTCATTCTTTTTTATGGCTGAGTATTATCATTGTTGTTTTTCAGTCGCCCACTTGTGTCTGACTCTTTGTGACCCCATGGACTGCAGCACGCCAGGCCTCCCGTCCCTCACCATCTCGGAGTTTGCCCAGGTTCATGTTCATTGCATCAGTGTTGCCGTCCAGCCATCTCATCCTCCGATGCCCCCTGCTTCTTCTGCCCTCAATCTTTCCCAGCATCAGGGACTTTTTCAATGAGTTGTTTGTTCACATCAGATGACCAGAATACTGGAGCTTCAGCTTCAGCATCAGTCCTTCCAGGGAATATTTAGAGTTGACTGAAGGAGGGAATGGCAAACCACCCCATATACTTGCTATGAGAACGTCATGAACTGTATAAAAGGCTGAGTATTATTCCATTGTATATCTGTATCACACGTTCTTTATCCATTCATTTGTTGATGGATGTTTAGGTTATTTCCATGTCTTGGCTATTATAATATTGCAGTGAATGTGGGGGTGCATATAGCTCCTTGAATTAATGTTTTCATTTTCTTCAGGTAAATACCCAGAAGTGGAATTTTTAACTTTTTGAGGAAACTCCATACTGTCTTCCATAGTGGTTGTACCAATTTGGCAGGATTTTTTTAAAAAGCACTTTATTGAGGTATGTTTGACATGTAAAAAGCTGTGCATGTTAAATGTATACAACTTGATGAGTTTAGTGATAAGCTTACACCCGTGAGAGCTTCCCTTGAAGCTCAGTCGGTGAAGAATCTGCCTGCAGTGCAGGAGACCTGGGTTCGATTCTTGGGTCGGGGAGATCACCTGGAGAGGGAAATGGCAACTCATTCCAGTATTTTTGCCTGGAAAATCCCATGAACAGAGGAGCCTGACAGGCTACAGTCCATGGTGTTGCAAGAGTCGGATATGACTTAGTGACTAAACCACCACCACCATACACCTGTGAAACTATTGCCTCCATCAATGCATAGATATTGATATACCATCTCCCAAAATTTCCTCCAGCTCCCTTGATTATCATTATCATTTTTGGGGGTAGTGAGAAGGCTCGACATTCCATCTCCTCTCTTAGCAAATTTTCAGTATAAAGTAAGTATGTTAGCTGTATGCTCCATGCTGGATAGCAGATCTCTAGAACTTATTTATCTTGCATAACTGGAACATTGACCATCATTTTCCCATTTTTCTCTCCCTCCTGTCAAGGAAGAAAGGTTTTTTTTGTTTGTTTTTGGCAATGCCTCAGGGCAAGTGGAATATTAGCTCCCCAACCAGGGATCAAACATGCGCCTGATGCAGTGAAAGTGTGGAGTTTCAGCTACTGGTCTGCCAGGGAAGTCTAAAAGAAGAGCAGGTTTTATAAGAATGGGGCTAAATGTTCTTCTATAAACTTTCTTTGCCACTTTCATCAGCCTTTAAGAGACTTCTATTTAGTACATTTTTTTCAATGAATAATGTTAGCCATGTGTCACTGCTACTCCCTTGCTGATCTTCTTGCTATTTTCTTGGAACCCAAGGACTTCTTTACTCAGGTTGGTATTTATAGACCCAGAATGGGCCATTTGTAACCATATTTGGTTGGCTTCCTAAATAAAGGGAAAGGTCAGGTCCAAAACTGACCACCTGGAAAACTCGAGTGGACCAATACCCAGTGCACATTAATGATTCCCCCTATTTATTTCACTGTCCCATGAGTGGATTAGCTTTGACTTAGTCTGTGTACGCTCCTGGATGAGGGAAGATGTGTGTTTAGTTCAGGTTGTATCTTTTGCAGTGATTCTTAAATAGTGGTGTTAACAACCCTGTTGGCTGATTGTGTGAGTTTCAGGAACCACAGTGAAACAAGTGACTGATCAAGAGATTTATGCATTTCCAAAGGATACGTGGCTGGAGGACGTTGGGCCATGTGAGTATGGGGCAGATGTGGGCATGCCGGTTCTTGTGGCTTTGCCTCTAAGACAGAACTAAGCCATCCAGTCTACATTTCCCCACCTCTCACCCAGGACTTCAGATGTTTTCTAGGTTTTACCAACACACGTTCCTTTCCAACTGCCCCTTTAATCATTTTGAGCACCTTGAGACTAAGATAGACTCTTCAGGTAGTGGTGGGTTCCCCCCACTTCTGCTTTGATACAGAGAATGTTAAATTTCTTTTTTTCCCCCAACATCCTATGAATCTGTGACGAGGGTGAATAAAAAAAGATCTCTAGAAAACTATGCCCTTTCACTGTTGTGCTAAATGTAATCCAAGTGAAAGCTGTGTGTCAGATTCAGGACAGCCCCTCACCCCCACCCCCAGATCTCCTGTGGACACACCGTCTCCCCTAAGAATTTCCTGTAGGGTATGCTTTATCCTTTATTTGTTCGGCAAATATTTGTTGAGCATCTACTCCGCCCAGTCATTCTTCGGTGCATGGGGATGTGAGTGAACAAAAGAAGACAAAATCCCTGCCGTAAGGAAAGGTGCAGGACAGGGGTGCAAGCTGTGCTGCAGTCCATGGGGTCATAAAGAGTTGGACGTGACTGAGTGACTCAACAACAGCAAAATGAGAGCTGACATTTTCGTGGGTGGAGACAGAAAATAAGGCAAATTAGTAACATACATAGTGTGTTAGGGGCTTCCCTGGTGGCTCAGACGGTTAAGAATCTGCCTGCAATGCGGGTTACCTGGGTTCGATCCCTGGGCCAGGAAGAGCCCCTGTAGAAGGGAATTGCAACCCACTCCAGTATTTTTGCCTGGGGAATCCCATGGACTGGCGAGCTACAGTCCATGGGGTTGCAAAGCGTCTGACATGACTGAGCTACTAACACACACACACACACACACACACACACAATGTGTTAGAGATAAATGCTGTGAAGAAAAATAAAACAGAGAAGTTGGGGTATGGGGTGTGGTTTAATTTCCAGTAAGACCATTAAGGAAAACTTGCTGGGAAGGCGATGTGTGAGCAGACTTGAAGGAGAGCAGGACGTGATCCATGCAGAGACTTGGGAAGGTTCTGGAAGCATCGTGACTTTTAGAAGAGCTGCTGCTTGGGAGGATCCTAGGCTGGTATTTCTGGTATTGCATCTCTGGGATCAGATCAGAGCTCAGCTGACCTCCCAAAATCAGGGCAGAATCAGTGAGATTCTCAGGAAGAAAACTGATGGAAGGAAAAACCCGTCACAGCAGATTGCTGATGGGCTTAGAAAGAAAAGTGAAAGTGTTGTTTGCACAGTCGTGTCCAGCTCTTTGTGACACCATGGACTGTAGCCCCCCAAGCCTCCTCTATCCATGGAATTCTCCGTCAAGAATACTGAAGTGAGTTGCCATGCCCTTCTCCAGGGGATCTTTCCAACCCAGGGATCAAACCCAGGTATCCAGCATTTCAGGCAGACTCTACCATCTGAGCTACCAGGGCTTAGAGACCTACCCTTTGACTCCTTTTTCCATTCTCAGGTACAGAATCCGGTTTCTCCTTGCGTTGTCTGTTATGCCAAATTTAGCCAACTGCAAGGTTAAAGGGACTTAGTTCACACAGCACTGTCCTAACTTCTGATGCCAAGTGCAGGTTTGGGAGAGGGTTCCGCAAACCACTCTCAGTTTCAGCAATTTGCTAGAAAGACTCTCAGAACCCACTGAAATCTGTTACTCACTGTTCTGGTTTATAACAGAGAAAGGGTGTAGATTAAAATCAGCCTGGGGAAGAGATGCATAGGGCAGAGTCCGTGAGGGTTCCAAATGCCCAGTATCCAGTGGTCCTTTCCCTGGGGAGATGTGGACAGCATTCATCCTGCCTACATCCATGTGTAATAACATGCACAGGGTATTTTCCGCTAGGGAGGCTCACCTGAGCCTCGGTATTCAGCGTTTTAACTGGGGCTCCATTGCGAATTGCCCATATGGCTCTTCTTCAGTCTCCAGCCCTTCCAGAGATGGTTGATACCTTTAGTTTCGAATTCCCCCAGAGAGCAGCTGATGCCGTGTAGCCTAAGATAAATCACACTGTTAGGCTGTTTGGTGGCCAAAGCCCCTGGGCAAACAAAGACCCTGCTATTAGGCATGACCTTCCAGGAGCCTGGATTCTCAGTGGCTGAGGGCAAAGGCCAGACCTCTTTGTTGGACAAGGTTAATTCCTCACTGCAGAGTTTGTAACATACAGTTATTCTTCTCCATATTTGTTCTAACATCATTCATAACTGCTCTTCACTAAAAAGAATCCACATGCTAGGTAGGAAGGCAGAGATGGAGCTGGGGGCTCTTCATCTATACACATGAGAGGACCACACATTTCATATTTGCATTTTAGGTTTCTTTACTATTGAATACCTAGTAGATAGCTTTAAACAACATTCTTCTCATTGTCTTTTGTCCCTTTCAGGGGCAAGAGGGAAAACAAGGACTCATGGAAAACAATAGGTATATATTCTGCACAAAATCATTGAAGGTAAGTAAACTAATAGCACATAGATTTAAATGTTTACTGGTTTGTGTCAGTGTCTGGTTATACAATGAATAATTCATATCAAACTAGTAGAATGTAACATTTACATAAAATAATACTTTGCAAATTTATGGTAAGTACTAATTACTTGCCTTATTTGCCATGACTATGATATTAAATATTCATAAAAATGTGATTATTTCTTTGATTTGGCAGGCATTTAGATTTCTCTACAGCTTTTCACACTGCTAATTTTAATCCAGTAAATTATCTGGAAGAAAACAGTATGCAGCCTAAAAACTGTTCAAAATTCACTCCAACATTGAGCACATTATGGACGTAATGATCCGTTACCACCAAACTTCAAGAAGGTCTTAGAAGGAAACTGAGAATTAAACAAAGAAATATGGAGGCCATCATCATGATTTATCAGATATGTTTATTAGGAGATTTTTAAAAAAATACATGCTAAGGACAGTCTTTAGAAATACCACCTTGATATACAACAAATGCATTTGGGGATGTTTTGCTCCCGCCAGGGGCCAGTTTAAGGGAATTTAGCAGGACTCTGCCAGCGTTCATTTCCCAGCTTGATGTGCAGCGAGGTTATTATTTGTGAGGCACATTCATGCAGGAGCCCGAATTGTGGGCCAGTGCACTGGAAATGGGCTTCTTGTGGGATCCGGGTTGGGGCGTACCGCCTCCCTTTCTTACCACGGTGGTTTAAGTTGGGTGATCTCATATTCTTTAAAACAAACTCAGAGTTCCATAGCACAAGACTCAGGTCAGAGGAGACCATAGTGAAGGACCTGAATATTTTATATTCTGTTAACTTACAATGACTCTAGTAATAATTTATCTGCTTTCTTTGATCCAATGAGCACAAAATGGAACTCACTTACAGATAGCCTGTATTCTCTGGTCCAGAAATTCAGAGAGGAACAAGAGGGTAACCCTTGGGATCTAAAGGTCTAGGGACCTAAGAGGGAGGGAGGTGGTGGGAGAAAACGGCAGGGAAGAGGTGGAGATTGTCAACCAGTAGCTCACTCACCAGAAACTAGTTGCAGGGAGGGACTTCCCTGGTGATCCAGTGGTTAAACCTTTGCCTTCCAGTGTGAGGGGTGGTTTGATCCCTGGTCAGGGAACTAAGATCCCACATGCCTCATGGCCAGAAAACCAAAACATAAAACAGAAACAATATTGTAGCAAATTCAATAGAAATTTTAAAAATGGTCCACATAAAAAAAATATCTTAAAAAAAAGAAAAAAGGAAATAGTTGCAGGGAAATGGCAGAAAGGGACCAGACACTGGTATTGCTAGTTTACATCTTGGCTTCTATTGCTGAATCCTCTATGAGACAAAAAGATTCCACAACCTAAAGTTCCCCTGGAAGCTGGTATTCATTAGGGTGAGTTTTATTACCTCAGTCTCTGGAGCTGGAGCTAGGAAACACTCTCGGGGTTTGTTCACACCTGTTTATGAAAAGCGCTGGGCTCAGGTCAGGGTCATGGTACTGAACAACAGCAACAAAAAGATGACAGCTCTGAAGAGTCGTGTATTTAGAGTATAAGCCCAAGGTTATATTCTAAAGGTGGAAGGTTGATGACTCAAGGTCTCCAGAAGAGAACAGGTCACGTGGCAGATAAACACAAGGTGACAGAAGCTGAGAGCCCTTCTTTCACAAACCTTAAGGCAGATGCAAAAGGAAAATTACAATTGAAAATTTTAAAGGGTAACATTTCCACAGAGCCTCTAACCTCATGAATAAGAGTGTTCTGTCTTTGCAGGTGAATGTGACCTGGTAACCAGAGCTCAGGAAAGGAACACCCATCAGCACTTCCTGAAGGAAGACGGCTTGCTTTCTTCATCAGGCCACGAGGCATGAGGTTCAGAGCAGACAGCTGGCGTGGGTGTGACGACTTCTAAGTGATTCCACCTTCTCCTTCCTCAGTGTCCTTGCCCGAACTAAGGAGAAGGGTCTACAGGGCTTGGCATGGTGGCTGGCGTGGGGTAAGTGCTTCATAAATTATAACTAACATTTTAACTATTATGTGTAAGAAGTTAAAATGGAAAAACATCTCTTAGTTGAATGTCTGTTCATGGAAGGAAGGATTTCAGATAGTTGACTGGTATTTGCCGAGATGATTGGATTTAGTGCATGGCATGGTTATGTGATGGTAGAAAACCAGCATGATCTGGTGAAAGTCAGTGACTGCTTCTCTGAACCACCTGACTCAGTCTTGGGTTTCCACAGGAATGAGTGAAGTGGACTTTTCAGTTTGAGAGTCAAGATGAACCTCAGTTCCAGAACTCTTCTGATTCCAGTTGCTCTGGTTACATTCTAGATCAGGAGTTCCTAATCAGGCATCCTTAAATAACTGTCGATCTTAGACTTTCTAAGGAATCTGTGAGCATTTGGAAAGGGAATGTAAAAATTGTATGTATATGCATTTTTCTAAACAGAAAGCCTTGAACTGTGTTCAGATTATTAAAGAGTTTGGGAATCTTCAAATTTTCAGAAATGGTCTGGATGGTGTGGGCTCCTTTTAATGAGCACTACCTAGAAGTAGAGAAGTTTCCAGATGCCAAGTGAGGCTTGGACAGTGATTAAGCGAGAAGGAGTCTTGTCTGAGTTCCTTTTGTCATTAGAAGGATATCTACAATGTTAACTTTCTTGGTAGGTCACTGAATACTGAGTTTGTACTTAACAGAATTTATTTGGTCATTTCCCCAAAGATTGCTATTTAACTGTAGCTGCCTCATCCTTCCTTATATAATTGTTATTTTTGAGCCCCAAGGGCCAGGATTTACATTTATAACAAATATTACAATCATGTTATACAATCATGTCAGATTTTCTGGTAATTTTCCTATATTGAAATAATTTTGAATCCCGATTCTGTCATTCAGTATATTTTATGATACTCTCTATTTCCTTTCAGTCATAAATTAGATTATCATGTTGTCTAAATAGATATGGAAAATCCTGTGTCCATTTAAAAATACTCTTTTGCTTTTGAAAAAATTATTCAGGCTTATTCAGATTTTTTGACATAAGATATTGTTATCATCTTCCTGGCAAAATAGGCATGATATTTCCAGATCAGTTTTGAGTCCCTTGTTACTGAGGTGATAGATTAGGGGAAAGCAAGAATAGATTAGAATATGTTACTCCTTTTTAGCCAAAGTCTTCTTGTGTCATTGTTTTGAAAATTAGCAATGATCCATGAATGTGATTTGCCTAAATTGAGGCTGTTAAAAAAAAAAATGCAAGGAATGTTATAGTAGAGTGTGAAGCTATTCTGACCCAATTTTTACTTCCCTAACAAACCCACACAAAGTCCTCAGAAAATCTGCTGCAAGATGGCACAGTATAAAATGACTATGTATAAGTTCACCCCACCCACCTCCCTCTCCCCACCTAGGTTGCTAGCCTTGCTTCTCACAAGGGGGAAATGTAAACTGTGTGCTTGTTTGCTCTGAAGTCTGTGCTAAGTCAACTCTTGCGACCCTATAGCCTACCAGGATCCTCTGTCCATGGGATTCTCCAGGCAAGAATACTTCAGTGGGTTGCCGTACCCTCCTCCAAGGGATCTTCCTGACCCAGGGATCAAACTCACGTCTCTTACGCCTCGCCTCCTGCATTGGCAGACGGGTTCTTTTACCACTAGTGCCACCTCAGACTCCCCTGTGCAGCACCTACTGAATGGCTTTTCCAAGCTGTGCCCCAGCCTTCTCTGCGCTTACTTTGTAGGTTTGAGAAACAGGAACCAAAAGTTGCCTTGTAGAAGCTCTCTGGTTCCTCATCCAAATCATAGAACCAAAGCCTGCACTTTCAGAAAAGCAAAAAAAGGCTAACATTTTAAAGGGAGAAAAAAAAAAATCCTGCCTCCCAAGAAAAACTACATAGCATACTTCATTTCCTTTCCTATTAGTCTGCTCCCTGAAAGTTTATTATTATTTTTTAAAAAGTTTTTTTTTAAATGTGGACAATTTTAAAAGTGTTTGTTGAATCTGTTACAGTATTGCCTCTGTTTTATGTTTTGTGTTTTTGGACCCGAGTCATGTGGGAATCTTAGCTCCATGACCAGGGATGGAACCTGCATCCCCTGAATTAGGTGAAGTGTTAACCATTGGAGCACTAGGGAAGTCCCTATTACTGCTATCACCTATTGTTATTATTATTTTATTTATTTTTTATTAGAAGATAATTGCTTTACAGTGTTGTGTTAGTTTTTGCTGTACAACAACTTTCATCAGCTCTAAGTTTTATTGTTATTATTATTATTATTATTAATCATCCTGACAAGGACATGTCCGTTATCCTGAGTGTGGGCAGAGGGGCGTAGAAAGCCATGGGAGGAAGGAGGTTTCCAGGAAAGCACAAGGAAAATGATGCACAGGAGGTCAGAGCGGTTCAGGGCACCGTCGGCAGCTGTGGGCACCATCTGACTGAGCCGAGCGTGGCCTCCGAGCTGCCTCCACAATATGTGGGGCTTACAGGAGATCCAGGCCCGGCTGCCGAATGTCATTTCCCATAAAGGAGCTGGCTGAATTGGCACCGGTTCCGCCCTGAGCAAATGCGCTGGCGGGGAGGCCCGAGTGAGGCCTTCATTTACCCAAGTCTCTAGGAGGGACGCAAAGGGCGGAGGAGACGGTTCCTCTGTTAACAGGGAGATAACGTTGTTTGCCTATGTTAATTTAACAGGAGACGTCAGACAGCTGGTTCTTAAAAGTCAAATCTGGGCCCTACTCTTGGAGCCTTTCACTGAACTGGAGTATAGTTAAAAACATAAACCATGAGAAAGGGGAGACATCGCTAGATGGCTTCCACTCCTGGGACTCTCACCCAACCTGACATCAGACAAGCCCTTGGCTGCATTCACGGTACTCAGCTGCTCTTTTTGCAGGTGCTTCCGTTGACCACAGCTTCCGTCCTTGTCCAAATCAAACATGACTGGAGGTGGAGTGGTCAGCTCCCTGGAGTCAGTGTAGGGAGTATTTCCAGGAGCTGCTTGAAAAATGTGATGTGTACAAACAGTGCATGCGTGCTTGTAAGTAGTCTCGGTCGTGTCTGACTCTGTGTGACACTATGGACTGTAGCCCACCAGGCTCCTCTGTCCATGGAATTCTCCAGGCAAGAATAATGGAGTGGGTTACCATGCCCTCCTCTAGGAACATATTTATGGTAGTTTATGATAGCTTAGTTGGTAAAGAATCTGTTTGCAATGTAGGAGACCCCAATTCTATTCCTGGGTCAGGAAGATCCGCTGGAGAAGGGATAGGCTACCCACTCTAGTATTTTTGGGCTTCCCTTGTGGTTCAGCTGGTAAGGAATCTGCCTGCAATGCAGGAGACCTGGCTTCAATCCCTGGGTTGGGAAGATCCCCTGGAGAAGGGAAAGGCTACCCACCCCAGTATTCTGGCCTGGAGAATTCCATGGACTATACAATCCATGGGGTCACAAAGAGTCGACACGACTGAGCAACTTTCACTTTATGGGCACATTGTGTGGGCTTTTAACTGTTGAATTGGAAGGATCTCCTCTTTAAATGTCATTGCACTGCCCTGACACTTTTATGCTGCTGGGGATAAAGCGTGAAGACTTTAAAGCAAGGCGGCCACGAATCCATGGGTATCCATGAGCACTGGCTTTGCTGGTAGCTCAGTGGTAAAGAATACGCCTGCCCATGCAGGAGACGCGGGTTCAATCCCTGGGTCAGGAAGAACCCCTAAAGAAGAAAATGGCAGCCCACTCCAGTATTTTTGCCTGGAGAATCCCATGGACAGAGGAATCCGGCAGACTACAGTCCATGGGGTGGCAGAAGAGTCGGACATGACTTAGCAGCTTGACCACAGCAATCCATGAGCCCTTTTCAATTTCAGGAAGAAGGAACTCAAGGCAATGCAAAATGGCCTGGGGAAGGCTGACATATGTTCTATCTAGTGCTGTGCAGAGCGGGGGAGCTCATATTCTAAGCGAGTTTGAGAATGAAGCAAGACTCATGGTACATTAATTTCCTGGGGGCTGTGAAGCCAAACTGGGTGCCTTCAAACAACAGAAATTTATTGTTTTGGAGTTCTGGAGGCTGCAGGTCCACAATCAAGGCATTATCAGGGTCAGGCTCCCTCTGAAGCCTCTAAGGGAAGATCCTTCCCCAATGTCTTCCAGCTTCTGAGAGCCTCAGATGTTCCTTGGCTTGTGACAGCATCACTTTATTATTTATTCATTTATTTTAAAAAATTATTTATTTGGCCATGCTGGGTCTTACTTGAGGCACGTGGGATCTTTGACCTTCATTGTGGCTTTCTCACTCTTAGTTGCAGCTTGTGGAATCTAGTTCCCTGACCAGGGATCTAATCTGGGAGCACTAAATCTTAGTCCCTGGACCACCAGGGAAGTCTTAGCATCACTTGAAGCTTTGCCTCTGTCTTCCTTTGTCTTCTTCCCATGTCTCTGTGTCATCACACAGCTCCTCCTTCTGTTTCTCCCTTTTATAAGGACACAGTCATATTGGATTAAGAGCCCACCTACTCCAGTATGACCTCCCCTTCAGAGTCAGGTGTGCAAAAGTATCCTGAGATACTTGCATGCATGCCAAGTTGTTTCAGTCATATCCAGCTTTTTGCAACCCTATGGACTATAGTCCATCAGGCTCCTCTGTCCATGTGATTTCCCAGGCAAGAATACTGGAATGAGTTGCCGTTCCCTTCTCCAGGGGATCTTCCTGACCCAGGGCTCAAACCTGCATCTCCTCAGTCTCCTGTATTACAGGCTGACTCTTCACCACTGAGCCATCGGGGAAGCCCATGACCTCACCTTAACCAAGTACATCTGCAACAACCCCATTTCCAAGTCAGGTCACATTTGGAGGTACTAGGGGTTTAGAACAGCTGCTGCTGCTGCTACTAAGTCACTTCAGTTGTGTCTGACTCTGTGCGACACCATAGATGACAGCCCACCAGGCTCCACTGTCCCTGGGATTCTCCAGGCAAGAACACTGGAGTGGGTTGCCATTGCCTTTTCCGTTAGAACAGCAACATGTCTTTTTTAGGGGGGAGGGACACAATTCCATCCCTAACACAGAGTATAAAATAAGTCAGAGTGGACTAAGGGGGACTTAGGGAATGAACCTAGAGGAAACTGAATTCTGGAACTCTTTCTATTTCACATTAGATTTAAAGTTGGTTAGGAATAGGCATAAAGTAGGGTGGAGTAGGTGATAGGGTGCTGCTGCGGGGTTTGGCAGTACCAATCTAGTCAGTAATCTAGTACTTAGAGATGTTGGGAACTACCCTGGAAGCTCAGATGGTAGAGAATCTGCCTGCAATGAAGGAGACCCGGGTTTGATCCCTGGATCAGGAAGAGCCTCTGGAGAAGGGAATGGCTACCCACTCCAGTATCCTTGCCTGGAGAATTCCATGGACAGAGGAGCCTGGCGGTCTATAGTCCATGGGGTCACAAAGAGTTGGACTTGACTAAGTGACTACCACCTTCAGTTTTCACTTTCACGGTGAGATAGGTGATGGAAGCTGCTGTGGGGTTTGGCAGTACCAGTCTCAGCAGTAATCTAATACTTAGAGATGTTGGGAACTCTTAGAATTAGCAAAACTTATCAATGAAGGCCATGCCAAGACAAAATGTGCTGGTACCATAGCTTGTCTTTGGGTCTGATGAATCTGGTAGAAACTCTTTGTGAGGATTCTTTATCTCAGAAGCAATGTGATTTTTTTATTTGTGTCATGTGTTTTATGTATTTAATTTTTGATTTAAACAATTTTGTTATTGGAGGTAGAGTTGATTTACAATGTTGTCATGGGTTCACTCTTTCTTTTCTGAAATGTACTTCTTTTTTTGGATACATATATTCCCTCTCTTTTGACCTGACTCCCACCCATTATCCCGCCCCTCCAGCTCATCACAGAGCGTTGACCTGAGCTCCCTGTGCTATGCAGCAGCTTCCCACTAGCTACTTCACCCACGGTCAAGTATGTGCCATGTCTTTTTAGAGGTGACAAAGCCTGGATCCAGCCAGAAGTAAACACGAAGCACCCCCTCACTGTCAAGCTCTATTTTAGATATGCTAAGGTAACATGAGACACTTGCACACATGCATGCTAAGTCGTTTCAATCCTATCTGACTCTTGGATACCCTAAGGACAGTAGCCTGCCAGGCTCCTCTCTCCAGAGGAATCTCTAGGCTAGAATACTGGAGTGTGTTGCCATTTCCTCCTCCAGGGGATCTTCCTGACCCAGGGATCAACCCTGAGTCTTCTGTGACTCCTGCACTGCAGGTGGATTCTTTACTGAGAAGCCACTGGGAAAGCCACAACATGAGATACTTACATAAGGTTAAAGACATCTAACCAGAGTGGCTTGGGAATCAAGTATTATGGTTAATTGAACTTCTCATTTCATCACAAGTCCCATTTTATCATCATTCTTATTTCTTAGCATGGGACCCTTTCAGGAGGTGATACAGTTACTGCTGGGCTTGTTCTCAGAGTGCTCATAGCTAGAAAATTTTCCTCTGAGAGTCTATGTGTCTATCTCAACTGTTACCATTCCTGAGTGCCATGGGTAAAGGGACCAACCCAACCGTCTTATCTCAAACTGAGCCAAACTAGACACTTGTCAGTTTTTAATATGAAGGAAATAGTCGTAGAAGATACAGTACGGATTATGTTCAGTATGACTGTATCAGTCATGTCTTGGACATCCTTCCCCATGCTCCTGGGTCCACTGCTTCAGCAGCGCCAGGAAAGCCAGGAAAGAGCCCTACAGAAGGATGCTGATGCTACCTGCCTGAGGTGATGCAGCAGTAAGGGCAGTGGGCCAGGATGCAAACCTCCCTTTGTCTGACTCCAAGGGCTGGGTACCCTTGCCTACTCTTCAGGAACTAATGATTGAGGAGGGAACAGAGCTTTTCAGAGTTGTACTAATAGTATGAGCAGAAGTAAAAAAATAGTATATTCAGAAACATTTTGTATTTCGTGCCAACTATATGCCAGGCACTTTAAAAGACAGACATTTTTATTCATTATGTGTTTGGTTAATCTAGGCACTTTCATATGCTACCCCTTTTCACAAAGACCATGCAAAGTATTATTTCCATTTTCCTTTTTTTAAATAAAAATTTTTTAAATTCAAGAATGGTTGACTTACAATATTAATTTCAGGTGTCTGGTATGGTGATTCAGTATTTTTGGACATTAGACTCCATTTTAAGTTATTACAGGATAGACTCCATTATAAGTTATTACAGTTATTACTATAATTCCCTATGCTGTGTAGTATATCCCTGTTGCTTATCTATTTGTACATAGTTTGTATATGTGAATTCCATACCTCTGATTTGTCCCTCCTGCTTCTATCTTTCTTCTGGTGGTCACTAGTTTGTTCTCTGTATCAGTGAGTCTGCTTCTATTGTGTATTCATTTGTATTACCTTTTAGATTCCATATATAAATGATATCATACAGTGTTTGTCTTTCTCTGTCTAACTTATTTCACTAAGCATAGTATTCTTTAGGTCAGTCTCCCATTTTCTTTTCTTTTTTAATTGAAGTACACTGCTACTGAGTCCCTTCAGTCAAGTCCAACTCTTTGTGACCCCCGTGTACTGTAGCCCACCAGGCTCCTTTGTCCCTGGGATTCTCCAGTGGGAGATTCTCCAAGAATACTGGAGTGGGTTGCCGTGCCCCCCTCCGAGGGATCGTCCTGACCCAGGGATCGAACCTGCATCTCCTGTGTCTCCTGCATTGGCAGGCGGATTCTTTACCACTAGTGCCACCTGGGAAGCCCAATAGTTGATTTATAAATGTTGTGCCAATCTCTGCGGTACAGCAAAGTGACTCCGTTATACACACGTAGGCATTCTTTTTTAAAAATATTCTTCTCCATTATGGGTTATCACAGGATGTTGAATATAATTCCCTGTACTCTACAGTAGAACCCCGTTGTCTATCCATCCATCTCCATTTTCTATTAAATAACTGAAGAAACTGAAGCTGGGAAAGCTGCAGTTTAGGTGGTTTTTTGAAGGCAGTATGGATAGTAGTTGCAGGAGTTGGGTTCTGCAGGATTGCGAATGGCAAGGCGAGGATGACATCATTTTGGATGATCTGGAGCAGAGGCTCTGTCAGTGAGCATGAGAGATATAATTGGAAGTGTGTGGGCACATGATGGAGGGTTCTGAATGCAAGCCTGAAGACTACATCTACCACGGTAATATTACCAAGCAACCGCGATTGTGAGCAGCTGGGTGAAGGGATGAAATCAGTTTGAGGAAGAGAAATCCAACCTTGTGAGAGGAGAAAACAGGCAGGGAAACCAGCCAGAAAGTTTTTATAGTAATTGAGGCCTGAGTTGAATTGGGTCTTCTGTGTGTGGGTCTGTGGATAGGAAAAACCTTGTCTCATTCCAAAGAAAGCCTGAAGGTAGCTTGCAGAAATCTGTGAAGTATAGCAGAGTCATACAAAACAGTGCATGAGGGGGGCTTCCTGGTGGCTCAGGGGCAAAGAATCCGCTTGCTAATGCAGGAGACATGGATTCGACCCCTGATCTGGGAAGATCCTACCTGCTGAGGGGCTACTAAGCCTATGTGCCACAACTATTGAGCCTGTGCTCTAGAGCCTGGGAGCCGCAACAACTGAACCTTCGTGCTACAACTACTGAGGTCCTTGTGCCCTAGAGCGCATGCTCTGCAATAAGAGAAGTCACTGTAATGAGAAGATTATGCCCTGCAACTAGAGAAAAACCCAAGCAGCAAGGAAGACCCAGCACAGCCAAATAGAAATAAAAAAATATTAAAAAAAAACAGTGCATGAGGGAAAATACAGAGAAAGAGCAAGGGCTAATGAAATAGCACCAAAGCCAGTACATTCCTGGTGTAGAGGGGACTCTGCTCATCTACACATAATTCAGTAAGGGACAACCATGTTGTTCTAGGAACACAACATTCTAGGAATACAACTATGCTCCTCTGGATTAATGCAGGGATGGATTGTAATGTATCTAGGGGACTGTGGGGGCTACATACTCTAGGCGTCCTGAACAGGCTACAACTTTGAATAATATTGCACATGGCATTATGTTTAGGTAATAGAGGGAGAAGGAAATGGCAACCCACTCCAGTATTCTTGCCTGGAAAATCCCATGGACGGAGGAGCCTGGTAGGCTATAGTCCATGGGGTTGCAAAAAGTCAGACATGATTGAGCAACTTCATTTCACTCATTTCACTCACTTCATACTTTATCACTGGAGAAGGAAATGGCAACCCACTCCAGTATTCTTGCCTGGAGAATCCCATGGACAGAGGAGCCTGGCGGGCCATGGTCCATGAGGTCACAGAGAGTCGGACACGATTGAAGTGACTGACCTAATGACTATGCATTAGGTAATAGAACTATGCTTACTGTATGCTGTAGGTGAAAATCAGAAACATGTTTCTCAGGAGCATCAAGCTGGGTAGGATCATTGTCTTTGATATCTGCTTTTGAGAAAGGAGATGTCCCTTTTTAGGTCATCCTAACTCCACTCAAGGAGAGTCAAGAGAACACTTGGGACAGATGGAAATTCTCATTAAGTAAAAGAGTTAGGACATCCCTGGTGGTTCGGTGATTAAGACTTCACCTTCCAATTCAGGGGGTTTGCTCCCTGGTCGGGGAGCTAAGATCCCACATACCTCACAGCCAAAAACCCAGAACTTAAAACAGACACAATACTATAACCAACTCAATAAATACTTTAAAATGGTCCATATTTTTTAAAAAAGAAAAAATGCATAAATAAGTGATGATCACAACCTCCAGTTTCAACTTCACAAAACAAGTTCATTTGAGAAAATTATAATACAAGTATAACTAACATCACAGACATAGATATCTACATAAACTAGAGGATTTTAGTCTTAGGTAGACTTTCTTCCTGGTTGCCCTTCGCATACACTAACTGTGACATGTGTTTTAGGAAGGAGCTGATTTGATGTCTGCTATGAGCTATGGGTTAATTGATAGTTACTAGATGATGAATCATCAGGGCTTAGAGAACAGTGGAAAGAGATGAGAATGAGTTGCACTCTTGGTCTGTTCATATTAGAGAGTATCAGTGAATTCTGAGTTGCAAACAACAGAACCTTTACTCTAGCTAGTTAAAACAGAAAAATAACTCATACAAGGGATTTTTGACTGGTACTCTCAGAAAGAAGTACATTTTACACTGGGTTTTCACAGATCCATACATGCTTATAATACAAGTGAAAAAATTTGAATGGAGCAATACAGGGAAAGATTGAGGACAGGAGAAGAAGGGAGCGACAGAGGATTAGATGGTTGGATGGCATCACCAACTCAATGGGCATGAGTTTGAGTGAACTCTGGGAGATAGTGAAGGACAGGGAAGCCTGGTGTGCTGCAGTCCATGGGGTTGCAAAGAGTCAGACATGACTCAGCAATTAAGACTTTCACTTTTCACTACTTGGTCTAAGAGGCTGTTCAAACTTGTCTCAACTTGAACTCACTTTGCCCCTACAAACTTGATCATCCTACAGTTTCCCATGTCTCAACTTGAACTTGTCTTGTCTCAACTTGAACTCACTTTGCCCCTACAAACTTGATCATTCTACGGTTTCCCATGTCAGTAAATGGCTTCCAGTTGCTTGCGCCAAAAAAAAAAAAAAAAAAAAAATTGTCATTCTTAGCTTCTCTCTTTCAAATTCCATGTCAAATTCATTAGCAAATCCTGTCAGCTCTATTTTTGGAAATATTTCCCAAATCTAGCCTCTTCTCATGACTTCTATGACCTCTCATCTTATGCTGAGCTACCAAACCTCTTGTGAAGATTAGTAATCACCTTCCTGATTCTGTAACCAAAAGTGGGGTTTGGCTGCTCACCACTCAAAAGCCAGTAAAGAGGCCAAGTTGGTGGAAAGGCAAGTTTGCTTTATTTTGGATGCTGGGAAAGTGGGGGTGGGGGTGGGAGGCTGCTTGTCCAAAGTCCAGCTTTTCTCCCTACCAGTCCCCTGACAATCAGGGGATAAGAACTCTTATAGATGGAGGGAGGGGGCTCCATGCAGAAACAATGCAGTCAGCTCTGACAGTCATCTTGAAATGGTTCATCTGTGGTCTGACCAGCGTCATCTTGATTGTTTTAAGTACAGTTACTCTTCAGTCCCACGGTCAGTTTGTTCCCATTTCCTTGAGGCCAATTCTTGGAATTGTGGCAGCTTTTGTCATGGCTACAGTCTGGTTATCATGCAGTTAACTTCTTCCACCTGGTGGGAGTTTCAGGATCTCTAAGACAGCTCACAGGATGTGGTTCAGAATATTATCTATAGACCTTGGGAAGGAACTAAAGGTCCTAGACTATGCTTATGACTAAACTACTATTGTTTTGCCCTGTCTGATTGCTTTTTTTTGCTTTTGTGTTTTCTCACTTCTCTGATTAAACTTATTCTTTTGGCTAAAGTTTTTCCACGGACAAAAGATGGGTTGAGGATACAGGGGACAAGAACCATAGGGTCCTGCTCTGTTTCACTTCTACATTTCCTCAGATGCTTCTCCCTACCCTGTCTCTCCCCTGCAGGAAACCCCAGGGATCTTTCTGAAACTTGAGTTGACTTCCTCCACAGGCTTTCCGTGTGCGTGCTAAATTGCTTTAGTTGTGTCTGACTCTTTGCAACCTTATGGACTGTAGGCCTCCAGGCACCTCTGTCCATAGGATTCTCCAGGCAGGAAAACTGGAGTGGGTTGCCATGCCCTCCTCCAGGGGATCTTCCCCACCCAGGGATCAAACTGGAGTCTCTTATGTCTCCTGAAAAGGCAGGCAGATTTTTTACCACTAAGCCACCTGGGAAGCCTGGCGTTCTGTGTGGATCAAAGTAAAACCCACAGCCTATGCCGAGGTCTGAAGGATCTCATCCCCTCCCATTCTGCTCTTGACCTCCTGGGACAGCAAGAGCCTCTTTGCTCTTCCTCAGACACATACCGTACTGTCCTGCCTCAAGACCTTTGAACAGAGCTCTCTTGGCCAAGAATGCTTTTCCCATGGCTCAATCGCTCCCTTCCTTTAGCTGACTCCAGTGTCACCGACTGCTCAGATGTCACGTTCATGGTCCACCCTGTGTACCTCCATGATTGATCTATCTCTTTCCACTGCTTTATTATTCTTCACATCACTTTCCACCGCTTGGTACATTATCTATAGATGTGTTTGTTGGCTTTCTCTCTTCCCAGGGGAAGGTACACTTGTGGGCAGGAACTTTCTGTTTTGTTTACTTTTGTGTCTCCAGTACCTGATTTATCACCAGCTCTTGTATATCAAGGGCGAATGGCCCAGGAGCACATACACGAGGCCAGCTGGAGCAGCATTTATGGGGAAAACTCCCGGAGACAGGAGCCATAAGAGGTCCCCGGTTTCTCATCACATTCTGGGGCATTGCAGAGACATCTAGCAAGTGCAGATGTTAGACTCCGGGAGAGGGTCCCTGACCCTCAGGCTATAGGCGTTTTAAGCTGCATGATTTGATGAACATCATCCACTTGCCTGAATACAAAAGCTTACACGATGGCAGAACCTTGGCTCCAGTCCTGTGCTGCCAGCTTTTTGTGTTTGGGTTAACACCAGCTCTTTCCTGCTCAGATAAGAGGGCTGCAACTCAGGTTTTGTAGTTGTAGCTCTACACTGTGCCAAGGCAGTGGTGTGACTGGTCACGTAAGCCTTCCTGTGGCATCACTGAGCGTGATGATCTGAGCCTTATGTTTAACCGGGAATCCTTGTCTTGGAGCACTGGGCCATGACTAGGAGCCATTTGTTGTCCAGTTTCTAAGTCTAAGTTGTGTCCAACTCTTTGCAAACTGCAAAGACTTCCTGCAGACTGCAGTGCGCCAGGCTTCCCTGTCCTTCAGTATCTCCCAGAGTTTGCTAACACTCGTGTCCATTGAGTTGGTGATGCCATCCAACCATCTCATTCTCCGTCACCCCTTCTCCTCCTGTCCTCAATCTTTCCCAGCATCAGGGTCTTTCCAATGAGTTGGCTCTTGACATCAGGTGGCCAAAGTATTGGAGCTTCAGCATCAGTCCTTCCAATGAATATAAGTGGAATGTTTAGTGATCATACAACAAGTAACCAGGGAATAGAGCAGAAACAGGCTCTGGGGGCTCATATGAGAAGACCTCCTTGCTGCTTCCAAGACTTAGCAGCTGCAGAGGAATGCAAGGAAAGCTGAGGAGCTGGGTGATGCCAAAAGTACAACTTCTAACTCAAGAAATGGAACAAAATGCCGTGCATGTTGAGTTGAAGGGTTTTATAGTTGAGGAATTAGTGTTTACTTATAATTGCTCACTAATTTAAAGGGGTGTACTTTCTGTTTTTAAAAAAATAAATTTATTTATTTTTGGCCATATCAGGTCCCAGTTGCAGTGTGTGGGCTCATCCAATTGCAGCATACAGGCTTAGTTGCTTCATGGCATGTGGGATTTTAGTTCCCTGACCAGAGATCAAACCACGTCTCCTGCATTGAAAGGTGGATTCTTTACTGCCAGACAACCAGGGAAGTCTCTATAACTTCTGTTTTTTAATTTCTTAATATAGCATAACCTTCTGGTAAGGTACTTATCCTAGATTTCAGTGAGGAAGGCAAGGAAGGGAACAATAGGGAGATGGTATATATCACTGGAAATATCTCACTTCCCTGGTGGCTCAGACGGTAAAGAATTGGTCTGCAATGCAAAAGACCTGGGTTCGATCCCTGGGTTGGGAAGAGCCCCTGGAGGAGGGACTGGCAACCCACTCTAGTATGCTTGTCTGGAGAATCCCATGGATAAAGGAGCCTGGCAGGCTACAGTCCGTGAGGTCCCAAAGAGTCCAATATGACTGAATGACTAACACTTTCACACTTTCATAATACCTGGGGAAACGTGAACAAATGCCACATTTTATATAGAATATCAAGATTTATAGTACATTTACATGTATAATCTTATTTCTTACAAGTCTGTAAGAAAGTGGGATTTTTTTCCCAGGTGGTGTGGTGGTAAAAATCTGCTTACCAATGAAAGAGATGCAAGAGATTCGAGTTTGATCCCTGGTTTGGGAAGATCCCCTGGAGGAGGAAATGGGAACACATTCCAGTATTCTTGCCTTGAGAATCCCATGGACAGGGGAGCCTGGTGGGCTATAGTCTGCGGGGTTGCAAAGAGTCAGACATGAGTGAGAGACTGAACACACAGACACAAACATATTTAAAGCAAAATCTAATTTAAATTTTCGTTTAGAATGAAAATGTGTATAGATATTTATTTATTTGATGTACATTGGGTCTATACACTTTGCTACATTCATAAATGGATTCTCCATTTTAATTATTTGCCTAATGGAAATCATTTTTACTTTAGCACCAAGTTTTAAAATGGGATTGGAACAAAAGAATGAAGATTCAAAGTTTAATTAACTTTGGTATCAATTACTTTATTAAGTCACAGTTCTTTAACTTATGCAATTATCTCTTCTTCTGACTGCTTAGAGCAGATCATACATATATAAAGATTTTGTGAATTGAAAGGACATTTTTTTCCTCTGATTTCACTGAATTCTAACTCTATTAAGACCTGTTCTATTAAGGAGGGCTCAGAAATTGGCTGTGTGACTTTTGATCTTTCAAATACATACTCTATGTAAGTGAAAAACTATGCCTCTCTATATAAATGTAAAATGTTCCTTGTAAGGATAAATTTCATTATTGGACCCATTTGATATTGTCTTTAAGTTTACCATTTTAACTACACCTGTAGAGATTTATTTAAAAGACATGATAGGAATATCATAGAACTTTATAGAGGTTATTTACAGAGGTTTGTAGCTTTGTAGAGGACATTTTATTTGGCCAAATTACTAAGACAGTATACACTCATAGTCTTTGTCACCTTGTATATCACACACGCACTATACTTATCATTTATACCAGAAAGAATGAATAGCTTATGAAAATATTTTAAAACCTCCTTCAGTCTTTTTGTGCTCAGTCACTCATGTGTCCCACTTTTTGTGACCCCATGGACTGTAGCCCACATGGCTCCTCTGTCCATAGAACTCTCCAGGCAAGAATACTGGAGTGGGTTGCCATTCCCTTCTCCAGGGGATCTTCCCCACCCAGGGATTCAATATACATCTCTTGTGTATCCTGCATTGGTGTGTGGGTTCTTTACCAATGTGCCACCTGGGAAGCCTCCAGTCTTTTTAGGCTAGTCATATCTCTCACTTATAGTTTTGACTCAGTAACAGTTATTTATGACTCATAAATTTAGAATGTTTAGGGGAATTCATGTCAAAACTGTGGACAAGATAATGTAAACAAGAGTTCTATTTGTGTACGAAGGAGAAAGGGGGTTACTGAATTAGTTGGCATATTTCTACTTGGCTTCTCTGCTCTCAAACAGAACCTTGAAATCCTGGATAATACAAATAATCATACAATTTGCTTTGGATGTTTGATTATGGGAATATTGTTCCTACACTGAGAGCGTGACGCTTTCAATCATGTCTTGGATTTGTAAACCTAGAAACAGTGCTCTTAATATGGTATGCTTGTCATTTAGAGACAGAGCCAATTACAAAGGTTTTGTTCTTAGTCTAGTGATGACAGTATGCTAATCAGGGCTAGACAAAAACTTGAATCAGAAGAGAAATATCTGATGAGAATTAGGAAAACCCTCAGGCCCAGGAACAAGGTCTCTTTTAGTTCTCTGGTCTCTTGTTAGTGGGTGGGTGGCATTCCTCAGGTTGGAAACAAAAGAGTGGGAGGGAGAGAGTAAGAGTAGGAGAGGAGATATGATGAGTCCACAATTCTGTTCCCTGCAGAGTGGAGCTGTCCTCAGAACCATTGTCCTGATAGGCTTCGTTAAATTTCAAAATTAAAAGGATTTGGTTAAAATATCATACACCAGTGTTTCTAAACCAGGCATGATTTGTATGAACACACTTTTGTCTTGAGTGGTAGGTACTATTGGTATCTAGTGGTCAGAGGCTAGGGATGCTGCTCAACATCTAATGATGTATAGGATAATCTACCTCAAAGCATTATCCTGCTCAAAATAGTGCTGAAGTTCAGAAAGTGTTAGCCCATCAGTAGTGTCTGACTCTTTGTGACCCCATGGACTGTAGCCTGCCAGGTTCCTCTGTCCATGGGATTCTCCAGGCAAGAGCACTTGAGTGGGTTGCCATGGCCCTCCTCCAGGGGATCTTCCCAACTCAGGGGTTGAACCTGTGTCTCTTATATCTCCTGCATTGGCAGGCAGTTTTTTTTGTTTTTTGTTTTTTTACCTCTAGTGTCACCTGGGAAGCCCCCCAAATAGCCATAGGCCAGTTAAATTTTTAATAGGCACTGATTGGTGAGACTATTGTTCTGTTCAAAGCACTTTGTCCAAGTCTTTTTTTTTCAATTGGAGTATAATTGCTTTGCCATGTTGTGTTGGGTTATGCTGTATAATAAAGTGAATCAGCTATATGGATACGTATACTTCCTCCCTCTTCAGCCTCCTCCCTCCTCCCCGTCCCCCCTGCTACCATCCTACCTATCTAGGTCATCACAGAGCGCTGAGCAGAGTTCACTGTGCTTTATTACCACAGCTGATGTAGAAAGTGATCATGGTAGACTATTTTTTCTTCTTCTGGTTATGCATTATTCCTTTTTCCCCTTTTCTGTAATGAGAGGCAGCATGAGAGAGGAAAAGGTACCCATGGGCTTTGGAGTGGCTGACTCTGTAATGTGATGATCATAAAGAACCTATTTCATGAGTGGATGTGAGGATTAAATGAAATTATAGATGATAGGGGCATGGAGTAAATACAAATATTAGCCATTATTTTGCTAGCAGGGGACCTGGGGAAAGTTAACCCCAGTGAGTTTCCATTTTCAATTGAATGAAATGGAGACAGTAATGGCTTATAGAGTTACAGTGAGGATTAATTGTAAATGCTTAGCTAATTGTCTGGCACAAATAAGCACTAAATGCATAATAGCTACTATTGTTATTATTTATCATGACAATTCACTTTCAAAACTCCATCTAAGACCACAGTCAAAGGTAGGTAACGCTGGAGGCAGTTCAGAGAATAAGAAAGGATATAAACCAAAGCTAAAGAAACCTTTATTTTGTAGCTCTGGCAAAGCTGTGTAACTGAGTAACTTGGACCCCAATTTTCTTGTTCATAGTTCTGGTGAGTGTCAAGAGTAATAGCAAATGTGGTGTGCCTGGCATTTACTGAGTGCTCAGAAAGTGTTATTAATAGTTTCCCTTTGTTCCTAGCCAAAGAGACCTTTAACTTCTGAGCTACAATATTATTGTAGCCTGGGGTTCACTGGAAGCAGTGCCTGAGGTGAAAGGCTGTGTGTGGATATATTTTTTAAATTAATTAATTAGTTAAGTTATTTACTTTGGGCTGTGCTGGGTCTTCTTTGCTTTGCATGGGCTTTCTTTAGTTGAGGCAAGCAGGGGCTACTCTTTGTTGTGTGGTGACTTCTCTTGTTGGGGAGCCAGGCTCTAGAGCATGGGCTCAGTAGTTGGGGAGCATGGACTTAGCTTCCACGTGGCAGTTGGAGTCTTCCTGGACCTGTGATGGAACCCTGGTGTGTCCCCCGCACTGACAGGTGGTTCCTTGGTTTCTGCCAAGGAAGTCCTGTGTGGGGATATTTTGGAATTAGACCCTGGGGAGCAGGAGTTCAGGAACTGGGAAAAAGTGAAAGCCTACCCAGGGAGATGTTCGTGAGTAGTCACTTCTTGGGCTGTGTTCTCAATTCTTAGGGACATTCTAACGGCCTTAGGAACCTTTTTCTTTTCTTTGTCATCTCTTTTGAAGAGTAGAATTTATCATTTTGATGAAGTCCAGTGAACCATATTTTTCTTTTATGGTTAATATTTTTTGTGTCCTATCTGAGAAGTCTTTGCTTATCTCTAAGTCAAAAAGATATTCTTTTGTTTTCTTCTAGAAGTGTTAGAATTTTAATTTTTGGGTTTATGTCTGTAATTCATTTTGAATCAATTTGCATGTTGGTGAGATAGGAGATGAGTTGAAATTTTTTTCTCAAGTATATATATATATATGTGTATATATATATATATATATTAGTTTCAACACCATTTGTTGGAAAAAAAAAAAGATCATTTCTCCACTGATGTACATTCGTACCCAGTTTTGTGTGACTCTGTGACCCCATGGATTGTAGGAGCCACTAGGCTCCTCTGTCTATGAGATTTTCCAGGCAGGAATACTGGAGTGGGTTGCCATTTCCTCTCAGGGATCTTCCCAAACCAGGGATCAAACCCGCATCTTCTGGGTCTCCTGAATTGTCAGGCAGATTCTTTACCACTGAGCCACCTTGAAAGCCTTTCTCCATTAATACTTGGTGTCTTTGTCAAAATCAGTTGGCTGTATTCTGGGGGATTCTATCCTATTCTATTGCTTATTTTTCTATATTTATACCAGTACCACATTGTCTTGATTACTATAGCTTTATAGTTAGTATTGATATGAGGTAGTTTGAGTTATTCAACATTGCTCTTACTTTTCAAAATTGTTTTGGCTACTCCTGGTAGTTTGCATTTCCATATAAATTTTCAAATCAGCCGATTTAAAAAAATGACTCAGATTTTATTTGAATTGCACTGAACCTTTAGATCAATTAGAAGAAGATTTTAATAATATGAGCTCTTCCAATTTGTGAACTATTATACCTTTCAATTTAGTTCGCTTTTATTATAATTTTCCTCAGTGACAATTCTTCCTAATAAAAGCATTTAAAATGATAAATTTGCCTTTAAACATTGCTTTTGTTGTATCCTACAAATTTTGGTATGCTGTATTTTCATTATCATTCAGTTAGAAGTAATTTCTAATTTTCCTTGTCATCTTCCTTTGTACCATGGGTTATTTAGAATTATATTATTTGATTTCCAACTTTTGGGAATTTTTAACAGATGTCCTGTTGTTATTTTTTAATGTGTGTATATGTGTGTGTGTGTGTGTGTGTGTGTATTAGTCGCTCAGTTGTGTCTGACTCTTTGCGACCCCATGGACTATAGCCTGCCAGGCTCCTCTGTCCTTGGAATTCTCCAGGCAAGAATACTGGAGTGGGTTGCCATTTCCTTCTCTAGGGGATCTTCCCGACCCAGGGATCGAACCTGGGTCTCCTGCATTGCAGGCAGATGCTTTACCATCTGAGCTACTAAGGAAGCCCAATTTTTTAATATAATTTTTCTTATTCTGAAAACATTCTTTAGTATTCAACCTTTTGAAATTTATTGACATTTTAGTACTCAGCATATAGTATACTTGATGAATAAAACTGTGCATTTGAAAAGAATGTGAATTCTGAACTTCTTGGGTACTGGTGGATTTTAGGTCAAGTTGCTGATAATGTTTTTTCAGATCTTCTGTATCTTTTTAAAATTTCTTTATCCTATCTATTACTGATTGAAGAATGATAAAATATTTAATCATGATAATGGATTTGTCTCTTTCTCCTTTTAGTTTTAAAAATATTTGATCTCTATTTTTTTAGATGCATGTATACTTAAGATTGTAATATCTTTCTGATGAATTGACCCTTTTTCCTTTATGAAATATACCTCTACTTGTTCCTGGAAATACTTACTGTTTTGAAGTTCCCCTTGATATTAGTCTAGCCATATCAGCTTGCTAAATTCATTGTCACCTTTAATTTTTTTTAAAAAATTTCTCAATGGATTTGTAACTTTATATTTTAAGTGTGTGCCTTGTATCCAGCATACAGTTAGGTCTTGTTTTCTAATCAAGAATGTTTTCTTGATTAGAAAGAATGTTTTCATTCTGAGTCTTTTCCTCTTAAAGTGGAGAGTTCCATCCATTCACACTGAATGTACTTAATGATATGGTTATGTCAACTATCTTCCTATTTGTTTTCTGTTTGTCCCATCTAGTTCTACTTCTTTTCCTCCTTTGTTTCTGTTCAATCAAGTATTTTTGGTACTTGATTTTGATATTTTAATTTTAATTTTTTGCATTTTCTGTTGGCTTTTTAGCTTATTTATTTATCGGAGACTGCTCCAAGAATTACAATATATATTCTTAACTTACTATAGTCTGTTTAGAATTAAGAGTGAATCTCTTAACACAAAATGTGAGAATTTTCAACATTATACAAATCCTCTTCTGCCTCTTTCATCTTCTGTGCTGTTGTTGCTACATATTTTGCTTTACATATGTTGTAAACCCCCAGGTTATTATTCCGTCTTAAACAGTATGTTGCCCTTTAAGAAAAAAATTTTAAAATGTAGATCTTTATATTTACTCATGTATATTTACCGTATGTAATACATCTTATGCCTTCATATAGATCCGAGTTTCCATCTGGTATTATTCCTTTGAACCTGGAGATTTATTTATTTATTCGTGTATTTGTTTGCTTGCTTGGTTTTTAAGAGTTTCCTGTAGTGCAGATCTACTGTTGAAGTTTTTTTCTCAGCTTTTGTTTTCTGAAAGTGTATTTTATTTTAATTTTGAAGGATCTTCACTGGAGGTAGAATTCTGAGTTGGCCATTCTTCTCTTTGAACTCTTTGTTGACTCTTCCCTCCATTGATTTCATTGAGAACTTAGTCACTGTTATTGCTGTCATCCCATATGTAGTATGTTATTTTTGTCTTTATCTTTGGTTTTCAGTATTTTGACTCTGATGTGACTAGGTATGGTTTCCTTTATATTTATTTGAGGTTCACTGAACTTCTTGGATCTGTAAGTTAATTTTGAAATCAAAGTTACCCCAGTTACCCGCCCAGACTTCTTGTCTTAAAATAATAACACATAGTAACTCACGGTTTCTGGAGGTTGAGAGTCTGGGCGTGGCTTAACTGTGGATTTCTGTCTCTGGGTCTTTCACGAGGCTGCAATAGTGAGAGTTTTATTTCCTGTCTCCCAGATAAAGGCAAAAAGTCAGGAGGCAGAAGAGGGAGAAAACAGGCTTAATTATAGCACAGAAGGTCATGCTTACATTACTGTTTATACTTATACCTCTAGGTAGAATGAGGGTGGGACCAAGGTCTTTTCATGCCAGAGTTCCTGGAAGACTTGTGGTTCTTCATCAGTTCAGTTCGGTTCAGTCGCTCAGTCGTGTCCGACTCTTTGCGACCCCATGGACTGCAGCACTCCAGGCCTCCCTGTCCATCACCAACTCATGGAGATTACTCAACTCATGTCCATTGCGTTGCTGATGCCATCCAACCATCTCATCCTCTGTTGTCCCCTTCTCCTCCTGCCTTCAATCTTTCCTAGCATCAAGGTCTTTTCCAATGAGTCAGGTCTTTGCATCAGGTGGCCAAAGTATTGGAGTTTCAGCTTCAGTATCAGTCCCTCCAGTGAATATTCAGGACTGATTTCCTTTAGGATTGACTGGGTAGATCATCAGTGACAGTGAAATGCTCTAAGTGCAATAACATGTGATCAAGGAACAATTTTTTATCAGGTGTTCATTGAACCTGCATACTAGAAACCTGTAATAATGCTAGATTTTAGAGAGAGTGAGTTGTAACTAAGTTCTAGAGATTCATATGCATTGGAAGCTTCGAATTTATTTATTTGGCAAATAACTGTTGAGTACCTACTCCATGCCAGGAACAAGGATGCACAGTGAACAAAACAAAAAACCTCCCCACCATCACAGCACCTGTGATCTAATGTCTTACTACAGAAGGGCTTCCCTGGCTTAGTTGGTAAAGAATTGGGATGGGGGACATGTGTACATCTGTGACTGATTCATGTCAATGTATGGAAAAAACCACCACAGTATTGTAATTAACCTCCAATTAAAATAAATAAATTAATTTTTAAAAATAAAAAAACTTTCAGTTAAAAAAAAAAAGGACCTGCTTGCAATGCAGGAGATCTAGGATCAGTTCCTGGGTCAGGAAGATTTGCAGCAGGAAATGGCAACCCACGCTAGTATTCTTGCCTGGAAAATCCCATGGACAGAGGAGCCTGGGGGGCTACAGTCCCTGGGGTCACAAAGAGTTGGACACGACTGAGCACACATGCATGACATGTTAATATTACATCCTTTATTTTCTAATTATCTGTTTCTTCTATGTGGAAAGCAAATTTATTTCTTAAATTGACTTCGCATCTAGCAACAGGAGATAGAAAAAGAACCTATGATAAATTAGTAAGATTAGTAATAATAGTTTATTGTGGATTGTTTTGGAATTTTGCATGTATATTATATCATTTGCATCTTCCTTTTTAAACCTTATATTTTTGATTATTTTAGATTTTTATTGCCATTGTTACACTGCTTAGAATCTCGACCATTACCTTGGTTAATGGTGATAGCATCTTTGTTTTATTTCTGGTTTTTTACAAGGGAAAGCTTTCAACATTCAGCCTTAACCATAATGTTCATTGTATGTTTTTTATTTTAAGTACCCTGTGCCATTGTAAGAAAGTTCTCAAGTTCTCTTCTATTTTTAGTTTGCTAATAGTGTTTAGCATGAATAGAAATTGAATTTTATCAGTGTTTTTTTCTGCATGTATTTGAATGATTATATGATTCTTTCCCTTAATGTTGTTAACATGTTGAATTTATGATTGGTTTTAAAAAAATGTTAAACCAACTTTGTATTCCTAGAATAAATCCAACTTAATCTTTATGAATTATCTTGTTTTACATTTCTGGATTCCATTTACTGGAATTTTCATCAGGGTTTGTTCATCTATGTTCATGAGAGATGTTGATTTGTAATTTTTCTTTCTTATGATGTCCTTGTGAAGTTTTGTGTCAAGATTGTTCTGTTCCCGTAAAACACGTTGGGGAGTGTTTCCTTTGATTTCTACACCCTGAAAGAAAATGGCAAATCTTTAATAAATGCCAAAGCTGGTATTCAAACTAGGCAGGCGAGCTTTTAGTTACTATGATTTGTTGATTTTCCTATTAGTTTTTCTCTTTGTCTCTCAATATATATCTCTAAAACCCCATTTCCTGAAGGGAAATATCAAGAGACCTGCCTAGCACCTGCATTTGCAGTGTGTGGGTGTGTGTAATAGTCGCTCAGTCGTGTCCAACTCTGTGACCCCATGGACTGTAGCCCTCCAGGCTTCTCTGTCTATGGAATTCTCCAGGCAGGAAGAATTATTATAACCCACTAGAGTGGGTTGCCTCTGGGAATCTTCCCAACCCAGGGATCAAATCCCAGTCTCCTGCATTGCTGGCAACTGTGCTTAGTCTTAAAAGAGAGGAAGCCTGAGATAGAGAGCCTGAATCTTTCCTAATGAGCCTGCCTTTTGCTCTGCACAGGCTTTATTTCTGTTTTCAAATGCATCACTCCCTCTCGTAGCTTCGAAGACTGGAAACGTGGTATTTCCCCTGCCAAGACTCTTCCTCACACCTGAGTTATTAACAGTTCATCCCTAAGATCTTAGACTAAACATTCCTTCCTCAAAGAAGCCTTCTCTGACCCCTATGGTTTGGCATTAGAAAAGTCATTTTCTTCTTTAGTGCTCTCTTTTTGCATACCTTTCTTCTTCTACATAATATTTAATCACTACTGTAAGGAAATTGTTGAGTAAAATTTGTGTCTCCAGCTAGAATATAGGCTCCATGAGGGCATAGACTGTTAATCTTATTCATGGTGAGCACACAGTAAGCCCTTGACACAGGTTTTTTAAATGGCTTAATTATCTAATTTAAGTTTCTCAGCAGCCTTTTGAGGGCATGTATCTATTACTCCAATTTTGTGGATGGATAAAAGGGTTGATGCCATAATGCATATTTTCACTTTTCCACAAGATTTCACCAAGACCTCTTGATCTACTCTTTGCTTCCTTATCATCACTACAATAATCTTATCTGACCTTCATCCCATGCGTCTTTTATTGGCTTGAGTATTTTATAAACTTGGTGGGCAGTAGGGTTGGGGAGGAGGTAGATTAAAAAAGTAGCCTAGGTCATAGACAATGGATGATACTGGAAATAACAAAGAGTAGTATACAGTATATATTAATACTATAATAATGATAATGTAAAGATGCTTACTCATTGGAAGGAAAGTTATGACCAACCTAGATAGCATATTAAAAAGCAAAGACATTACTTTGCCAACAAAGGTCCATCTTATCAAGGCTATGGTTTTTCCAGTGGTCATGTATGGTTATGTGAGAGTTGGACTATAAAGAAAGCTGAGTGCTGAAGAATTGATGCTTTTGAACTGTGATGTTGGAGAAGACTCTTGAGAGTCCCTTGGACTGCAAAGAGATCCAACCAGTCCATCCTAAAGGAGATCAGTCCTGAGTGTTCATTGGAAGGACTGATGTTGAAGCTGAAGTTCCAATACTTTGACCACCTGATGCGAAGAACTGACTCATTTGAAAAGACCCTGATGTTGGGAAAGATTGAAGGCAGGAGAAGGGGACGACAGAGGATGAGATGGTTGGATGGCATCACTGATTCGATGGAGATGAGTTTGAGTAAACTCTGGGAGTTGGTGATGGACCGGGAGGCCTGGCGTGCTGTGGCCCATAGGGTTGTGAAAAGTCGGACATGACTGAGTGATTGAACTGAACTGAACTGAATACGTAGCTTGTTGTTGTTTAGTTGTGTCGTACTCTTTTGCGGCCCCATGGACTGTAACCCCCCAGGCTCCTCTGTCATGGGATTTCCCAGGCAAGAATACTGGAGTGGGTTGCATTTTCTACTCTGAGGGCTGTTCTGACCCAGGGATTGAAGCTGCGTCTCCTGCATTGCAGGCGGGTTCTTTGACACGAAGCCACCTGGGCTCCCCTGATATCACCTCTGAAGTGAGAAGCAAATCCAATGATAAAATATTCAGATTTAGAACTCCAAGGTTAGTTCTAGCTGGCTCAAAATATTTGCCTTTGTAATGAAGTTGGTTCTGTGAATCTAATTAAACTTTTGCAGTTTTCTGAAAGGTTGGTTAGTCTCAGGATTTCGAAAAGAAATGACTGTAATTAAGGCAGGTAAAAAGATCAGTTGACCACAAAAGGCATAAACATAAGTAGGTATCACTTTTTCATGAGAAGACTCAGTCAAATTCTTGAGTAAAATACATTCCTTCAACAAGCTGGTGTGTAATGACTGCTTTCCAGAAGTCCCAGTGTCACTGAAAATGCATAGTTTGGACAAGATTACATTTTTTGTTGCTCTGGCTCTTGTAAAGACAATGCCAAGAGAATGAAATCCATTTATTTATTCAAGGAATATATTAATATTTATTTAAGTAAAATCATAACTCTTTGTTTAGAATGTATTTATAAAAAAGGGAGAAAAACAGACTGCAATTAGTTTTCTTGTATCTAGGACAAGCTTGTTATAACAGTCAAGGGACACATTTGATGGGTGCTATTTTAGCATTGACTATTTTGAAAACTAAGAAAAAACTGCTTTAAGTCAATATTATCCAACTTAAAAATACTAAGTTGGACCATATACCATAACATATATATTAACCATATCAAATCTTCCATGAATCAGATATGCACACCGACTTTCCACTTTATGGGTGGCTCAATTATCTTGGTATACTTAATTTTTCATGAATCATGCCTAAAAAGATTATCATACTATTTTCTCTCTCTCTCTCTCTCAAGAAGCCAACTGGAGGTAGTGACTAAATCTGGAACGTCCTTTGTGTTCCCCATCCTGCTTGTGATAACGCTGACTCCTGGGGATGGAGTCCACATCAGTGGTTGGACTGTCTGTTCTCCAGTCTGTCACGTTTCAGCAGCTCTCTTCTCCCAGTTTCCTCTCCTCCCTGTCTCTTTCTCAAAAGTTAGGATATCTCTAAAGATAATAGTAGAAAATGGTAGGCTACACGAGAGGTACAGGAGGTCAGAAGACACCCTGGGTGAGGGGAAGTTGGAGACACTTGCTGAATGAAGTGACATCAAGTTAGGTGGTGGAGGTGCACAGAGATTAGAGGAAGGGCTTCTGGGATGTGAGAGACATGCGGTCCACAATTTAAGTGTTTTTTATTTTTTGGCCATGCACTGTGGCATGTGGGACCTTGGTTCCATGACCAGGGATTGAACTCATGCCCCCTGCATTGGAAGTATGGGGTCTTAAGTCCCTATTTAAGTATTTGATAAGTGAAGATAAAAGGATATTTCAAAAAATGAAATAAGGACATATTCAGTGAAAGTGAGAAAACCACAATTTTCTTTGAGTGACTTGAATGCTTGGCTAGATATTCTTAGACCAGAACCTTTTGCTATACATGGAGCCTCTGGTAGATGAGTTCCTTTTAAGAAAGACATTATTTTCCCTTCAGCTCTTTCCCAGAGGCTCATGGTCCTGCCAGTAAGACCTTTTGGAAGCAACTGTAACTAACACGAGAGATGAAGAGGCAGGATGTCAACTGGCAGTCACAGCCCAAGTTAGATGTGTCATTGTCTGTCCTCATCGCAAACTGAGAAACTTGCAGCACTTATCACAAAGGCAACAATGACTTATTCATTTAATTACTGTTTTAATGGCTGTTCTTTATTGAAAATCTATTGAACTTTGTGAAGGAAAGGACACAAAGCTCATAGCTGGTACTCAGTAGATAACTGTGGAATGAATAGTTTGCCTTCATCCATTCATAACTGAGAATGTTGAAAGAATGAGAGTACAAAAGTTGTTCTATTTATCTAAAAATTATGTTAGAGATGGGGGAGCCTGGTGGGCTGCCATCTATGGGGTTGCACAGAGTCGGACACGACTGAAGTGACTTAGCAGCAGCAGCAGGAGTAATGAGTGATTAAGTTGGGAAGACACTGCCAGGACTATCAGAGATGAGTTATTTTTTTTAGGAGTGGAGTTGTGAGCCCCACCAATGACATCTAGAACCATGTATCTGGAAAGAGTCCATTAGTTCATTCATTCTTTAAATGGTAGTGATTGAGTGCCTACCATTTGCTCAGTACTCTAGAAATATCAAAATGAATATATATGGAATATACATAGAATGAAGCTCCTATTCTCAAGATGCTTACAGTCTAGTGGGAGATGGAGGTAAATATCCAGTCAGTATGGGGCACTAAAATGAGCATAAGTCCAGAAATTCTAGGGGCCTATCAGTCAAGTTCATTGACTTTGGAAGAGCCACGGAAGATATTCTGAGAGATGTAACACCTCAGCTGTTTCTTGAAGGATGATGGGGAGCTGATTAGACAAAGAAACTGGAGGGAAGGAAAAGGAAGATTATTCTAGGTAGGAAAGCAACATGTGTTCAAAGACATAGAGCTGAGGAATGCCTCAAATAGGTTATCTCAGTGCAGATACTGATGCCCCTGGTCACTGCAGCAATTTCTGCTGTTTACCCCAGTGTTTCATGATGTATAAAATGTGGGAAGCACTGGTCTAGAAGCTGGAAAGGGCATGATACATTTAGGGAATTGCACAAATATTGGACTATTTGAGGCACAGGAAAGGATGCTGGCCAATATTGGATGAGATGGTTGGATGGCATCATCAACTCAATGGACATGACTTTGAGCAGACTCCAAGAGGTAGTGAAGGACAGGGAAGCCTGGTTTGCTGCAGTCCATGGGGTTGCAAAGAGTTGGACACAACTGAGCAACTGAACAGCGTTAATACAACAATAATGTCATCAGTACTCTAATCTTCAAACCAGCAAGATCAAAAACTACAAAAATTGAAATAAGAGTTATTGAGTGTGTTACAAACTTCCAGTACCCCAGTCATTTATGAAAAATAATTTTATTTTTGTCTCCTTTGTCCACCTCCTTGAACTTCAAGGAGCATTTGGTTGGGTGTGGTTGGTTCTGGGACTCTCATGGTGCAGAATCAGGGGACTACTGAGAGACAGACAGGATTAGAAAGACAAAAGAAAGGGGAAGAGGAACAAATGGCAGACACCTTATTGATTCTGAGCAGGAGGAGTTTTGAGTGAACAAGTGGAAGGAAGAGTTTATGTGACTGTGGGGCATAAACTGAAACTGGGTAGATTTTCGTTAAGATTTACAAGTGCGGTTGTTGAAATTCTTTAAAAAATTACTTTAGAATATGGGACTCTTCTCCAAATGTGACACTGAAGAGACGCTGGACTGTCTGAAGCATCAAGATTTACTTGAGTTGCAGCACACATGCATCCTTCTAGAGAGAAGGAAGTTTTACGGAATGTGGGAAAGGATGTCTAGATTTAGAACCTGAGTAAATGATTCCTGCTTTTGATGTTTAGTTGTGGCATGATTTTGGTTAAGCCTCTATCATTTCTTGGAGCCTTTCTATACCTCGATCTCCTGGTAAATGAATCAGGATATAGTATCTTTTCTATATATACCTAATTATATTGGCTATATACTCATATAATATGACCTCACTGGGTCAATGTGAATGATAAGACATGAAAGCACTATGCAAATTATGAAGAGTTAGAGTTTCATGATAGCAGTAATAATTATGAGGTTAATGTTAACAAGAAAGTATCTTTTAATTTTTTAAACAGCATAGAATGACACCCTTAGTGGCTTTTGAGAAATGATAGTTGATGGTGTTAACAAGGAGGAGACAATAAAAGATAACATCCCTTAGTTTGGGATGGCAATGGCTTCAATTTCGAGAAAACTAACTGCTCATCAGGAATGACTCTGAACTTGTGAATAGTACAGCTTAAAATCATCACCATCTCCTCTTTAACATTCTTCTGATACATATGAATTCCTATTGTTCTATCTGGAATTGCCACATTACAGTCCCTGTGTTTTCTGGTTCTGGCATGCTGCAAAATCCTGAGATAGAGGGGGGAACTAATACATTATTTGACAGGAAATACAGAAAAAAAGTCTTTGTAATTCACAGTTCTGACATAATGAAAAGCTTATAATTCACTAGTGTGACCTCACAGCTGTGAATGACAAGTTTCACTTGACTCGTTCACAATTTGTCTTTGAATTTATACCATGAAAAGTGAGAACCATATTGTCAAACTGCCACTCCATATTGATATACTACTGCTGAAGATTAAGAAACATTTTGCCAAAAAGCAGGAAAATGAAAATACCTTAAAAGAAGATGAAGTGTTTTCTTCTTTTTTCTGTTAAGTGTAGTTGATTTACAATATTATATTAGTTTCAGTTGAATAGCATGGTGATTCGATACTTTTATACATTGCACACCATACAAAGTTATCACAATATTATCGGTGATGTTCCCCGGGCCATGTATTACATCCCTGTGTCTTACTTATTTCATAACTGATAGTTTGTACCTCTTAATCCCCTTCACCTATTTTCACCCTTTCCCCCACTTCCTACCTATCTAGGAACCACTAGTTTGTCCTCTTTATCTATGAGCCTGTTTCTGTTTTGTTACATGTGTTTGTTTTTTAGATTTTACATATGTGCAATTGAAAACATAGAGTATTTGTCCTTCTCTGTCTGATTTATTTTACTTAGGATAATACCTTAAAGTCCATCCACGTTGTTGCCAACAGCAGGATTTTATCCTTTTTCTGACTGAGTAATACTCCACTACGTACAAATATTATATATATGGGAATCAGTGCACAAAGTCTCCCATAATAGCAAATATGGCTCCTGTTGAAAACACATAATGGAAATGTGGCTTCCCTTGTGGCTCAGCTGGTAAAGAACAGCCTGCAATGTGGGAGACCTGGGTTTGATCCCTGGGTTGTGAAGATCCCCTGGAGATGGGAAAGGCTACCCACTCCAGTATTCTGGCCTGGAGAATTCCGTGGACTGTATAGTCCATTGGGTCGCAAAGAGCTGGACACGACTGAGCGACTTTCACTTTGACTTTCAATAGAAATGTGCAACTACATAGTATGTATCGTGAACAGTATCTAAAGGTGAATTGGCTAGGACAATTCCTGTCAACCCGCCCACTGTAAAAAGAAAAATAAAGCTGAGGGCTCACATTACACCTGGAGATCATTTAATGTTCTCCTCCTTTGGTAGCTCAGTTGGTAAAGAATCTGCCTGCAGTGCAGGAGACCCAGGTTCGACCCCTGGGTAGGGAAGATTCCCTGGAGAAGAAAATGGCAACCCTCTCCAGTATTCTTGCCTGGAAAATCCCATGGACAGGAGCCTGGCGGGCTACAGTCCATGGGTGGCAAGAGTCAGACACGGCTTAGTGACTAAACCACCACCACCATTTAATGTTACCACCATGAAGCTTTGCCAGTCAACTGAACTCTCATATGTATGTATATCGTTAAAAAAATCTCTTTGATCAGATCTTTTTCTTGGTAGTTGTACTTCAAGAGTGGAGGGCAAGAAAGATAAAGCTAGTACTACATTTTACTTGTTTAGATGATAGATGAAAGTTCTCTATACTGGACATAGATCTAATACTTTTTAACTTTTTAAGACTTTGCAAATAAAATATGCAAAAGGGATTGTCCTTCTGATAGTACTTTTCTTTGTAATCTTTAATTTTAATATAATTTCAAACTTATAGAAAAGTTTTAAGGATAGTGCTAAGAATTACTGTATACCTATAGCCAAATTTATAAATTGTTTAAATTTTGCCTCATTTTCTCCAGAACCATTTGAAATTGAGAGGTAAGGCGTCTCTTCATCCCTAAATATTTCAGTGTGCATTTCCTAAAAACAAGAACACATGAGTCTTACAGGAAAGTGAAAGTGTTAGATGCTCAGTTGTGTGTGACTCTTTGTGACTGTAGCTCACCAGGTTCCTCTGTCCATGGCATTTCCCAGACAAGAGTACTGGAGAGGGTTGCCATTCCCTTCTCCAGGGGATCTTCTCTACCCAGAAATTGAACCCGGGTCTCCCACATTGCAGACAGATTCTTTACCAGCTGAGCCACCAGGAAATCCCTCTGATGTGTAGTCCATTTAAAAAATTTTTCAATTTCCCCAGTAGTCTTCTTTATAAGTAATTTTTTCTTCATTGGAAAGTCCTTTTCCCCTCTCCCTTCTATACACAGATGTTCATAGGAACTTAATTTGCAATAGTCAAAACTGGAAACAAACAAATGTCCTGCAATAGGCAAATAGTTAATAAACTTTGGTACATTTATACTGTAAAATACTACTTAGCAATACAAAGAAATGACTTATTGATCGAGGTAACAACTTTATTCTCAAGTGTATTATGCCGAGTGAAAAAAATCCAATCAAATAGTATGTAATTTGATTTACACAACATTCTCAAAATGACAAAATTATAAATAGGGATAATAGATTAGTGGTTTCCAGGTGTTAGGGAAGTTTTTTGTGTTTTTTTTTTTTTTTTTGTGGGGGTGACTTTAAAAGGGTAGCCTGAAGGAGATCTTTTGTAACTATGGAATGTTCTGATGTGGTTGCACAAATTTATAGGTGACAAACGGGAATAGTATTAAACACACACATTTTACCAATGTCAATTTTCGGGTTTTGACATGGTTGTACAGTTACATCAGATGTAATCATTGGAGGAAATTGGATAAAGGATGCATGTGATGATTCTGTATTGTTTTTGCAACTTCTTGTGAATCTGTAATTATTTCAAAATGGAAATTTTAAAAAAGTTAGAAGCGTTTTGTGACAGGTATATGACTTATGTAAAAAAGGTGTTTAATACAAATTAATTCTTCAGAGGACTAAAGATTATGTATACCATAGGGTTACACCCCCAATATGAACACACTTCTCACCTCACTGAGGCTCTGACACCCAGTTCTGGGACCCTCTATGTAAACGTCCTCCTCACCCAGCTTGAGGTCTGACAGCTGGGCTCAGGTGCCCTCCCCAGCACACCTGCCTCTTCCCTCTGGGGCTCTGGCCTCTGTGTCAGGCCACTGCTGCCTCCCCTCCATGCATGGAGGCCTTGGCAAGCCTCCTGGGCTCCACCTCGGTACCCTCATCGCAGACACCTCTGGCTCCAGCACCCGGTGCCAGGGCACCCTTCTTCCTCCTGGGTGCCGATCTCACCCATCCTGGGCTCTAATATACAACTCTGGACCACCGTGGCTCAGACGGTAAAGAATCTGCCTGCAGTGCAGGAGACTGGTGTTGGATCCCTGGGTTGGGAAGATCCCCTGGAGAAGGGCATGGCAACCCACTCCAGTATTCTTGCCTGGAGAATCCCATGGACAGGGGAGTCTGGTGGGCTACAGTCCACGGGGTCACAAAGAGTCAGACATGACCGAGTGATTATCACGTTCACTTTCACTGAATCACCATGACCTGCCCTCTTCTTCCCCCTAGTGACCTGCCTTGTTTGGCTCTGGCTAATGGCTTTTGAACTAAATTGCTCTGGAAAGGAAGGGAAGGAAGGGGAGGGGAGGCAGAGGAGAGACTAGAGAGGGGCTTTGACAGAGTTTATTCAGATCAAGCTATAAATCCAGGGACATTATTCCTATTTTCCTTTTGTTTTCAGGGGTATTCATTCTTTGAACGATTTTAACATTTAGCCAACATTTCAACATTCCATGCCTTCCTCAGGGTACTGGAGAGGCTTATTCTCTGCAAACAGCTGTTCAGCATGATACCACCAGGGTCCTCCAGTATATTTATAGCTTTGGAATTCACAGCTACCTATAATTTATACATGCATAGTTCTTCAAAAAAATGTAAAAATTAAATCCTTCTAACTTATAGGGAGTATGGAATCCAATCAGTTTTAGCAAGCTTGCCTGTATATTAATTATCATTTATCTGAATGCTGTTTAAAAAACCCATAAATCTGTTAAAACTTACATTTTGTAACCTTGATCGAACATGATTCCTAAGCTCCTCTTGCAATTTGGGACTTTTGCAAGTCCTGGAACAAAGAACAAAATGTCATCATGAAACTCATTTTTATGATGAAATGGTGGTTATAACATAATTATTATAATGAATGCTAAAATCTAGCTATAATTCAACATGTTTGACCATAACACTTCTACAGTGACTCTGGTTGTGACAGATTTACTCCCAAATAATGTGATCAGCTGCGGCTGGATGTTCTCCTTCATGTAGGTGGTGTCACGGTTTATTATAACAGTTAGAGGGCTATGGGGGCGAGGCTTTCAGACTATTGTGTTTCCTCCTAGGAAAGAATCTGAAAAGAAGACACTGCTTTGTATATCAACTTTGTAGTGCTTCTCATAACCTGAAAAGTGAGGACCAATTGCAAATAAGACCTATTCTTCTATAGAACAAACTGCCAAAAGCTAGAAAGTGATGACTGATGCTCTGCTTATCATGACAGGTTGAAGAACAATTTTGCATGTTCACCAGGAAGGAAATGTAGCTGTGATACCCATTACTGACAAAAGACAGTGCAGGCAGGATTCCATGGCTTTCTTGCTTCAGTCTGTGACATTAAGGTTCAACCTCTGCACGAGACACATAAATATTCTTTGGATTTTCTTCAGTAAGCACACGCTAGAGGTTAATAATGTGGGGATGTTGGATTCCCTGCTGTTTTAAATAATTTCATGGAAAATCTAATGCAGTAGGACACTAGTTTAGAAAGGTTATTACCCTCATCAAACGATAGCACTTCTTTCCTATTACTCTCTAGCAATTTCTTGCCCTTACAGCTCCTCTCTCTTCATTTACCACAAATGATTCTTCAAAACGATGCTCTGTGGTTGGGTGAAGATGGGATTGGAGAAAACTTAATCCCTAATCAGGGCCCTGTCAGTGCTCGTAGGACTCTGCATCTTTCTTCTGCTTGTTGGAGCTTAGATACAAAATGGAGATGCACACTCATTGGAAGGGTGTCATTGGAACCCAGTCCCTATCACCTTGCTGGGACCATGTGGCACAGGACCCTGAGATCCAGAGCCCATGGGGAGCCTCCAGGCAGTTATAGTTTTAATAACCCACCCTAACTTTTCTCAACTAATTGGTTCTCTGATTTGATAAGTTCCTGAGTCTCTATCCCTATGTTGTTGCAAGTACTTATAACCGACCCTACTGATGCTCTTAGGCTCAGAGGAGAGTATTAGAGGTAAGGATCACTATGGGGTTTCATGGACTGTGCCATTCCAGGCTTTCTAAGTGTGAGAGAGATTGCCTTTTCTTCTTTTTTTTTTACCAAGATACAAAGTTTTGGTAGGTGGCCATGTGCATTTCCGAGGCTTCCTTGCAAGTGGGTACCAATAGACTAAGTTCTAGCCAATGAGATTTGAGCAGAAGTTGCTTGGGTAGGACCTCACTTAAAACAATGAGACAGAGCCAACCAATTATAGGCTTCTGTTTGGGGCAGAACAACTGTCCTGGTTTGCCTAGAATTGTGAAAGTTTCAGAGATATGAGACTTGTAGTCTTAAAACCCAAACAGTCCCAGCTAAACTGGATAAATTTATCACTCTGCCTTCCTTTCTTTCAGCAGATTATAGGTGTGATGGTTGGAATTATAGCAGCTATCTCATGGTCATGAGATGACAAGCAATATCTAAGGGTGACTGGGTTAGAGGATAAGAGGAACTTGGTTCCATTGCAACTGCTCTTGACTTCTTGGTACAAGAGGAAGAACAACTCCCCAATTAGTGAAACAATCTTTTAATTTTTTTGAGTGTAGTAGTCCTCTTTTCTAGCAGTCACAAATTCCATTAGTGTTAACTTGATTAAAGAGCTCGATTTTGCCCATGTCAGGGGAAGACATTCCCTTTTGACTGAAGCAAGTTCAATTCCCTAGAGAAAGACGGCTTCAACATTGTGGGAATGGTTCAAATCCTTTTCAGATGCTAACCTCTTCCTCCCTGAACCTCATTCTGAATTGCATTATCCCCAGGCCTCATCCTTTGAAAACTTATTCTCAAAAGAACCCTGAGACAGATTTGACTTGCTTATGGGGAAGTTTGGTGTTTGGAGAGAAGGACCCTTGTAGGTGATGTGGCCTCTCAGTGCCTTCATTTACTGATGAGGAAACAGAAGAGGAGGGGTGTGGGGGCCTGGACCCCTGTGGATTCACTGTCTTTGTTATGGGTCCTGCGTCTCCTTGGGATACCCTGAGCCTACCGTTTCTCAGACCCTCCTTTGATTGTGAACTTGAATGTTAGTCCAAATTGTATGGACCGAACAAAGTTGGGTGCTGTCCTGTTGTTGCCAAAGATGGTAATCTATGAGATGTTCCAGGATGCCTATCAACATGTGTTTGTAAATAGCCTTCTGCCGATAAATTAGATGGAAGGTGACTTTGCACTTTGTAGATGTGAAAAGAGAAAGGCTGATGGGCTCAGGGCCCATTTGTGGCGGGGTTGTTGCCCTCTACTTGGATGGCATGGGAGCTGCTGTTCTTCATGAGGGCTACTAGGAAAGAACCCCTCCAGAAAGTGAAATGATCTGAATTTTACAGAAAGTTCTGGTTGACAAGGTAGAAGAGAACTGCGTGCATGTCGAGTTGCTTCGGTTGTGTCTGACTTTTTGCCACCCTATGGACTGTAGCCCACCAGGCTCCTCTGTCCATGGGTTTCTCCAGGCAAGAATACTGGAGTTGGTTGCCATGCCCTTCTCCAGGGGATCTTCCTGACTCCAGGGAATCAAACCTGCATGTCTTATGTCTTCTGCATTGGCAGGCGGGCTTTTTACCACTAGTGCCACCTGGGAAGCCCAAGAAGAGAGTTGGGCCAAACTAAACAGTCATTCTCAGGAGATGTTAAAACTGGGAAGAGAGTGAACATCTTTTCCCACCCTACCACCCTCCACAGGCAGCTTCCATTGGATCACAGAGTGGGGAGTGTTTTGAGTAAGTGGACTTTGCCCCTGGGAGCCCCCTACACAAAAGTGAAATTCCCTCAGCCCACCAGTGAAGGTTTTTATTTGCATGGAGAGACAGTGCCCTACCTATGAACCACATTTTAAAATGCATTTTGAGATTTGAGCTAATAATGTGAATGACATTCAGTGAGATTGCCAAATGCTGGTAATTTACTCTCATTTTCACATTAATGTGGGCCCACCTGTGATGAATTGGAAACTAAATAAGCACATCAGTTTTAATTAGATATTTCAGAGACGGGATCTAGTTAAACAGCAGTATTCATTCTTATCTATTAAATTGTGAAAGTTTAGCACAGTTTTCAGAAGAAGTTTACACCTCTCCCCTCCCCCCACCATTTGCCCTTCTCTTTTGTTTTGCAAATTCTCTTTTCTTTTGGAAACTTTTGAGTTAAAAAGTGCCTAGTTTGCTGCAAGCAGAAAGGAAATGATTGCATGTTAAATCTTAAAAAGCTCAACAGATCATCAAGTTCATTCCTTATTTGTTTTATATTAAGAAACATTATTTTGGGAACCTTTAAAAAGACAAATACTAAGATTATGATTACCTGGAAGATACTGACTCTGACACTAAGAATTCTGTGTTCCTCAAACACTGATCTACATATCAGGATCTAAGAATACCACTAGGGTAGGGCTAATAGAGGATGGCTAGGTGACCGTCTATGGAGAAGGCAATGGCACCCCACCCCAGTACTCTTGCCTGGAAAATCCCATGGATGGAGGAGCCTGGTGGGCTGCAGTCCATGGGGTCACTAAGAGTCGGACATGACTGAGCGACTTTACTTTCACTTTTCACTTTCATGCATTGGAGAAGGAAATGGCAACCCACTCCAGTGTTCTTGTCTGGAGAATCCCAGGGACGGGGGAGCCTGGTGGGCTGCCACCTATGGGGTCGCACAGGGTCGGACACGACTGAAGTGACTTAGCAGCTTAGCAGGTGACCTTCTATAGGAGAAAGGAGCCATTTTTCAAAATTCAAGACAAGATATTACAGTCCTAACAAAGGTAAAATGTTCTCTGATGCAAAGGGTCTAAGATCTAATGAAACTATAGATGTGGGGGTAACTTTGATTAATATTTGTGAAGGATGAGGAACTAGTATAGACAATGAGCCTTAAAAATTAGCAGCCCTTAAAAAAATCCTCAGTAATCCTGAAAAAATTATTTATAGGTGCAATTTTTGTGTTGGTTTTAATGTAATTCTCCAGTGTCCTCTGCATTTCTAGTTGGTTAGATTGTGAACTCAGGGAGGGTAAGCTGTGTCTGTCTTGCTGTGGTTACCTTCTCAGCATTCAGCATAGTGTTTGTTCTATGGTAGGTGTTTAATAGACGTTTATGTATCTTTATGGGCTTCCCTGGTGGCTCAGCCAGTAAAGAATCCACCTGCAATGCAGGACACTAGGATTCAATCCCTGGGTTGGGAAGGCCCCCTGGAGAAGGAAATGGCAACCCACTCCAGTATTCTTGCCTGGAGAATTCTATGGACAAAGAAACCTGGCAGGCTACAGTCCATGGGGTCACAAAGAGTCTATGTATTGCTAATCTCTGGCTCTTAAATATTCTCTCCCTGCAGATTTGAGTCATTGGCTCTGTTCTGAACTGTTCTTTCACCAAAAAGAATAATGGCTAACTTTAAAAAAAATTCTGGATACACGCGAAAAAAATTTCAAAAGGAGTCCATTTATTCTCAGAAAACAAAAAATGCTCAAAATAGTTTTATTATAGAATTTATTGTAGTATCAAAAACAAAAGTAAAAAATATCAATACTAGAAGATTAATAAATTATGGTTAAGAAAATCATAGTACTTTCATACAGTGGACTTCTATACAGTCATTGAAACAATGTTTTAGAATAATATTTAAGGACAAAATAATTCTCCTAATATATTGTTTAAAAGAAAGGTAACAAAAAAACTTTAGAGTATAATCACATTCTTAGAAGGCTTCTTACTAGAAAGAAGACAATTAAAGAATAGAAAAAAATTAAAGATTTGTAATACATTAAAACTTCTTTATACTTTTGCAAAGTTTTTGACTATGAAATGTATTACTTTTAGATTCAGAAAACATGTTAAGGAAGTATAGGATTTCTTTAAATAAATATGTCTTTTGCCGGATTTAAAGTGTGACATGATTTCCCAGGAGTCTAGCAATGGAGGAAGTTGAGTGGGTTTATGGGAGGGAAGGCTGTGGTTTGAATAAAGCAAAGATGATTGTGTGGGAGATCTTGTGCTCTGGGGTAATGGACTAGTTTGAGACCTGCTGCTCCAGTTTTCAGATCTTCCTGGACCATTGCCATGGCACATTATGAAGAAAAACAAGTGCCTTCATATTGTCCCTATACAATTTCCAGGAAGAATTCACAAGTTGAGACTAAAGGAGGAAGGAGCATTTAACAGTTCTTCCTATCAGTGTCTACGGCTTAATTTTATACACAGAGCTTGCTTTCACCCTGGAGTGAATAGCTTGGAAATTATTTTTAAGTTTGCTATTTTAGTTCTTCCCTGTCTGCTCTTGAGTGATCTTTTAAAAAACAAAATCTGATTACATCTCTGTTTAAAGTCCTTTAATGGATTTTCTCATTGCCTTTGAGGTCTCATTCAGACTCTTTATTATGACGCACGTACGTAACATTGGTGAACTGTCTCCTGCTTTCTTCTGCTCATCTCCCATTACTTTCCCAAATGTGTCCTGGACTTCATCACACCTGACAACTCATAGCCTCTGAGTGTATCATCCCCGTTATTCGTACTTCACTTCCTTCTAGAAGCTTCTGTAGAATGCCCTTCTCCACTTGACTTCTTCTTCCCTGCCTTCATACTTACCTTCATTACACACTTAGCACATGGCATTGTGGTTAGCTTTCTTTCCATCGCTTTACTGTCATCTTCTGCAGTTCAGGGATCAGCACTTAAACCATCTTCTATTTTAGTGTTTACTATAAGACTTTTGGTCCACAATAGGTTTTCAGTAAACCTTTGTGCAGTCATATGAGTGAATGCCTGAGACATTTTGATGGTGTGTGCACACAGACACTGTTTACATTCACTCCTAGCCTTGTCTAAAGCTTTGTTTCCTAGCTAGTATCTTTCCAGTAGGCAGAGAACAGGGTCCTTTTGGATGTATGCTGTGGCCTGTGTCTAGTGAAGGTAGGTGTGGTTTGCATAATAATGGTCCCCAAAGGTGTGCATCCCCTAATGCCTGTGAATATGTTATCATATGTGCCAAAGGAACCTTGAGATGGAATCAAGTTTACAGACCTTAAAATAAAAAGATTATTCTGGTATAGCTGGGTGGACCCAGTATAACTATAGGGGTCCTTAAGGGTGGATGTGGGAGGCAGAGGATGACAAATGCGATGGGAAGAACAGGGGGAGAGGTTTGAAGTGTGAGAGGGGTTTGACCCACCACTGCTGGCTGTGAAGATGGGGCAAGGGGACCATGAATCAAGGAATGTAAGCAGCTTCTAGAACCTGAGAGCAGACCTCCCTTGTAATCCAGCAGAAAAACAGTGACCTCAGTACTCCACCTTCAAGGAATTGAATTCTTCCAACTACATGAGTTAGCAGAACATAGATTCTCCCTGGAGCGTCCAGAAAGGGACACATTGCCCGACACCTTGATTTTAGCCCACGGAGACCCCTGTTGGACTTTTGACATAGAGAACTGCAAGGTGATATGTTGTCCTAAGCAATTACGTTTGTGGTAATTTGTTACAAAAGTAATAGAGAACTATATATAGTCTGTGATCCTCTTACTCCTTGGCTTTCCACTGGCTTCACCTGTTCTTAGCAGAGCAACCCAAGTAAAAAGAAACAAGAATAGACTGTCAACACCAACAAGAATAGAGGACCCTTCATAGTTGATCTAAAAAAATAGGAGAATTAGGTGCCCTTTGTGAATATGCATATGTTGAATAAGTTCTGCCATTAATTTCGTTTTAAAAGCTTAATTTGGCTGTACATCTAACCTCCTTACCTCTGTCCTTCCACCTTCTCCCCACCACCTATACACATTCCCTCTATCTCTGTGTATTTTTCTCTCTCCATTATCCCAGTCACGCTCATGCTCATTCTCAACTACAGGTGGGCTGTTTACCCAGAAAACCCTTAAGAAGCACAATCGGTGTAAGTCACGTTAAGAATTCTGAACAGCAGATGAAATGCGTACTTTCCTCATGATGGTGACTACCTAGAACTGCCTGCCATCTTTTCACAAAGCCTAACAGGCATACATTGGTATTTCTAAATATGAAACTTTTGCTTTTGTTCTTTTCCTGATCACGTTTTTGGATTTACATCGCTTGATTTCACCAGGTGTACAAATGATACACAATCTCTAAAGGAGCCTCTGATAAACCACATGAATTTTTAAGTGGCACTATTCTGTTTCTCTTGCAATCTGTGTTGCTTTAGAAGGTGGTATTCTCTTTCTCATGGCTGTTGCTCCAAATGTCCTAAGATTGCTCTCTGTGCAAGATTGCTGTCTGCTGCAGGATGTAGAAGAGAGCATTGACCCAGACGGGAGTTGAAAAATCAATTTCAGCTCTGACCAAAGCCATTGGACTTCATAAGGACATCCATTCACTTTATTTCATTGTATATTCACTGAACTCCAGCTATTCACCAATACTATACTGGGCATGGGGGTTACAAAGACAAGTTAGACAGAGTTTCCCCTTCTTTAAGGGTCTTCCCTTTCTTCATAGTTTAATGATGGGGAGGAACAAGTAAAGAAACATTTACAACACTGTGTGGGGCTTTAGAGGAGGTGGTGATTGTTTTACTTTGCTCAGGGCTGGGATGGAAGATGAGTTGAAGTCACACATACACAATGTCACAGACCCATAGCCCTGCATAGCCAAGTACTACCCACCTGGGACAAGCAAGCTGATGGTCTATATTTTCTCTGTATATGGCCTGTATGTTGATATATGTGCTAGACAGACATTTGAAGAAACAGAGAGCTTGAGACTGGAAAAATATCCGGAAGGATGAAACCAGGGAAAATGACTTTTAAAGAACTGGCTTTTCTTTAGTTATGAAATGTTATTTGTATGGGTCTTTCTACAGGTGACATTATTTTCTATTGTGAATTATACTTTATAATTGCATGATACTGAAAAAATTCTTGTGATATAGGTCCCATAGGTTGCTATGGAACTGAGATCTGTAGGCTTCCTCTGTGGCTGAGTACCAAAGAATTCACCTGCAATGCAGAAGACACAGAGATGCAATGCCAGTGTGATCCCTGGGTCTGGAAAATTCCTTGGAGGAGGAAATGGCAATCCACTTCAGTAATCTTGCCCAGAAAATCCCATGGACAGAGGAGCCTGGCAGGCTACAGACCATGGGGTTGCAAAGAGTTGGACACGACTGAGCTACTAAACAACAACAAGAACAATATGAGATATACAGAAACTAAGACATAAAGACATTAGATGTTTAAGGTGCCGTTTGAAAGGCATCATGTGAGGAATGTGGGGGTAAGTATTGCTTTTAGTTCCATTGTAAAGAAACTGATTCTCTAACTTGTGGAGCATAGGCCCTGTATTTTTTTTACTACAAACTTCTTGTTTTCATCTTTCACATCATGCTGCTTTGAAGCACATATCCTGTGAATGGGGAAAGAATGGAATAATAATGTCAAATTAAAAGGATAGTACATTTTTTTTCGGTGAAAAAAATATATAATTATCCAAATATATAGTCACAGAGCTGGAAGAAAAATCTCCTTAGGAGATTACCTTATCTGTGTCTTCATAATATCATACTGTTTTATGACAATAAGACAAATACTATGACAATAAGAAGTCAAATATTACCTCCTTAATTAGTGACCCTGTATCTGGACTTTACAAGATAGGGGAAAATCCTTCATCATCTTCCTTTATCTGTTTATCTAAAACCATGGGGTAGGTTACTAAATGGATTTTAGTTAGTATTTACTGTTGATTAATATTAGAAATGGCCAGTTACTACTTGATAGTGACACAATATTTAAAATTTGGAGACACAATTTGTACTGAGTTCTTAAGAAAACCAAGCTAAAGTTATTTGAAACCTAGAATTCCAAAGGGATGGCAATATAGTTGTGTAGTTAATTGTTTTTCAAAATGAATGCTGAGCAGTTCATTCCACCTTTAATTTTAATTAAGTTTTTATAGCTTGAATAAACAAAACTTGTACCTATGTTTTGTTTTCTAACTTCTGTCCTAGTTTTTGGTCTAAAGCAACAAAATTAGGACTTAGCTACTTCTCGGGAAACAGTTCGTTAGTTCTCTTTATAATTCTGTTTAATTATCTGCATGTAAAGAATTCCTCTTTACAATCATTCTTATTTTGATAATAATTTACTAAAAATAATATTTTACCTTAACCAATTTAATGTATATATAGGAGATAATGTACATAATGTGAAAGTGCTAGTTGTTTGGTTGGGTCTGACTCTTTGTGACCATGGACCATAGCTTGCCAGGCTCCTCTGTCTATGGAATTCTCTAGGCAAGAATACTAGAATGGTAGCCATTCCATTCTCTAGGGGATCTTTCCAACCTAAGGATTGAACCCTGATCTTTTGCATTGCAGGCAGATTCTTTACCATCTGAGCTGTTAGATACATAATGTACTTTCTTGCTTTATAGTATAGCACACAACAGTTAAAAAAAAAAAACAAACCTTCATTTTATAGGCTATGCAGATTTTGTTAGTAGTAAAAAATTAACCTTGATAGTAATAATGATCCACAAACCTTAACCTATTTTGCTATAATGGCCTCGATCCTGGCTAACTCTCTGACAAATGGGGATTTTGGTCTCCAGCAACAAGAAATGAGAGCATTTCAGTGGCCATGTGTGACCTCATTACCACGGCTGGAGAGATGATCCGAGGAGAAAACTCTGTCACCGGATGTAGCAACAGCATCATCTGTGGACATAAGATACACATTTGCTGCAGCATAATAACTTCCACTGGGCATATATGTAATTGGTGAATGGATTATCTTTATAATTCATTTGAGGCTCAGAAAATTAAGGCTGTTATTTCAGCAGGATTATTTACTGTGAGATGCTTAACTCATTGTGGCGTGTGGCTGTGGCTAGCTACATGTGTACGGAAGAGAATACTGCTGTTTACTTGGCCTGAGAACCTTCTGTCTATGTTGTGATCTTAAAGACATCACTGTAAGAACTTTTAAAAACCCAGTGATTTGAACCCCAGATCTAGAACTCTTCTGAGAGCAAAATATTTGTTGTTCAGTTGCTAAGTCTGACTCTCTGCGACCCCATGGACTGCAGCACTCCAGGCTCCTCTGTCCTCCACTGTTTCCCTAAGTGTGCTCAAATTCATGTTCACTGAGTGGGTAATGGCTGTGAAAAGAAGATTACAAATAGCTGTGAAAAGAAGAGACGGGAAAAGCAAAGGAGAAAAGGAAAGATATACCCATTTGAATGCAGAGTTCTAAAGAATAACAAGGAGAGATAAGAAAGCCTCTCTCAGTGATCAGTGCAAAGAAATAGAGGGAAACAATAGAATGGGAAAGACTAGAGATCTCTTCAAGAAAATCAGAGATACCAAGGGAACATTTCATGCAAAGATGGGCTCAATAAAGGACAGAAATGGTATGGACCTAATAGAAGCAGAAGATATTAAGAAGAGGTGGCAAGAATACACAGAAGAACTGTACAAAAAAGATCTTCATGACCCAGATAATCACTATGGTATGATCACTCACCTAGAACCAGACATCCTGGAATGTGAAGTCAAGTGCACCTTAAGAGGCATCACTATGAACAAAGCTACTGGAGGTGATGGAGTTCCAGTTGAGCTATTTCAAATCCTGAAAGATGATGCTGTGAAAGTGCTGCACTCAATATGTCAGCAAATTTGGAAAACTCATCAGTGGCCACAGGATTGGAAAAGATCAGTTTTCATGCCAATTCCAAAGAAAGGCAATGCCAAAGAATGCTCAAACTACCTCACAATTGCACTCATCTCACATGCTAGTAAAGTAATGCTCAAAATTCTCCAAGCCAGGCTTCAGCAATATGTGAACCGTGAACTTCCAGATGTTCAAGCTAGATTTAGAGAAAGCAGAGAAACAAGATATCAAATTGCCAACATCCTCTGGATCATCGAAGAAGTGAGAAAGTTCCAGAAAAACATCTATTTCTGCTTTATTGACTGTGCCAAAGCCTTTGACTCTGTGGATCACAACAAACTGTGGAAAATTCTTCGCGAGATGGGAATACCAGACCACCTGACCTGCCTCTTGAGCAACCTGTATGCAGGTCAGGAAGCAACAGTTAGAACTGGACATGGAACAACAGACTGGTTCCAAATAGGAAAAGGAGTACGTCAAGGCTGTATGTTGTCACCCTGCTTATTTAACTTATATGCAGAGTACATCATGAGAAACACTGGGCTGGATGAAGCACAAGCTGGAATCAAGATTGCCAGGAGAAATATCAATAACCTGAGATACGCAGATGACACCACCCTTATGGCAGAAAGTGAGGAAGAACTAAAGAGCCTCTTGATAAAAGTGAAAGAGGAGAGTGAAAAAGTTGGCTTAAAGCTCAACATTCAGAAAACTAAGATCATGGCATCTGGTCCCATCACTTCATGGCAAATAGATGGGAAAACAGTGGCAGACTTTATTTTTTGGGCTCCAAAATCACTGTAGATGGTGATTGCAGCCATGGAATTAAAAGACGCTTACTCCTTGGAAGGAAAGTTATGACCAACCTAGATAGCATATTAAAAAGCAGAGATATTACTTTGTCAACAAAGGTCCGTCTAATCAAGGCTATGGTTTTTCCAGTAGTCATATATGGATGTGAGAGTTGGACTATAAAGAAAGCTGAGCGCTGAAGAATTGATGCTTTGAACTGTGGTGTTAGAGAAGACTCTTGAGAGTCACTCGGACTGCAAGGAGATCCAACCAGTCTATCCTAAAGGAAATCAGTCCTGAATATTCATTGGAAGGACTGATGCTGAAGCTAAAACTTCAATGCTTTGGCCACCTGATGCGAAGAACTAACTCATTTGAAAAGACCCTAATGCTGGGAAAGATTGAAGGCTGGAGGAGAAGGGGACAACAGAGGATGAGATGGTTGGATGGCATCACCGACTCAATGGACATGAGTTTGAGTAAACTGCAGGAGTTGGTGATGGACAGGGAGGCCAGGCGTGCTGCATTTCATGAGGTCGCAAGGAATCGGACACGATTGAGCGACTGAACTGAACTGAACTGAACTGAGTGGGTGATGCTATCTAAACATCTCATCCTCTGCTGCCTCCTTCTCCTTTTGCCTTTAGTCTTTCAGAGCATCAGGGTCTTTTCTAATGAATTGGCTCTTCGCATCAGGTGGCCAAACTGTTGGAGTGGCAAAACATCAGAAATATGCAAACCCTGGTGATGGGGCAGAAAAGATGTCAGACTCTTACATTTCACACTGGGACAGAGCACCCAGTGTTCATTTTCTATTTTCTAGGCTGGATCAGTTTCTATCCAGCCCTTGAAAGCAACTCTGTGTGGAGTATTTCTGAATATTCAATGCCAGGTTCTTGTTTTGGCAAATCCTAGGGGAAAGAGGAAAGATTATTCACTCATCTCTCCCTCTCTTTCCTTCAGCTTTCTTGGGGCCCTGCCAGGACCAGGGTTAGATTGCCAGTCCAGGAGGCCCGCTCACACTCTGAGAGGTGCTACGCGTCCACGTATTATCCTCATCTATGACTCCAGACTAAATCCACAGCTGAACAGTGTGATGCTCCTTGTTAGTGTTGATCATTCTGGCAAAACAGATTGTCAGTTCTGCAAGTCAATATAAGGAGTAAGTTTTGCTTGCAGTGGAAATACCTAAATTAAACTGATAGTTTCATGGTACACAGTGGTTTCTACTGCTGTCCTTTTCTACGTTTCCCTTCGGTCTCTGTGCTGCTGCTTTCTTCCAATCCAAAGACTCATTTCTTTCTTTCTTTTTTTTTAAACTTTTTATTTTGCTTTTTTTTTTAAATGAACTCTAGGAATGGAGCTTGTTCATATGTAGGGGACTTGCTATATATAATATTAATCCCATGGACAAAGGAGCCTGGGGGGCCTCAGTCCATAGGGTCTCAAAGAGCTGGGCATGACTGAAGCAATTAACACACACAAAGCATGCGGGCACGTAGAGAGAGAGAGAGAGAGAGAGAACCAGTTTGCTGTCAGCAGAAACTAACGCAACATTGTAAATCAACTGTACTTCAATTAAAAAAACACACTATCCAGAAAATAAATTTATTTTGAAGGAAGAAATTAATTGATCTATAAGTCAGATAGTCTATAATAAGTTGTGATAATAATAAATCAAAATAGATCAAATAAGTAAATAAATGTATATATATATATATATAATTAACCAGAGGAAATAAACTTTTTATTTTATATGGAGTATAGCCAATTAACAATATTGTGATAGTTTCAGGTGAACATTGAAGTTTCAGGATACATACACATGTATCCATTCTCCCCCAAACTCCCCTCCCATCCAGGCTCCCACATAACGTTAGCAGAGTTCCATGTGCTATACAGTAGGTCCTTGGTGGTTATCCATTTTATTTTATTTTTTTCTTTTTTTCCATTTATTTTTATTAGTTGGAGGCTAATTACTTTACAATATTGTGGTGGTTTTTGTCATACATTGACATGAATCAGCCAGTAGTTATCCATTTTAAATCAGCAGTGTGTACATGTCCAGCCCAAACTCCGTATCTGTTCCCCGCAACCTTCTTCCCCACGGCAACCATAAGTTCTTTCTCTAAGTCTGTGAATCTGTTTCTGTTTTGTAAGTAAGTTCCTTTGTATCATTTCTTTTTAGATTCCACATATAAGGGATGTCATATGATATTTCTCCTCTGCCAACCACTCATTTCTTTACACTGAAATGAGAACATAGCTGAATGTATTCTTATCAGAAAAACAAGCTGCAGTGGTTAACTTAGATGCAGTTTTGATGTGTCTAGATGATTAGTCTGTTATTTGTTTTCAAATTTCCGGCAAAAGAAAATTAACTGACTATCCATTGTCTGACATTGGCTAACTCTAAATGAAATCATGATCATTTCTACAGCAGATTTACCTTCCTAATTATGCTTGGCTAATGTTTACACTGACTGATGGAAAAGGATGGTGCCTGGGAGAATGCCAAATGGCAGAAGGAAGTCTGACCTGAGACTAAAAATGTCCAAGGGTAAATTACCAAGTGGACAGTCTGCAGCGACACCAAAAAATAAAAAAGAGCTGGTGATCTGAATATCATTATTCTTTCAACTCTGTGTCCACTTCCCTCTTGATCTTGAAACAAATTCCTTGGCTGAGATACAGACAGTGCACTTTAACCTTGGTGATATCTGAGAGGAATAAAGATATTTCTTCTGTCTCCAGAGCTTCAGCACGAGATTTTGAAAAGAAGAAATGTTTGCAAATGCTACTGATGTCAAAACCTGTTGGGGAGTTGCCTTGATTCTCATGTTCTATAGCTTTCATCTTTTCACATCTAAGTCGCGTGACTCCTAAATGCAGTCTCCATGATCTGCAAGGCTCAGGCCCAGGGTATAATCCTGACTATGGACAGAAAGAATTACAGGGACTTAAAGTCTAGTCCCTGGGCTAGACTTTAAGGACTTCCCTGGTAGCGCAGATGGTAAAGCGTCTGTCTACAATGTGGGAGACCCGGGTTCGATCCCTGGCTCGGGAAGATCCTCTGGAGAAGGAAATGGCAACCCACTCCAGTATTCTTGCCTGGAAAATCCCATGGACTGAGGATCCTGGTAGGACCCTGGTAGTCCATGGGGTCGCAAAGAGTTGGACACGACTGAGCGACTTCACTTCACTTCTTTACTTCAAAGTCTAGTCTCTTGGGCCTCAGTGTGCTGGTGTGTATCATAACTGGGCCACAGCAGGGAGGAGAAAATGGGGAGGAGTCTGGTAATCTGAAACTACCTTACGAGTATGAGCCAGGCAGTGGGAGACAGATTCAGCTGTAGGTAATTCGGCACTGAAGTTTACTATGAGAAAGGAAGGGATACCAGCCACTCTTTCTGAACACACTTTGCAAAATGCTTTTAAAGACTATGATTACATTTAAAAAAAAGGTGGGGGGGGACTTCCCTGGTGGTACAGTGGTTAAGATTTCAGGCTCATGTAGAGGTGCAGGTTCGATCCCTGGTCGGGAAGCTAAAATCCCACGTCTCAAGGCCAAAATCCCCAGAACATGAGAAACAGAGACAATAGTGTAACAGATTCAATAAAGACTTTAAAAATGGTCCACATGAAAAAATCTTAAAAAAAAAGACTATGATTAAAATGTCGGAGGAAGCAGTATGAATTAAGTGATTGAAAAATCAGTGATTAGACCATGAGATGTAGAAAAAATAGTGTGATGTTGCTCCCATGCCAACCAAAGGCACAGGCTTGACTCCCAGACTTGCTTCCCTGGTAGAACCTCCTATGTCTTCAGATGAAATCTAGTCTGAAAGACAGGCAGGTGATCTGGAGACCATGGCTGCGGACAACAGGTGGCTGAGGTGCGACTGTTGGATGGGATAGGCAGAAAGAAGTGGATACAACATGAGAGAACCAGAGTGTCTACCATACCTTGATTTTAACAGGTTACAGACAGCTCAGTCCTTTTGCTCAAGCTTGAACTTCTTTTGTAGTCATCATGCTTTTAATTGTTAATTACATACATACATGGTAGTGTTGGTGGTTTAGTCTTGAAGTCTTGTCTGACTCTTGTGACCCCATTTACTGTAGTTTGCCAGGATGCTCTCTGTCCATAGGGTTTCCCAGGCAAGAATACTGGGGTGGGTTGCCATTTCCTTCTGCAAGGGATCTTCTCGACCCAGGAATCTTACCTGGTTCTTGTGCATTGCAGGCACAAGCTACAGGGGAGTGAATGAGCTACAGGGGAATGAGCTACAGGGGAAGCCCACTTTACATACATACATTCAGTAAATTTCTGACCAAATCCAGGTATTCTTATTCCAGAGATGCCCCTGTCATTGCCTTGGTATCAGTTCTCATTGTTTGTCATCTGGACTGTGGGGACAGCATCCTTCCTGACTTTTCACCTCACCCCCAGCAATCTTGTAGCAGGTGCACTAGAATGAACTTGCTTAAGATACATTTGATTATATCATCCCCTCCTGAGTGATCTCCAGCATTTTCTCTTTGTCCTGAGGACCCTTTAAATAGTGTGACAAACAAGAGGCTTTATAATTTAGCTCCTGTCTACCCCTCCAGCCTCATTTCTTGCCACACGCCTATCTTCATACTCTGTACCATCGCTGCATTGACCTTCTGCCCTTTTCCAAACTGGCCATGCCCGATTCTCACTCTACTACTCCTGTGGTCCCTCCCCCAGCTCTCCTTATCTACAAATTAAAGTGGTGCAACATGACTTTTATTTATAGTAAAAGGATCATTTAGGATGAAAATGACCACATTACCGTAGTAAGATACCCCTTACTAATGCAGAATGAATTACCGGTAAATCTCAAGATAAATCCCAGGTTGTGTTGAGATGTTGATTTGCCTCAATTAGATAGAATCATTAGACTAAAGAGTGAAAAGAAGTTTAATTCAGGAGTTCTATCTTTAGTTTGTTAAGTTCTTAAAGGTTTGACAGTCCAGTGTCCACATACTAAGTATAAAACTACTGGGAAACTAATTCTTCAGCAATATGCTATTAAAAATTCACATTGTCTGGTGCTCGCTTTGGCAGCACATATACTAAAATCAGAACAATACAGAGAAGATTAGCATGGCCCCTGTGCAAAGATGACATGCAAATTCATGAAGTGTTCCATATATTTATGAGTTTGAGAGATTGGGATTGGCATAGTAGATGCTATTGATACTACATATAAAATAGATAACTAATGAGAACTATACATTAGCTATACTAATGTAGAGTTCAGGGAACCCTACTCAGGGCTCTGGGGTGACCTAAATGAGAGGAAAATCCAGAAAAGAGGGGATATATGTATACATATAGTTGATTCACTTTGCTATTCAGTAGAAACTACCACAATATTGTAAAGCAATTATACTCCAATAAAAATTAATTCTTAAAAATTCAGATTGCCTGAATAGACCAATTGGGTAGCTTCTTGTATTTAGAATCTTTATCTGAAAAAGAATGTTTAGTCTTGAAAGCTTAACAAGAATAAAATTTAGATGAATAATATGATATGTAGAAATAATATATGTATTTCTTGAAATGTATTCACTTTTCACATTTTGTTTCCCCATTTTTGATAAAGGATCCTAAACACAGCACTGAAAGTCAACTCCCTAGCAGTCTGTCTTAGAAATAAATGAAAGAGAAAGGACTGGAATGCTCCTGAATGCACTGTTCAAGGCAAAAGTCATGCTTCTGATCCCAGTAGGGTTGTGATATGCTCTCTGCAAAGCCCATTGCTCCCGGTTTTTCAATTACAACTTTGACTCATATTCCTTGATTAGTAACAAGCAATCAATCATAATTAATTAGTTAAAATGTTCAACCGTTAAAATCATTACCATTAATTAAAATAATTATCTCTATTTTGGCTGCACTTCATTACCATTTCTGGGAAATGCGTTGCTTTACTGCCATTCTTAGTGCACATTCTTGGTGAAAGCAAAGCATATAATAGATCATCTATGAACTGCTTTAAAAGTGACAACCACAATAAGGTTTTGGACTTCTGTTGTTGTGGTTGCATTTGGAGAAAACATTTTACTATAGTATCATGAGCTTTATGAATAAAGCTCTTTGAAATGAGCGTTAGCTTTTCACAGGATGCTAGGAAATGAGAATTTTTGAAAAAACTTGCACCTTGGAAGGAAATGTTTGTTTTATAGGTTAAACAATAGACTAGATACACAAAAGGAGAGAGAGAACCAGTGAAGTAAAGTAGATAACAGAGTTGAAAACATGCCCTGAGACATAGGAGTTGGAGGAAAAGAAGATAAGAGGCATGGAAGATAAGATACAATGAGAAGTAACAGTTTTTTTCTATTAGAGATCTAGAATGATAAAATAAAAAGAAGAGAGAAGTCTTTGAAGAGGTAATGGTAAAGAGTTTTCTAGAATGGGAAAAATGTATGTGCCTTAAGCATGGTGTGTGTGCCTACATGCCCAGTCACTCTCTCTGTGACTTCATGGACTGAAGCCCGCCAGGCCCCTCTGTCCATGGGATTCTCCAGGCAAGAATACTGGAGTGGGTTGCCATTTCCTCCTCCGGGGGATCCTCCCACCCAGGGATCAATGCAGGGATTTCCTGCATTGGCAGGTGGATTCTTTATCACTGAGCCACCTGGGAAGCCCCTAAGCAGAGTAAATAGAAACAAATCCGTATCTAGACACATAAGAGTTAAACTGCAAAAGTTTAAGAAAGAAGAGGGAAAGCAGTTAAAGACAAATGTTAGAAAAGACAAACTTAGAAACAAATGACAGAAGCATAGGAATGAAATGCCAGGAACAGTAGATGCTAGAAAACACTGGAATCCTGTTACCTAAGCACTGAGGGGAAAGAACTTGAACCTAAAAGTATCCTAAGAGTGATGAACATTTCTAGCTATACATAGATGAAGCACATGCCTATTTTCAGACTCTCATTGAAAGAAAGGCTCATGCAGACACTTTAGCAATGAGCAAGATGAGCTCAAATGCAAGAAGAAATTGTGACCAAAGAAATCAGCCAAATATGTTGGTCTGCCCAAATACCTTGTGGTTAATCAGTGGCACTATTCACTAGTTTGGGGAGAAAAATGGTTAAAATGATGGTTAAGATCTTAGACATTGCTTACATGAAATGTGAGCATGGGATGATACTTGGAGAGAAGTTAACACATTTTAAGATTCTTGCCTTGTTTGGGAGAAGGATGAAGATATTGTTAATACTTGTTAGAAAAACATAAGGTTATGGATGCATGTTATTAATATAAAGGATAACTTCTGAAAGAAACATAAATTTCATGACGGTGTGCCTCTGGGGCTGGGGTGGGGAGTCTGGGTTTGAGAAAGTGTGCAGTGGGATTTCGTTGTTATCAGAGGCACCTGCATTGTGGACAACAAGGTCATGGCTTTCTGGGAATGAATACTGGCTCTGCTCCTATTCTTTGCTGGATTGTGTCCCCTGAAGATTCATTCCCATACTTTGGAGATAAGACCTTTAAAATGGTAATTAAATTAAAAACGAGGTCATTAGTGTGGGCCCTAATCCAGTATGCTGGTGTCCTTTTATAAGAAAAGGAAATTAGGACACACACACACACAGAGGGAAAACTGTGTGAGGACAGAGAGAAGACAGCTGTCTACAAGCCAAGGAGAGAGGCCTCAGTAGAAACCAATTGTTTAGACACTTATATATATATTTGGCTGCATTGTGTCTAAGTCGAGTCACATGGGATCTTTCGTTGGGGTGCACAGACTCTCTCGTTGTGACAGCCTCAGTTGCTCCCTGGAACACGTGGGATCTTGTCTCATTTCTCTGACCAGTGATTGAACTCGTGTCCGCAGCATTGCAAGGTGAACTCCTAACCACTGGACCACCAGGGAAGTCCCTCTGTAGATACTTTGGTTTCAGGTTTCTAGCCTCCAGAATTATGAGATAATAAATTTCTGTGGTTTAAGCCACTTAGTTTTTGGAACTGTGTTATGGTAGCCCTAGCAAAGTAACACAGCCTTTTAAGTATCTTGACTTGGCATGGCTTAAAATTCTGTCCCTCAGTTTCTTCTCTGTAAAACTAAGATAATAACAACTCTATCTCATAGGGTTTTTGTAAGATTCAATCAAATTAATGCGTATAAAGTACTTGGAATACTACATATATATATATATATATATGGTTAACCCCCAATAAATGTTAGCTATTATTTTATTAAAAATTTTAAATGTGACAGACTATTATTAACATTGATTCATTTGGAGTGATGGGGAAATGGATATTTGTTGTATTCTGTATTTTTAGGCAAATTTAAAAATTATTCTGACTAAAAAGGTAAAACTGTTTTCTATTATCTGGCTTCCCTGGTGGCTCAGTGTAAAGAAACCGCTGCCAATGCAGGAGACTCGGGTTCAATCCCTGGGTCAGGAAGATCCCCTGGAGGAGGAAATGGCAACCCACTCCAGTATTCTTGCCTGGGGAACCCCATGGACAGAGGAGACTGGTGGGCTATAGTCCGTGGGGTCAATAAAGAGTCAGACATGAGTTAGTGACTAAACAACAACATTTTCTGTTATCAGCATTATGTAGGAACTTGATAGATTGAAGAATATTACAACTAATGTCTTGGTAGAGGGTTTATTAACAGATAATTTACTTATTTGGGAAATATTTTTAGTGCCCAGCTGACCCTTTGAGTATTATGTCTTAGCCAATTGTCTTTCTTTTCTTTTTTTCTTTATTTTTGGCTGCACTGAGTCTTTGTTGCGCAAACAGGTGCTACTCTTGTTGCGGTGTCTTCTCTTGCCGGGGCTCAAGGGCTTTAGAGTGGGGATTGGTAGTTGTGGTGCACAGACTTAGTTGCCTTGTGGCATGTGGACTCTTCCCCAAACAGCGTTGAACCCACGTCGCCTGTGTTGGGGACTGACGGCAGGTGGATTCTTAACCGCTGGACCACCAGGGAAGTCCCTGTTTTCCTTTTCTGAGAGTGTTTACTACCAGTACAGTGCTTTTCAGAACTTGTGATCTGTTCCCTGTCTGCCCAAGCACATGGGCATTTGACTAGAGGAGCTTATTACAGACAGACGGCCCACATGCTCTATCGCCTTGCCTAGAGAATTTGATGCACCATCATAATAATGATTTTAAAAAGCTACCTGAGAAGAATGAAAGATTCTGCTAATCAGCCTGTTGGAGTTCTCAGGTCTCCAGAAACAAAGGCAAGCAGAGTAGGTGACAGTAGACCAGAAACGTCTTGGGATATTAGGATTAATGATGTATACACCCGGATCCTTTGTGGTTGAGTCTTGTCCAGATGCACCCAGCTATAAAAGAAGACTATGAGAACTCATTAATCGGTGATTCTGTACAACTTCAAAAACAGATCTCCACCACAAGAGTGAGTTTTCTGACAACCTCCTAATGCCTCAAAGTTGTGAGGGAAGGCTTTTGTCAAACCTATGACTCACCATGATAGCTCAAAGAAACACCCAGTAGGGCCTGGGCAAAGCTCATCTCATTGAAAAATGTGTCTATCATTAAAACCCTTTGCTGAGTTTTGCTAAAGTCACCCTCCAGTCCTGATTTCATTCAGCTGCTGCCTCACAGTTGACTCCAACAACATTTATTCTGCTTTTAATCATAGTCACATGAAGACCCAATTACCATTGTAAGGTACTGACTGCCTGTGAAGGTGGTGGGTATTAACACCAGGCTTTCCAGTCTCCCCCTCACCCTGTTGGCTACCCACTAGGACAGAAAGTTTGGTGACTAATGTGAGTTGATGCTATTAAATTATAATCATGTGAGAGTGTTAGTCGCTCAGTCGTGTCCGACTCTTTGCAACCCCATGGACTGTAGCCTGCCAGGCTCCTCTGTTCATGGAATTTCCCAGGCAAGAATACTGGAGTTGGTTGCCATTTCCTTCTCTAGGGGATCTTCCCTGATCAGGGGTCAAACCTGTGTCTCCTGCATTGGCAGGCAGATTCTTTACCACTGAGCCACCAGAGAAGCCCTTATTTATTTTCTACCTCCTGGTAAATTATTTTCTGGCATTTCAGAGATACCTTCTTTAAAAAAAAAACCACAAAAACCTTTATTATTTGTTTTGGATTTGAAAGTCTCAACTGTGTGACATGACTATGAGTCCCCCCAAATTCTTGTTACCATGTCTGTGGGGCATGGTACCCCACACAGGCAGGATTCCTGGTCATCTGACTTGGTTTCCTGGAGTTCCTAATTTGGTTCGCCCAGCCCTGACCAACTAGGGTTGTAGTCACCTGAATTAGGCTTGAAAATATTTGTTGGTTTTAAAAAATAAGACCTCCCTTTTAGCTGGAATATACCAGGATTTGGAATGTATTTTTATGAGTGAACATATAGCCTCCAGAAAGATTCAAGAATAAGCAAATAAGGTGCATAAGGAGAGAAACAAGTGTCTGTGTTGTTGAGATACAATATTCTAAACAGTGCTGTGTCTGTCATGTAGGCAATATTAATTAAACATTAGTATGCATGCATCATTTCAGTCATGTCTGACATTTTTCAACCCCATGGAAGGTAGCCCGCCAGGGTCCTCTGTCCATGGGATTCTCCAGTCAAGAATACTGGAGTGGGTTGCCATTTCCTACTCCAGGGGATCTTCCTGACCCAGGGACTGAACCCACGTCTCTTGCACTGGGAGGTGGGCTCTTTACCACTGGTGCCACTTTGGAAGCCCAAACATTAGTATGGGTAGTGTGAAATAGTCACAGTTCATTCCAAGAAAATATATTGCATCCTTAATAAGATGTTTTATTCTGTTGGTCCCTCTGTCATTGGTCAGAGAAGTTAAGGGTTGCCAATGGATGTCCCTTCTTGTTTCCTGGTCTTTTTTAAGCCAAGTGCGATGTTTGTGATGAAGGGGTAAGTATTAAAATAATCTTCTTCAGGCACTCATCTGGAGGGAGGGAAGAAAGTTCCTAAGAAGTCGTCATTATCTACAAAACCATGGTGCTGAATGGCATGAGGTCCAGAGACAGCGTTTCCATGGACTGGTAGAAAAGTGCACTACGTACTGTTGCTAGGCAACAGCCCATGCCAGCTTCTCTTGAGTGAAGGCCAGGACAATCAACAGAAACCAATGGGCTTATGAGGAGAAGAGTTTTCACACCAAATTCCAACTTCTGTGTTCGTTTTGCCATTACAGATCGTATCTTGACCAGTATTTGGTGGGGAGGGACTTCTGTATGTGGCAACAATTTAGCAAACTGTCCCTAAAATAATTTCAGGAAGTTTTCCTTATGGCCTAGTATTAATTATGTGTTTTGTGTATAAAATGTAAATTCAGAGAGAAAGAACACATTTCTCTACATGATGTTCCATTTATACCAATATGTAGCCACCCACCTATTTTTCCCTATTTGAATATTCCATTCCATTCCTTTCTCACTTTGGCTACATGTTTCATGCAGAGTAGATCTGCTCTAGACAGCATGTTCAAACTACATTTGTAACTAGAATATTCTTTCTTTCAGCAGGTGTTCAGGGTGCTGTGGTTTTCCATGGGTAACTTAACAAATCCATTACTTTTGTTGCCTGGAAACATTCCAGTGGAAGAAATTGTGGCTATTACTATGGTGTAGATTGCACCTAAAACTTAGAATCACAGAACAATGTCTCTTGCTTAAACTCTATTTTATCGAAGATTCAAAATGAATTAGGCTCCAACTCACTAAAGGTTTATTTGCATACCTACTATGTGCCAGGTATGGGACTTTCACACATACAAATTGTGTGTATAATCAAATGGTACTAGTAAACACATTTTACAAATTATGTTTAAAATATGCCCAAGGTTTGTCTCCCAGCTTCCTTTGTCTTGTAGTCAAGCCCACACAATGAGGTCTTTTTATTTTGAATTCTATTCAATTATATTCTGTATGGTCAAAGCTATGGTTTTTCCAGTAGTCATGTACGGATGTAAGAGTTGGACCATAAAGAAGACTGAACACCAAAGAATTGATGCTTTTTAACTGTGGTACTAAAGAATACTCTTGAGAGCCCTTTGGACAGCAAGAAGATCAAACCAGTCAATCCTAAAGGAAATTAACCCTGAATATTCATTGGACAGACTGATGCTGAAGCTGAAGGTCCAGTACTTTGACCACTTGATGTGAGGAGCTGACTCATTAGAAAAGATCCTGATGCTGGGAAAAATTGAAGGCAGGAGGAGAAGTGGGTGATAGAGGACAAGATAATTGGATGGCTTCACTGACTCAATGCACATGAGTTTGAGCAAATTCTGGGAGATAGGACAGGGAAGCTTGGTGTGGCGTGCTACAGTCCATGGGGTCACAAAGAGTCAAACACGACGTAGCGACTGAACAACAACAATGTTCAATGGGATTGGCACTGGATTTTTTTTGTCATTGGTCACAGAGTTAGGGACTCTCGAGCTGCTTCCAGGGCTGCAGTCGTAGGAGAGAGAGTGAGGAAGAACCAGAAACACAAATCTTGGAGCCTCCTCCCCAGTGCTAACCAAAACTCCCTTGTTTTGATCCTTTTTACAAACTGTTTCTTTTTTATAATTTTCATTTGAGAAAGAAAGTTCATTAACCTTTGATATTTGTTGTTGTTAGTCATTAAGTCGTGCCTGCCTCTGTGACCCCATGGACTGTAGCCTGCCAGGCTCCTGTGTCCATGGAATTCTCCAGGCAAGAATACTGGAGTGGGTTGCCATTTCCTTTTCCAGGAGATCTTCCCCACCCAGGGATCTTTCAGACCCAGGGATCTGACTCGGGTCTCCTGCATTGGCTGGAGCGTTCTTTACCACTGAGCCACGAAGGAAGCCCTAAACCTTTGATATAAACCTTGATAACTCAGAAAGAATAGTCTAGTATTTCTCACAGGGTGGTCCACCACCGTGCATGCACATAAAATCAATGTAAAGAAGCAATGATCTTAGGTGAAGGAAAGGAGAAAGATGCAATTTCAGAGAAACACACAAAGACTTCAGATTGTTTTGAGATGATTTATTTCTTAACAATAACTTTCTTGTGATTCTTCTATAATGCATAACACACACACATATATACGTATGCAATGTATATATATATTCAAAAAGCATGCTATCTTGAAATTGGGTTTATGCAGAAATAAATTGGAGGAATTAGATTGCCACTAAATGTGTGTGTTTTTCAGCTTAATGTCAGTGAATTTGCTTGAATAAGGCGCAAGGTGCTTGAGTGAGCGAGAGTTTTCAGATCTGGAAGAACAGGCTGATATGATCTTACATTGCATATGAAAGCTAGCCATACATACCAAATCACAGACTGGATGAAAAAACCCTCTTTATACCAAGCAGGGAAAAAGCTACAATTTATGAAGCTCTAAATGAGTCATCAAGGTTTCTCTTTATGGAGAAAGATAATATTAACAGCTGTTCTGTTGGATTCCATTTGCTCAATTTAAGAGAACTAGTCTAAATGGTTTATTTATTTAATGTTTTACATCATGTTAGTATCTTGGTCTGATTGTAAAATGCATTTGTTTTTCACATTTCAGGTTTATACCTTTGCAACAAGGTATTTTTCAATGTGCGTCTTTATCCAAGGAAATTGTTGAAGCACAGTGAAGCTATATTTAAGAATAAAGGGTTGATGGGATGATCGTCATATGAAAATCAAAATCCTCATGACTTTTTCTATTTAAATTAGTGACAGATCCCTCATTGCTTCTTTAACTTCTGTGATCAGGTGACCCCCCTTTTCTTTGCCGTCTTCTCATTTCTCTCACTGCTCCTTCTCTGTTTCTATCACTGGCTTCTCTAGCTGGTCAGGGTAGACTGGATTAGGATAGACTGGACAAAAGATAAAAGATTCTTTCAGCAAAAATACACATTATGAGACTTAAGAAGAATGTGTGTGTGTGTGCACGCGTGTGCACACGCATGCACACTCAGTTCCTCAGTCATGTCCAACTCTTTGCGACCCTGTGGACTATAGCCTGCCATGCTCCTCTGTCCATGGAATTCTCCAGGCAAGAATACTGGAGTGGGTTGCCATTTCCTTCTCCAGGGGACGTTCCCGACCCAGGGATTGAACTCATGTGTCCTAGATTGCATCTCCTACGTTGTCAGTTAGATTCTTTACCTCTAGCACCTCCTGGGAAGCCCTTTAGGAAGAATATGTAGGGTTAAGTACAGCATCTGATTTTCAGTCCAGGTCCTCTAGTAAACCCCACTTTTCCTGTCTGCAAAGTTTTTGATTATCAGGCTTCCTGATGTGCATACTACTCTCCTCACTGGCAAATTTATGGTGTTTTTTTCCCCCCACACTTGAGGTAAAGATATGTAATAGTTTAATTACATCTCCCTCTATTTACTCTATCCTGGCACTCCGTCACCATACATTTTCCTTTTTTCTGCTGTCTGTGAGATGATAGAAGTGACAGAAAGGAGAGATACTGCTTGGGCTGTGCAAATGCCTGGATATAAATTAATCTTGAATTAATCTGGAAAACATTAAATTAAACTAATATTTAATGAAATTTAACTTTGAGGAAGTAAATTGTGATTTGCATCCGTATTTCAATGAGAGGGCTGTGGTGGTGTAGGGCCTGGGCAATTAGATGTCACACTGCAGCTTAACTGGGCTCGAATGTCAGAGGTTGGGTTTTCTTTGCTTTCTTTTCTCTCTCTCTCTCTTTTTTTTTTTTTTTTGATGTGGACCATTTTTAAAGTTTTCATTGAGTTTGTTACAATATTACTTCTGTTGTTTATGTTCTGGTTTTTTGGCCACAAGGCATGTGAGATCTTAGTTTCCCAATCAGGAATCAAACCCACACCCCTTGCATTGTAAGGTGAAAGTCCAAATCACTGGATCACCAGGGAAATCCCAGAGGTTGGAGTTTCTACTGAGTATTTCTTGTTTGCTAAGCTACAGAAGAAACCTCCTTTTTTCTTTTCCTCGCAATACATTAATCTCTGCCCTGCTTTTATGCAAATCGCTTCTCTACCTGAATTTCATTTTTTCAGTTATTCACTCATCAAACTTTTGCTCAGTGCCCGCCCTGCACTACATTCTGAGAATGCCAGGCTATCCGAGTTTACAGTCTGTCGGACTGGTAAACACTCCTGGGACAAGGGATTCCTGGGTTTGTTAGGCATGCACAAAGAAGGGGCCTCCAGTTAGGTCTGGGAGTTCATGTTTATAACCACAAGGTGCCCATTGCCTGACTTGGAGGGGTCCCCACATAGAGGGCCCACACTGGCTGCTATTGTTACTGGGTATATGTGATGTGCTAAGTAGCTTCTGTCGTGTCTGACTCTTTTCGACCCCATGGACTGCAGCCCGCCAGGCTCCTCTGTCCGTGGGACTTCCCAGGCAAGAATATTGGGGTGGGTTGCCATTTCCTCCAACCCAGGGATTGAACCCAAGTCTCCTGCGTCTCCTGCATTGTCAGGCAGGTTCCTGGGTGTTTGTGGTGGTCCAGATCAAAAGAGAGACGCATACTATGTAGTTCTCACTTCAGACAGAAGGCAGCTATGATGGTTGCTCTGCCAAAGCAGGAGGGACCTCCTCCACCTGAAATTTGTTTGGAATGTCAGGACTGGTGATGCCCCACGCACACCAAAAAGGGAGGAGGGGGTTTGATACTTAGGTAATTAAGGTCTTTTCAGCAGGCTGAATGGGCTTGAGAGAGAGGAAGCGCAGGAGGCCAGTCTGGGTTTTCACTGTGGTTAGGGGTGGGGTCTAGGTGAAGCCTTTTGTGGTCTGAGTCTCCTGCAGGTGCCAGTGTGGAGGCTTTGTTCAGCTGGCCCAGATGAGGTCACAAGGGGAGGTTATTGTTGTTTAGTCCCTCAGTTGTGTCCAACTCTTTGCGACCCCATGGACTGTAGCCCGCCAGGCTCCTCTGTCCATTGGATTTCTCAGGCAAGAATACTGGAGTCGGTTGCCATTTCCTTCTCCAGGGGATCTTCCCCACCCAGGAACTAAACCCACATCTCCTGCTTTGGCAGGCAGATTCTTTACCACTGAGCCACCAGGGAAATGCCCCACAAGGGGACGGGAGGGGTGTAACACTTTCAGTATTCAGAGGTCAAACGTGGAGTCAGATTTCTCCTCTAGTCACCAGTCCACCTCCCCAAATGAAACAGACCTCTTCTGTCCCTTGAATCCCAAAGCAAGTCACTTACAGAGGGCCCACATACAACAGTGAATCATGTCCTTCACCTCGACCCGATTTTAATAACATGCGGGGGTGAATTTCCCTTATGGTGAAACTGCAGTGCAGAGCGAACACGTTTGTGAGGGACTTAAGTAACATGGTTCCATGAGGTCAGAGGATAGAACTGAAGGAGATCTGCTGTGTACCATTCTGAGAATTGTTTTCTTTGCTTGTTTCTATGACTTTTTAACAGCAGGAGTTTTGATAGGAGCTGGGGAGCAGATAACTTGAAAGTGACTCACTGACAATGCTTGGAGTATTTTGTGTTGTTGACTGAAAATAAGTTCTTCCATTATTAATTACGAAACAGTTAGTGATGTTTATAACATGCTGTCAAGATTGGGGGACTCAACTAGGGCTACTTGGTCTTATTTAAAACAAATTATTGCAAATTTCCCTTGCTTCCTTCCTCCCTCCGTCTCTTCCTCCTTTTTTCTTTCCTTCCTGTAGGTGGTAGTGGGCAAGGAGGTGGAGGCATGGGAATATACACTGAAAAGTAAATTTGCACACATAGAGTAGTATCTGCATTTGACATTATGCTTTTAAAAAATTTCTGCCACCTGATGTATAATGATGACAACCTAGATTTAGATCATTTTACTTCATCTATTCCTAGAAAACCTTCCTCTGGGCAGTTTTCTCTGGTCTTTTGTCAATGCTCTGGACATGTACCTACTTTGGAGACAAGCCTTCTGCAGTCTGGGCCCAGCTGGCACACAGCATGTTGTCTGCTCAGGAGAAAATGATGTGCAGATCAGGGAAGAATAAAGAATGGAAATATTTAGGGAAAACACTGGACATCTTTGAAACGGTAGACACATTCTCTTCCAAATGACATAGTGAACCCTGAAAAATCAGGGGGGTATTAGTATTGTGAAAAATGGAAACAAAAATCACAAACTTAAAAGCTGTGGACCCTATTGCCAAAGATTCCACTATTGCTCACCTTTGCTTAGTTATAGTTATGACCAACCTAGACAGCATATTAAAAAGCAGAGACATTACTTTGCCAACAAAGGTCCGTCTAGTCAAGGCTATGGTTTTTCCAGTGGTCATGTATGGATGTGAGAGTTGGACTGTGAAGAAAGCTGAGCACCGAAGAATTGATGCTTTTGAACTGTGGTGTTGGAGAAGATCTTGAGAGTCCCTTGGACTGCGAGGAGATCCAACCAGTCCATCCTAAAGGAGATCAGTCCTGGGTGTTCATTGGTAGGACTGATGTTGAAGCTGAAACTCCAATACTTTGAAGAGCTGACTCATTGGAAAAGTCCCTGATGCTGGGAAAGATTGAGGGCAGGAGGAGAAGGGGACGACAGAGGATGAGATGGTTGGATGGCCTCACCGACTCAATGGACATGGGTTTGGGTGGACTCCGGGAGTTGGTGATGGACAGGGAGGCCTGGTGTGCTGCAGTTCATGGGGTAGCAAAGAGTTGGACAGGACTGAGTGACTGAACTGAACTGAACTTGCTTAGTGACATGGCATTTAGAGGGGTTTGTGTGGAGTCCTCATTGCTCTCCTTAGGCCTTAGTCCCCTTGGGTTGCCCTAACAAATTGCCACAGGCTGGTGACTTACAAACAATGTAAATGTGTTGCTCACAGTCTTGGGGCTGGGGAGTCCAAGATCAAGGCCAGATTGACCACATTCTGGTTCATAGACCTTCTGGCTGTGTTTCTACAGAGTAAAAGGGGTAAAAGATGTCTCTGGAGCCCATTTTTTTTCTTTTAATTGTAATTGGAGGCTAATTACTTTACAATATTGTGGTGGATTTTGCCATACCTTGACATGAATCAGTCACGGGTGTACATGTGTCCCCATCCTGAACCCTCCTCCCACCTCCCTTTCCAACCCAGCCCTCTGAGTTGTCCCAGTGCACCAGCTTTGAGTGCCCTGTTTCATGCATCAAACTTGGACTGGTCATCTATTTCACATATGGTAATATACACGTTTCAATGCTATTCTCTCAAATCATCCCACCCTTGCCTTCTGCCAGAGTCCAAAAGTCTGTTCTTTACATCTTTGTCTCTTTTTCAGTCTTGCATGTAGGGTTGTCATTACTGTCTTCTTAAATTTCATATATATGCATTAATATACTGTATTGGTGTTTCTCTTTCTGACTTACTTCACTCTGAATAATAGATTCCAGTTTCATCCAGCTTATTAGAACTGACTCAAATGCATTCTTTTTTATAGCTGAGTAATATTCCATTGTATATATGTACCACAACTTTTATCCATTCATCTGCCAATGGACGTCTAAGTTGCTTCCATGTCCTAGATATTGTAAACAGTGCTGCAATAGGGGTACATGTGTCTCTTTGGGGTACATGTGTCTCTTTCAATTCTGGTTTCCTCGGTGTGTATGCCCAACAGTAGTATTGCTGGGTCATATGCCAGTTCTATTTCCAGTTTTTTAAGGAATCTCCACTCTGTTCTCCATAGTAGCTGTACTAGTTTGCATTCCCACCAACAGTGTAAGAGGGTTCCCTTTTCTCCACACCCTTTCCAGCATTTATTGTTTGTAAACTTTTTGATGGCAGCCATTCTGACCAGCGTGAGATGGTACCTCATTGTGGTTTTGATTTGCATTTCTCTGATGAGTGATGTTGAGCATCTTTTCATGTGTCTGTTAGTCATCTGTATGTCTTCTTTGGAGAAATGTCTATTTAATTCTTTGTCCCATTTTTTGATTGGGTCATTTATTTTTCTGGTATTGAGCTGCATGAGCTGCTTATATATTTTTGAGATTAATTCTTTGTCAGTTGCTTCGTTTGCTGTTATTTTCTCCCATTCTGAAGGCTGTCTTTTCACCTTGCTTAAAGTTTCCTTCATGTACAAAAGCTTTTAAGTTTAATTAGGTCCCATTTGTTTATTTTTATTTCCATTACTCTGGGAGGTGGGTCATAGAGGATCTTGCTGTGATTTATGTCAGAGAATGTTCTGCCTGTGTTTACCTCTAAGAGTTTTATAGTCTTTGGTCTTACATTCAGATCTTTAATTCATTTTGAGTTTATTTTTGTGTATGGTGTTAGAAAGTGTTCTAGTTTCATTCTTTTAGAGGTGGTTGACCAGTTTTTCCAGCACCACTTGTTAAAGAGATTGTCTTTTGTCTATTGTATATTTTTGCTTCCTTTGTCAAAGATAAGGTGTCCATAGGTGCATGGGTTTATCTCTGGGCTTTCTGTTTTGTTCCATTGATCTGTATTTCTGTCCTTGTGCCAGTACCATACTGTCTTGGAGCCTGTTTCATAAGGCACTCATTCCGTTCATGAGGACTCCACTCTTACAGACTGAGCATCTCCCAAAGGCCCCACCTCCTGGTACCGTTCCATCAGGCATTAGGATTCAACATATGAATCTGGGGGACACAAATATTCAGTCTGTGGCACCAGGATTTAAAGTTTGCTTGTTGATGAATTTATGGTTCTCAGGAGGGGAAGTGGGGGAAGGGTTAGTTAGGGAGTCTGGGATGGACATGTACACACTGCTGTATTTAAAATGGATAACCAACAAGGTCCTACTGCAGAGCATGGGGAACTCTACTCAATGTTAGTGGCAGCCTGGATGAGGGGGGGAGTTTGGGGGAGAATGGATATATGTATATATATGGCTGGATCCCTTTGCTGTCCACCTGAAACTGTCACAGCATTGTTAATCAGCCTCACTCCAATATAAAATAAAAGTTAAAAAAAGAAACACAGAAAAACCCCAAAACAAAAGTTTACTCATTCAGACAGACCTATTACAATGTATGTGGAAGCCAGCCAGAGAGCCTCAAAAGGGTGGGGGAAGCATAGTAGTCCTGTTTCCAGTATGGCAAGGAAGTTCAGCCTGGTAGGAATTTTTCAATTTCTTTGCAGTAGCAACAGCTTTGCATCTCACTTTGCGTGGGGCCAGATCTCTGCTGCGGCATTTGAAGATGGGCATTGAGGTGTGTTTCCTCCCTTGAGCCTGATATCCTCATGGCAGAGACAAAGCTGTGTTGTTTCTGTCTTCCACCAGATCTTTAGCACAATCTGGGCCCATTCCTGGAAGAATTACACTCTCTCCATAAACATAATCTCTTCGTCAGAATGAGTAGGATGTTATCCTTGTGTGTGTGAATAAGCCAGACATGAATTGCCTGTCTCTTTGTGAGCTTCACTGCCTTGAAAATGTTGCGATTCAGGGGAGTCTGGGCCCTAAAAAGATGGAAATAAGCTTCCCAAGTTTAATTTCACAATATTCATAATTTTAAAACCAACTTACCATATGTTAGAGACTCTGCTCAGTGTTATAAAACATGCAGAGAAGAACGAGGCATGGATCCTGCCCTAAAGGGGTTGACAGCACAGTTGAAATAATATGAATGTGTGTATGTGTGTGTGTGTGTGTGTGTGTGTGTGTGTGTGTGAGAAATAGAGAAGGGTAACAGCACAGGCAAGTTACGAGAGTTCTATGGAGATGCTCAGTGAGGGAGTATTGAGAACGTTCCAGTCTGCTTTCAATAGGTGGGGGCAAGAGTGGTAGATCGGCAAAGAATATTAGTAACAGAAAGGAAAGGAGATGTCAAAAAACAGACAAGCTGTCTGAGCCCTTAAGACGCATCAGACTCTCTCTAGGCCAGAAGAGGTAAATCAGAAGGGTTTTTTAGGTCAAGGAGAAAAACATGTGACCTAAAGCCACCAGACAGTATAATAAATCTGGAGTCCTATCAAATGCCTTGATTAGGATCTGTAATAATTAGAACCGAGAGGTAGAAGTGTGCTCAACCTTGGCGTGCATTCAGAATTGCGTAATAACGAGGTGAATGGTTTTGTTGCATAACATGAAAGTATTGACTTGGGATCAACACACCTAAACCACACAAGGGTGGGAAAGAAAAAGAGTGAGGGGTGAAATAGAGCTGGAGAGCCTTCCTGTATGCTGTGTTCCCAGAGAATTACCTGAGGAGTTCTGAGGCTTGGCCGGGCACTGTGTTCTTTGAGTGCCTGTTAGCAGATGACTTTGCCCTGAAAACTGTCACCTGGACTTCATGCTTCTCTGAACTACTGTTGAACTGGGGAAGCTATAAGGATCCATCAGCTCTGTGCTTCCACTCTCCTTGACCCCACACTCTGGGCCAGCCAAGAGGAGTCAAAGGCTTTGTATGAAAACATCACAAGAAAATGGATTGTCCTTGCTTCTGTGAGCCTGTCAGTTAATAACTCAATTATTATGTAACTACTCTCAGCTCCTCATAGTAAAACACATACAAAGTATTCCAGGGATATTTCAGGGCCGATTGTGAGTTGAATCATGTCCTTCAAAAAGATACCCTGAAGTCCTAACCCCGAGAATGTGACCTTGTTTGGAAATAGGATCTTTGCAGATGTACTTAAGATGCAGTCATACTAGAGTAGAATGGACCCTGTATCCAAAGACTGGTGTCCCTATAAAGATAAAGAAACATGGAGAGACTCAGAGACTCACAGGGACAAAGGCCATGTGATGACAGAGGCAGAGTTTAGAAGGATGCAGGTACAAGCCAAGAGATGCTAAAGATTGCTGGAATCTTCCAGAAGGTGGAAGAGGCGGGAAGGGTTCTTCCCTAGAACCTCCAGAGGAACCAATCTCTGCTGACACCTTGATTTTGGATTCCTGGCCCCCAGAACTGTGAGAGAACACATTTCTGTTGTCTTTAGCCTTGCATTTTGTGGTCACTCGTTATGGCAGCCCCAGGTCATGAATATAGAGCCCTCATGCTGTACAGTGTAGCACAGACACCAGTTGACTCCCGCATCCTTGATGCTACACCTATTTTTGCTCATGACCACCTGGGATGCAGAACTTCACCTGTTTGCTTAAGAAATCTCATCACGCTAAGCATGTGTGATCTAGGGTGTGCTTTCATGAGTATCTGAGAGGTTATTAGAAGCATGTCACATTATATTTGGTACCATGTTCTATCATTTATTTTGCCCTTCTCTCCCTCTTTTTTCCCCTCTTCTCACTCTTCCAATTAGAGTTAGTCACTCAGTCATGTGCAACTCTTTGTGATCCCATGGACTGTAGCCCACCAGGATCATCTTAGTCATGGAATTCTTCAGGCAAGAATACTGGAGTGGGTAGCCATGCCCTTCTCCAGGGGATCTCCTCAAATCAGGGATCAAATCCAGGTCTCCTGCATTGTAGGCAGATTCTTTACCACCTGAGCCACCAGGGAAGCCCACTCTCCTCAGTCAGTCAGTTCAGTCGCTCAGTCGTGTCTGACTCTTTGCGACCCCATGAATCGCAGCACGCCAGGCCTCCCTGTCCATCACCAACTCCCGGAGTTTACTCAAACTCATGTCCATTGAGTCAGTGATGCCATCCCACTCTCCTACTCCATCTCAAAAAAAACAAAAAAAAACAAAAAAAATCTTTTGTTCTTCATATTTTACATCGTTACTGGAGTACCTTTAGTACTCAAGTCTGCTTTGGTTTATCAGGGTCTTTCTTTCAGAAAAATACCAGTTCGTTTCATGAAGGATTCCAGCGAAAAAAGTTTTTTGTTACTACAACTGCACCCCTTCCTCATTTAGGGGAAAATAAAATAAGCTCGGAGAGGTGAGTTGAGCTGTCTGTTACAGTTCCCTCATGCACTGGGGCTTCTCTGTCCTCTCTCTTTGACCACAGGAGGATCATTCCTCCTCCATGTTCTTTCATCCTGAAGTGCCTCAAAGGCCATCCTCAAGCTTCATCTCACCCACCAGCCCTTTCTTCACATCTCCAGTCAGCTTTCACCTCCCTAAATTTCCAGGGATCTCATCGTAGCTCTTGACCCTGCCCTGCCATGCCTCTGAGTAGTTTCATGTATTTCAGTTGTGGTGGGCGGGGTTAGTTGCTCTGTGGCACGTGGGATCTTAGTTCCCCGACCAGGGGTTAAACCCTCATCTTCTGCATTGCAAGGTAGACTCTTAACCACTGACAACCATGGAAGTCCCTTGATTATCTTATTTGTAATAATCAAAGGTGTAGAAGGGATGAATTCCAAGCTGTTGTCTAGCTCAGAAAGTTTATGATTCAGACTGGTTGTTGTGCCTGTAATGCACACAGGTACCTACAGCATTGGAAGGCTTTCCAACTCAGCATTCATTTTAAGAGATTTCTGTCATTGCTTTTCAGACCCACCTACTGTTTAGATGGCTGTGAACGTGAGCCATATCCATTCTTGTTTCTTGGTCTCGGCTCCATTCCATTCTAAATTTGATGTCATTTTTTTGCGTAAAAGTTATCTGCAAATGTCGTTGTTTACTCAGGCTTTTGGAGGAGTCTTTACATGTATCAATTAGTCTCTATCCTGCCTGCCACGAAGAGTGTCCAAGCTACACTTCCATTTCTGATAACTCTTATCAATACAATTGCTTCCAAATCTTACCGGCCCGCCTTGTAGGCCAGGAGACCAGCTCTAGGAAGGCTTTGCGAGGCCGGGGGAGCAGCAGGTGGTTCATTTCTCGCCTTGGTTGTGCTGTTCCGAACAGTGCTGGTGCTCTGTGTGGGGCAGCCAAGGAGAGAGCTAGGCACTCACATGTGGGAGGTGTAAGGAGTTAATTCCTGTGGGGCCATCTCTGACCAGCGGGGAGAAGCAGCAGGTGGATAAGAGCCTCCTTCTTCTGGCCCCCTGCAGACAGTTCTGAGCCACCTTTCAGAGACTCCAAAGTGCCCGTGTATCTCCAGCAGCACTGCTGGAGACAGAGGCAGCTGGCATTGCTTCCTCTCCTTCCCTGCCTCCCTCTTCCTGATCCACACAGAAGCCCTTGTCCCCATCTCTGCTTGCGATGGGAATCGAGGCCAGTGTTCCCTCAGGGGCCGTTTTGAGAGAGGGACCTAAAGAAGGGAGCAAGTTAAGGATGTAATGTGTTTGTGCTCAATCATATGTGACTCTTTGCCACCCCATGTACTGTAGCCCACCAGATTCCTCTGTCCATGCGATTCGCCAGGCAAGAATACTGAGCGGGTTGCCATGCCCTCTTCCAGGGGATCTTCCCCACCCAGGGATCAAGTGCTCATCTCTTGGATCTCCTGCATTGGCAGGCAGATTCTTTACCACTAGTGCCCCCTGGAATGGATGTAGTACATTTCCCTAAAGCTTTTGTGCTGTCTGGAGCCCAGGGCTTGATCCACATTTCAGTGGACTGGCCCCTCCATTGGAGCCCCCTTAAACACCTCCTCACCTTTGACAAACTCAGGGAAAAGAGAAACTTGCCCCTTGCATTCCTTTTGCAAAAACCAAATTGAAGATGACAAGACTGTCTGTACGTGAAGACTCCCATTAGGGATGTCTGTAGGTCAAATGTTAAAGAGTTTATCATGATTCCACTTACAGCCCCCTCTCCCAGGTGACCAGAGACTGGTGCTCACAAAGTAAAGTCACTCTTGCATTTTACCTTCAGGGTGTGGATGCCTGGGAGGCTTCAGGGTGTCCAGCCTGGGAGAACTTGCTTAGATGCCCTTGACCTGCTAATGTAGCTAAGTCACGCACTGTCTTTCTCTGAAATGCTCTGTGTGGCACATTGGAGCAAATGGCTTTCTGAGGCCCAGCCTAAAAGTTTTCCAAGCTGCTTTGTTGTTTTCCTGACAGACTAAAGAACTTATCGGGGCTCTAATGAAAGGCAGGCTGCGATCGCTGTCATGTCAAGAGCACTGCAGTCGGGAAAGTCGACATGATTTCATGGCTAATGATTCACTCGCTAATATCGGTGTGGGTTGCAGCGAGGATAACCAAGTTGAGCTGTCTTAGATCAAATGATTCAATTAGGCCAGCTGTCCCTATTTGTCATGGCTCAACTCGCTTTCAAATTACCTTTCCAAAGTGCATACGTGCCTTAGCACAGAAGTTAACAGCTCAACTGTTTTACAAAAAAGGGATACTTAGGCATGATCAGAAAAAAGTCACCTTTTTTTTTTTTTTTTTTTATCCCATCTACACAGGCTTCTCCCCTTCCCCCAGCCATTTCCCATAGGAGACATAGTGTGTATTTACTCAGCTAACCCAGCAACCTCCTCATCAGCTATTGTCAGTGTGGTTTTACCTCTGAAGCCTTTGGGGGTATCTCTTGGCAAGAAATTGTTCATTCTAAAAGGGAAGGTTTGGTCCAGAGATCTCTTAAGTTACTGCGGGAAGTTGTACCAAGGTTAAGATGTTTTTCTGACCCACTTCCCATCCCTCCATTGGCAGCTGAGCAAGTTTAGGGTCAGAGAAAAGCTTATGTTATATATCTGAAATTTTTCCAGAGCTCATAGAAAGACTCAGGGGTGAAGTAAACCAGTAGCCTCCATGTGGCTTCAGGTGAACAAGGGTCGATAATACAGAGACAGTGATATAACTGAGCATCAGTTAGAAGGTCAGAGAGGTCCAGCATCTTGGTGAGGCATGTGAAGAATCTCATTGCCCTGGGGGAGCAGAGGTCTTCTGGCCACAAATAATCTGAATAATGGTTATTTGATTTTCCCCCTCTGTGTGAGGGGCACTGCACAGTCATAGTGGGGAAATGGAATAAAAACCAGGGACCTGTTTTCTACCCCAGAGGGGCTTTCACTTAGCGACTGTGAAGTCTTAGAGTATACCTGAGGATCGTGGCTATCAGAAAGATGAAGGCAAAATTGAAGTGAGTCTAGGGACTTCCCTGATGGTCCAGTGGTTAAGAATCAGCCTCCTAATGCAGGGGATGCAGGTTCAATCCCTGGTTGGGGAAATAAGATCCCACATACCAAGGGGCCACTAAGCCCGTACACTACAACTACTGAGCCGGCACGCAACCAGATAAATATTTTAAAAATTGAAGTGAGTCTAGAGAATAACAGATGTGGGCAAAGGAACAGCGGGCTTCATCTAAAAAGGAAAACATTCAGTTCAGTCGCTCAGTCATGTCCGACTCTTTGCGACCCCATGAATTGCAGCACGCCAGGCCTCCCTGTCCATCACAAACTCCCAGAGTTTACTCAAACTCATGCCCATCGAGTCGGTAATGCCATCCAGCCATCTCATCCTCTGTCGTCCCCTTCTCCTCCTGACCCCAATCCCTCCCAGCATCAGGGTCTTTACCAGTGAGTCAACTCTTCGCATGAGGTGGCCAAAGTATTGGAGTTTCAGCTTCAGCTTCAGTCCTTCCAGTGAACACCCAGGACTTATCTCCTTTAGGATGGACTGGTTGGATCTCCTTGTAGTCCAAGGGACTCTCAAGAGTCTTCTCCAACACCACAGCTCAAAAGCATAAATTTTTCGGTGCTCAGCTTTCTTCACAGTCCAGTTAAAGAAGTATAAAAATATCATTCCTTCACATGTAATGGCAAAGGACGGAATCTAACTGGTTACACTCCTCGAGGTACTATCCTGAGAAAGGCAGATCGGTAAATAACTGTCATATAATGGGTTAAACTACAAGCAGGGAGATAAATGAAGTGGAGCTCTTGAAATTTCTCCATTTTGAAATGTTCTCAAAAGGACAGTGAGGAGTACCATTGAGGGGGGAGGACATTCATGGACATTCCTGAATAAATCACCGTTCTTTCTTCCTTCTGTATATTTGAAATTAGTTTTGTCTTAGATGCAACTCAGGATGCATATAGAAAGAGTGCAGTCCAGTGCTGTGTGACGATGGTAGATGGCTTCTCCAGGTTCTTGTTTCCAAAACTTATTCTCCCATTTTTTTTAGGGAGCAAGGTGATTTCAACTCAGTTTCAACTTCTCATGACTTTTGTGGTCTCAGACAAAGTAGAGTGCATATGCTCGTGTTTTTTCTTGGTCAAAGGTTATGTGCATTTTCTATATGAGAAAAGAGAGTGATCTAGAGCAGGGTTCTTTTGGATGTTATGGGTATTTCAGGTGTTGGTTACACTGATTTGTTGATTGGATTTTTAAAATTATTTATTTTAATTGGAGGCTAATTACTTTACAATATTGTGGTGGTTTTTGCCACACATTGGTATGAATCAGCCACGGGTGTACATGTGTCCCCCATCCTGAACCCCCCTCCCATCTCCCTCCCCACCCATCCCTCTGGGTTGTCCCAGTGCACTGGCTTTGAGTGTCCTGTTTCATGCATCAAACTTAGACTGGTCATCTATTTCACATATGGTAATATACACGTTTCAATGCTATTCTCTCAAATCATCCCACCCTTGCCTTCTCCCACAGAGTCCAAAAGTCTGTTCTTTATATCTGTGTCTCTTTTGCTGTCTCGCACATATAGTCATCGTTACAGTCTTTTTAAATTCCATATATATGCGTTAATATATTGTATTGGTGTTTCTCTTTCTGACTTACTTCACTCTGTATAATAGGCTCCAATTTCGTCCACCTCATTAGAACTGATTCAAATACATCTTTTAATAGCTGAGTAATTGGAGAAGACTCTAGAGAGTCCCTTGGACTGCAAGGAGATCCAGCCAGTCCATCCTAAAGGAGATCAGTCCTGAGTGTTCATTGGAAGGACTGATGTTGAAGCTGAAACTCCAATACTTTGGCCACCTGATGTGAAGAGCTGACTCACTGGAAAAGACCCTAATGTGGGAAAGATTGAAGGCAGGAGGAGAAGGGGACAGCAGAGGATGAGATGGTTGGATGGCAACACCGACTCAATGGAGATGAGTTTGGGTAAACTCTGGGAGTTGGTGATGGACAGGGAGGCCTGGCATGCTGCAGTCCATGGGTTTGCAAAGAGTCGGACATGACTGAGTGACTGAACTGAACTGAATATTCCATTGTGTGTATGTACCACAACTTTCTTATTCATTTGTCTGCTGATGGACATCTAGGTTGCTTCCATGTCCTAGATATTGTAAACAGTGCAGCAATGAACATTGGGGTATATGTATCTCTTTTGGTTCTGGTGTCCTTGGTGTGTATGCGCAGCAGTAGGATTGCTAGGTTATATGGCGGTTCCATTTCCAGTTTTTGAAGGAATCTCCACACTGTTCTCCATAGTGGCTATACTAGTTTGCATTCCCACCAACAGTGTAAGAGGGTTCCCTTTTCTCCACACCCTTTCCAGCATTTATTGTTTATAGACTTTTTGATGGCAGCCATTCTGACCAGCGTGAGATGGTACCTCATTGTGGTTTTGATTTGCATTTCTCTGATGAGTGATGTTGAGCATCTTTTCATGTTTCTGTTAGCCATCTGTATGTCTTCTTTGGAGAAATGTCTGTTTAGTTCTTTGTCCTATTTTTTGATTGGGTCATTTATTTTTCTGGTATTGAGCTGCATGAGCTGCTTATATATTTTGAAGATTAATTCTTTGTCAGTTGCTTCATTTGCTATTATTTTCTCCCATTCTGAAGGGTGTCCTTTCACCTTGCTTAGAGTTTCCTTCATGTACAAAAGCTTTTAAGTTTAATTAAGTCCCATTTGTTTATTTTTGCTTTTATTTCCATTACTTTGGGAGGTGGGTCATAGAGGATCTTGCTGTGGTTTATGTCAGAGAGTGTTTTGCCTATGTTTTCCTCTAGGAGTTTTATAGTTTCTGGTCTTACATTTAGATCTTTAATTCATTTTGAGTTTATTTTTGTGTATGGTGTTAGAAAGTGTTCTAGTTTCATTCTTTTAGAGGTGGTTGACCAGTTTTTCCAGCACCACTTGTTAAAGAGATTGTCTTTTGTCTATTGTATATTTTTGCTTCCTTTGTCAAAGATAAGGTGTCCATAGGTGCATGGGTTTATCTCTGGGCTTTCTGTTTTGTTCCATTGATCTGTATTTCTGTCTTTGTGCCAGTACTGTAGTTTCTTGATGACTATAGTTTTGTAGTATAGTCTGAAGTCAGGTAGGTTGATTCCTCCAGTCACAGTCTTCTTTCTCAAGATTTCTTTGGCTATTCGAGGGTTTTTGTGTTTCCATACAAATTTTGAAATTATTTGTTCTAGTTCTGTGAAAAATACCATTGGTAGCTTGATAGGGATTGCATTGAGTCTGTAGATTGCTTTGGATATTATACTCATTTTCACTATATTGATTGTTCTGATTCATGAACTTGGTATATTTCTCCATCTATTTGTGTCATCTTTGATTTCTTTCATTAGTGTTTTATAGTTTTCTATACATAGGTCTTTTGTTTCTTTAGGTAGATTTGTTCCTAAGTATTTTATTCTTTACATCACTGGTGAATGGGATTGTTTCCTTAATTTCTCTTTCTGTTTTCTCATTGTTAGTGTATAGGAATGCAAGGGATTTTTGTGTATTAATTTTATATCCTACAAATTCACTATATTCATTGCTTAGCTCTAGTAATTTTCTGGTGGTGTCTTTATGGTTTTCTATGTAGAGGTTCATGTCATCTGCAAACAGTGAGAGTTTTACTTCTTCTTTTCCAATCTAGATTCCTTTTATTTCTGACTCCTGTGGCTAAAACTTCCAAAACTATGTTGAATAGTAGTGGTGAGAGTGGGCACCCTTGTCTTGTTCCTGACTTTAGGGAAAATGCTTTCAGTTTTTCACCATTGAGGATAATGTTTGCTGTGGGTTTATCATATATGGCTTTTATTATGTTGAAGTATATTCCTTCTATGCCTGCTTTCTGGAGCATTTTTTTTTTTTTATCACAAATGGGTGTTGAATTTTATCAGAGGCTTTCTCTGCATCTATTGAGATAATCATATGGTTTTTGTCTTTCAATTGGTTAATGTGGTGTATCACATTGATTGATTTGTAAATATTGAATAATCTTTGCATCCTGGGATAAAGCCCACTTGGTCATGATGTATGATCTTTTAAATATGTTGTTGGATTCTGTTTGCTAGAATTTTGTTGAGGACTTTTGCATTAATGTTCATTAATGATATTGGCTATAGTTCCTTGGGTTTTTTTTGTGTGTGGCTTCTGTCTGGTTTTGGTATTAGGGTGATGGTAGTCTCATAGAATGAGTTTGGGAGTTTACCTTCCTCTGCAATCTTCTGGAAGAGTTTGAGAGGGATAGGTGTTAACTCGTCTCTAAATTTTTGGTAGAATTCATCTGTGAAGCCATCTGGTCCTGGGCTTTTGTCTGTTGGAAGATTTTTGATTACAGTTTTGATTTCTGTGCTTGTGATGGGTCTGTTAGGATTTTCTATTTCTTCCTGGTTCAGTTTTGGAAGGTTATACTTTTCCAAGAATTTGTGCATTTCTTCCAAGTTGTCCATTTTTGGGGCATATAGTTGCTGATAGTAGTCTCTTATGATCCTTTGTATTTCTTTGTTGTCTGTTGTGATTTCTCCATTTTCATTTCTAATGTTGTTGATTTGATTCTTCTCCCCCTTTTTTTCTTGATGAGTCTGGCTAATGGTTTGTCTATTTTATTTATCTTCTCAAAGAATCAGCTTTTATTTTTGTTGATTTTTGTTATAGTCTCCTTTGTTTCTTTTTCATTTATTTCTGCTCTAATTTTTATGATTTCTTTCCTTCTACTAACCCAGGGGTTCTTCGTTTCTTCTTTTTCTAGTTTCTTTAGGTGTAAAGTTAGGTTATTTATTTGATTTTTCTCTTATTTCTTGAGGTAAGCTTGTATTGCTATGAACCTTCCCCTAAGCACTGCTTTTACTGAATCCCATAGGTTTTGGGTTGTCATGTTTTCATTTTCATTTGTTTCTATGCGTATTTTGATTTCCTTTTTGATTTCTTCCCTGATTTGTTGGTTATTCAGAAGCATGTTGTTAGCCTCCACAGGTTTGTATTTTTAGTAGTTTTCTTTCCCTGTAGTTGACATCTAATCTTACTGCATTGTGGTCAGAAAAGATGCTTGAAATGATTTCAGTTTTTTTGAATTTACCAAGGCTAGATTTATGATCCAGGATGTGATCTATCCTGGAGAATCTTCTATGTGCACTTGGGAAAAAGGTGAAATTCATTGTTTTGGGGTGAAATGTCCTATAGATATCAATTAGGTCTAACTGGACCATTGTATCATTTAAAGTTTGTGTTTTCTCGCTAATTTTCTGTTTGGTTGATCTATCCATAGGTGTAAGTGGGGTATTACAGTCTCCCACTATTATTGTTACTGTTAATTTCCCCTTTCATACTTGTTAGCATTTGCCTTATGTATTGAGGTGCTCCTATGTTGGGTGAATATGTATTTATAATTGTTATATCTTCTTGGATTGATCCTTTGATCATTATGTAGTGTCCTCCTTTGTCTCTTTTCATGGTCTTTATTTCAAAGTCTATTTTATCTGATATGAGTATTGCGACTCCTGCTTTCTTCTGGTCTCTACTTGCATAAGATATCTTTTTCCAGCCCTTCACTTTCAGTCTGTATGTGTCCCTTGGTTTGAGGTGGGTGTCTTGTAGACAGCATATATAGGGGTCTTTTTTTTGCATCCATTCAACCAGTCTTTGTCTTTTGGTTGGGGCATTCAACCCATTTACATTTAAGGTAATTACTGATAAGTATGATCCTGTTGTCATTTACTTTATTGTTTTGGGTTTGAGTTTATAAACCTTTTCTGTGTTTCCTGTTTAGAGAAGATCCTTTAGCATTTGTTGAAGAGCTTGTTTGGTGGTGCTGAATTCTCTCAACTTTTGGTTATCTGTAAAGCTTTTGATTTCTCTCTCATATTTGAATGAGATCCTTGCTGGGTATAGTAGTCTGGGTTGTAGGTTTTTCTCTTTCATCACTATAAGTATGTCCTGAAATTCCCTTCTGGCCTGAAGAGTTTCTATTGAAAGATCAGCTGTTATCCTTATGGGGATCCCCTTGTGTGTTATCTGTTGCTTTTCCCTTGCTGCTTTTAATATTTGCTTTTTGTGTTTGATCTTCATTAGCTTGATGAATATGTGTCTTGGGTTGTTTTGCCTTGGGTTTATCCTGTTTGGGACTCTCTGGGTTTCTTGGACTTGGGTGGCTATTTCCTTCCCCATTTTAGGGAAGTTTCCAACTATTATCTCCTCAAGTATTTTCTCATGCCCTTTCTTTTTGTCTTCTTCCGGGATTCCTATGATTCGAATATTGGAGCATTTAACATTGTCCCAGAGGTCTCTGAGGTTGTCCTCATTTCTTTTACTTCTTTTTTCTTTTTTCCTCTCTGCTTCATTTATTTCCACCATTCTATCTTCCACCTCACTTATCCTATCTTCTGCCTCAGTTATTCTACTGTTGGTTCCTTCCAGAGTGCTGTTGATCTCATTTATTGTATTACTCATTATTGATTGACTCTTTTTTATTTCTTCTAGGTCCTTGTTAAACATTTCTTGCATCTTCTCAATCCTTGTCTCTAGTCTATTTATCTGTAACTCCATTTTGTTTTCAAGATTTTGGATCATCTGTACTATCATTGTTCCGAATTCTTTTTCAGGTACGCTCCCTGTCTCCTCTTTGGTTTGGTTTGGTGGGCATTTATCATGTTCCTTTACCTGCTGAATATTTCTCTGCCTTTTCATTTTGTTTAGATTGCTGTGTTTGGGGTGCCTTTTCTGTAGGTTGGAAGTTCGTGGATCCTCTTTGTTGTGGAGCCTGCTCCCTGTGAGTGGGATTGGACTAGTGGCTTGTCACAGTTTCCCGGTTAGAGGAGCTTGCGTCTGTGTTCTGGTGGGTGGAGCTGGATCTCTTCTCTCTCCTTTTGAAGAGAATGGACTGCCTTTCTGTGTGCCTGGTGTCCTCCACCAGTGTTCAGAAGTTGTTTTGTGGAAGTTTCTCAGCATTCAAATGATCTTTTGATGAATTTGTAGGGGAGAAAGTGGTCTCCCCATCCTATTCCTCCACCATCTTGGGACTGCGCCCCCCACCCCCCGGCTTGGGTTTTTTAAAAAAAATAGTTTATTAATTTATTTTGTCTGTGCTGGATCTTCATTGCTGCTTGGGCTTTCCTCTAGTTGTGGCAAGCAGGGGCTACTCTCTAGCTGTGGTTCTAGGGCTTCTCATTGCAGTGGCTTCTTTTGTTTTGGAGCACAGGCTCTAGGCATGTGGGCTTCAGTAGTTGCAGCTCCCAGGCTCTAGAGCTCAGGCTCAATAGTTGTGGCACACTAGCTTAGTTGCTATGATACATGTGGGATCTCTGGAGATCTTGGATCAAACCTGTATCTCCAGCATTGGCAGGCAGATCCTCTACTACTGAGCCACCAGGGAAGCCCTGTTGATTGGGTTTTAATATCAAGCTACTCCTGGAAATAAGGAAAACCATGCACTGCCAGCTTCAAAACCCAGGCACAATGTGGAGGCCTTCTGAGCCTGAGTAGTGTGGTGGTTGGACGTTCATCTAGAATCCAACCTCACTCTGGAGTCCAGGTGTTTCCTTCTTCTCCTCAGCATGGCTGTGGTCCTGTCGAGCTCACGGTTTTGTAGTTCCTGCACTCCTAGCCTGATCATTTGTTGCTGCTCAACTAAAGTCCTGCTCAGTGTTTCTTCCAGTTCTTGAGTTCAGACCACCCCTGAAAAACCTAAGGTGGTCCACCCATTGTCCCTCCAGAGCAGAACTATCACAAGCAACACTTTTTGGCTGCTGGACTGCACGGTGACAAAACTAGGAGCTCACTGGCTTCTTCCCATCAACTTTCATCAGAGGGCAGGTTCATGTGGCTCCAGAAAGCAGGTCATGGAGCAGAAACTTCTGAGAAAAATCTCTGGGGGGTGGGGATTATGGGCAGAATCCTATGTCCTCAAATTCATATGTTGAAACCCTAACTCCCGACACCTCAGAATGGGACTCCCTTTGGAGACAGGGCCTTAAAAAAGATAATTAAGTTAAAATGAGGTGATTAGGGTGGGTCCTAACTCAGTATGATGGGTGTCCTTATAAGAAGAGGAACTGTGGACACAAACGTGCCCCAAGAAGAAAGACCATGTGAAGACACAGGGAGAAGGTAGCTGTTGACACACCAAGGGGAGAGGCCTCAGAAGACGTCCACCCTGCTGACACCTTAATCTCAGACTTCCTGCCTCCAGAATTTTGAGAAAATAAATTCCTAAGTGGCACTTGTTGAAGCAGCCTTAGTAAGCTAATATGGGGCTTCCAAGGTGGCTCAGCGGTAAAGAATCTGCCTACGTGCAGGAGACTTGGATTTGATCTCTGGGTCAGGAAGGTCCCCTGGAAAAGGAAATGGCAACCTACTCCAGCATTCTTGCCTGGAGAATCCCATGGACAGAGGAGCCTGGTGGGTTACAGTCTATGGGGTCCCAAAAGAGTCAGACAGGACTGAGCGACTAGACATCAGCAGTGAGCTAACACAGGGTGGCAAGCAATGTGGGGCAGAATGATGCTGTGAAAAGAGCTTTGCGTGGAAAGCTTGGCAATGAAATGTTTATGGTGATTCTTCCACCAGGCGGGACCTTAGGCAAGTCTCCTCATGTCTTGAAGCCTCAGTTTCCTCAACCATAAAATAATTAGATGAGTTGAGCCTGTGACTTGCAAACCCCCTAAATGACCCCATTGGAGGTCTCCTCTGTCCTGCTTCTCAAATTTCATCTTGAGCTGTGAAGGCAAGGGGTCTGGGGAGGACAGGCCCCAGGGGACTTCATTCACTGCTCACTCATCATCCTGTCACAGTGTACAGTTTCCTTTTCACAGCTACTTTCCTATTTGTGCCTACATTCCTCTGAAACTAGGGGAATACCTGCCTGGAGACATAATTAGCCTAATTCCCCCACTGGCAGGAGGGTGACTGCAGGCGGGTGATGCTGTGCAGGTGTGACTGACCGAATTTGAAAATAACATTCGGTCGTGAGTTCCAGCCTTTCAAACAGGCAGGACCAGGTGACTCCTGCTCTTCTTCCTCCTTCTCTGTCCTCCTTTCTGTCCTCACGAAGCCCAGAGGCTCTGCTTCCAGTATCTGGCCTTGTGCCTGCTGGCCTGATGATAGGAAAAGGCCAGCTTTGCTTGGTTCAGGAGGGCCACCTGACCTCATTGCTGAATACAGGGGCACCCTGAGAAACTGCTCACCTCTGGGGGTGCCTCACTCCATCTTTTGTGAGCCAGTGACTAACTAGGATGGTAAAATACCAGCGTGGAGGAAAGCACTGCCTAGGGATTTGGGTCTGAAAGGGAGAGTTTTATTCTTGTTTTAAAAATTAATTTTTTAAACAATAGGTAATTGTTATTTATTTTATTTTATATTTACTGGGGTATAGTTACTTTGTAGTGTTGTGTTAGTTTCTGCTATACAATGAGATAAACCAGCCGACTGTATACATATGTCCCCTCCCTCTTGAGCCTCCTCTCCCCACCCATATCCCACCCACGTAGGTCATCACAGACCACTGAGCTGAGTTCCCTGTACTGTGTAGCAGCTTCCACCAGCTACCTACTTTACACGTGGTAGTGTATTTATATCAAACCTAATCTCCCAGTTCATCCCACCCTCCCCTTCCCTTCACTGTGTCCATACATCCGTTCTCTATGTCTGCATTTTTATTCCTGCAAATAAGTTCATCAGTACCATTTTTCTAGATCCCATATCTATGCATTAATGTATGATATTTGCTTTTCTCTTTCTTTCTTCACTATGTATGGTAGACTTTAGGTCCATTCACAAATGGACTCAGTTTTGTTTCTTTTTATGACTGAATAATACTCCATTGTATATATGTACCAGGTCTTCTTTATCCATTCCCCTGTTGATGAACATGTAGGTTGCTTCCATGTCTTGGCTATTGTAAATAATACTGCAGTGAACATTGCTGTACATGTGGTTTTTTGAATTATGGTTTTCTCAGGATATATGCCCAGTAATGGGATTGTTGGGTCATATGGTAGTTTTATTTTTAGTTTTTTAAGGAACCTCCATACTGTTCTCCATAGTACTGTATCAATTTGCATTCTCATCTACAGTGCAAGAGGGTTCCCTTTTCTTTCCAAATCCTCTCTAGCATTTATTGGCTGTTGATTTTTTTTGTTGATGGCCATTCTGACCATGGTTATCTGTTTTGTATTTAGAATGTACATGTCTACTCCAAGCCCCCAGTCAAAGAGAGTTTTATTCTTATGCTAGGCTTTTCCTATTGTTCCCTGTCCCTGCCAACCTGGTGCCCTGAGGTCCTGGCTCCAGTGGTTGGACCCTCGTCCCTTCCACTGATGGGGGGGTCACTAGATGGTCATTGCTGCCACTGCTGCTTTGTGGGGAGAAGAAGGAAGAATGTTCCCTTACTCTACCTTATTTGAGAATGTCATGGGTTGAACTGTGACCCTATCCCATTCACATGTTGAAATTTTCACCCTTTAGGATCTCAGATTATGACCGTATCTGGAAATAGGGTCATTGCAGGTGTGATTAGTTAAGATGAGGCCATACTGGAGTAAGGTGGGCCCATAATCTGACTAATGTCCTTATAAAAAGAATACCTATGAAGAGAAAAAGACACATATAGAAAGAAAATTATGGGGAGAAATAAGAAGAACATCATCTGCAAGGAATGTCTGGGATGGATAGGGACTTCCCTGGTGGTCCAGTGGCTAAGACTCTGCTTTCCCAATGCAGGGGCCCCAGTTTCGATCCCTGAGGTTGGGGCACTAGATCCCACATGCTGCAACTAAGACCTGGCACAGCCAAGGAAATAAATAAATAAATAAAAGATGGCTAGCAAACCACCAGTCTGGGGGAGAGTCGCGGAACACAGTCTACCTCACAGCCTTCAGGAGGAACCAAACCTGCCGCCATCTTGATTTTACAATTCCAGCCTCCAGAACTGAGAGACAATACATTTCTGTTGTTACAGCCTCCAAGCATGTGGTACTTGGTATGGCAGTCCCAGCAAATGAATACAGAGGGAGTCCTTGGGACATGCACTCTCCTCAGGACTCATGATACTTTCACTATATGCTTTTACGTTATGGTCTGTATGCACAAGTACTGAAGATCGATTGGCTGAAAGTAACTGGCTGTGACCCATCCCAGCTGCTCCACAGCAGTCTCCAGTCCCACCCTGAGTCACCCCCTGAGTGTTTCCAGCTCTCCTCCAAGTACCCGCCACCCTCTGGAGGTGCAGGGTGTCCTACTCACATACATGGCCTGAGCACACGGATGCTGTTGCAAGTTACATCTTATTGTTCAATTTCTTATCTTTGGGAGTTCAGCAGGGGCTTCAACTTCTCTGGAAAGCCTTCCCTGACTCCCCGTCCCCATAAGATCTGGGCTGTCCCAGAACCTCAACTATTCCTCTCACAGCACTTAGCACACTACCCCTTAATTGTCGGCATCCTTGTCTGCCTCTCCTTCTGGGTTCTGAGTCCAGAAACTGTGTCTTGATCCCTTTTGTGTCTCCAGAGCTGAGTAGAATATCCAACAGTGCATCCACCCTCTGTGAGTATCTGCGGCATGAAGGAACCCATGAATGACTAAATTAACGTTCAGCCCTGGGCCGGAAAGCTGCACCACTGCCGGGAGAGGATGTAGCTCGTCAAGTAACGCTGCTTCTGGTGCCTGAAGAACTCAAAACAGCTTTGATTCAAAATGTTGGCAAAATAGACTGCCTCCACTATTTTGACTTTTTTGGAAATGAATTGATGAGGTAATACATTTTGAAGCCATGCCACAGAAATATACCATGCTGTGCTTTTGAAAGTGAAGCACGGCAGCGAGGTGGTGTTTCTGGCTTATGTCCTTGTCAGAGTTAAAAGGAACTTTATTTACTCCTCTCAGCCTATAACTGCAGACCCAGAACTGGCCTTCCTCTTGGGAGACTGGTGTCTCTTCCTTCATAGGTGGCGCAGGAAAAGAAAGTTGGCACATTAAAATATGTAACCTGCTAGAAGGCTGCAGTCAGCCAGGCTATCCCGGGCTATACCAATGTGTGTGTGTACTCAGTCGCTCAGTCGTGTCTGACTTTTTGCAACCCTGTGGACTGTAGACTGCCAGGAACCTCTGTCCATGGGATTCTCCAGGCAAGAACACTGGAGTGGGTTGCCATACCCTCCTCCAGGGGATCTTCCTGACCCATGGATCAAACCTACATCTCTGTGTCTCCTGCGTTGGCAAGCAGATTCTTTACCACTAGCACCACCTGGGAAGCCTGGCTATTGCAATCCTCCTCCAATATTTATGAATACTTCCTAAAATGATCTGCATGCTTGATTGTGAAGTTGAGTGTAGAGTCTTCCAGGTTCTGGAGCACTAAGCTACAGCTGTACTTGTGAAGAGGCCCAGCTGAAAACAATGACCTGAATTCTCTGGGTGTGAGTATTAATGTATGCAGCTTCTCAAAGCTAACTAGTCACCCAGTGAACATGTGACGTGATATATTCCAGGCCAGGCTGGCTTTTTGCTCTGTAGTCTTGCATTGTTAATGTGTGTTTTTCACTCTTGCATATTTAATTGCATTTATAAATATACTTAAAAAAGTCTCTCCCTAGGAGATAAGGCAGTGAGGACAGTGTGAAGCGTGTACCCCATGTCACCCTCCTCCATCTGTGGAGGCTTCACTGATTGATAAGAGCATCCTTTGTGCCGTGTCTAAGTGCCATCTCAGAGTTTCCTACATAGAACTTTCAGCAGTCACTGTCCTTTGTCAGAGATCAAAGCTTCCAGCCTACCTGAGCTCAGGTATTGTTCAACCTCAGTAAGTAAAATGAATAAAGTTAAGGAAAATAGTTTTGTTTGCAACTCAACATTTAAAATAGGTTACTACGGGACTTCCCTAGTGGTCTAGTGGTTAAGACTTTGCCTTCTAATGCAGGGGGTGCAGATTTGATCCTTGATTGGGGAGCTGAGATCCCACATGCCTCGAGGCCAAGAAACCAAAACATAAAACAGGAACAATATTGCAACAAATTCAATAAAGACTTTAAAATTGGTCCATATTAAAAAAAAAATTAGGTCACTAAACTTTCTCTAGAAGACCAGTTTGTAGTATTTTAGGCTTTAGAGGCCATGTATCATCTCTCTTGCAGAGTCTTATTTGTTTCTGTTTACTTTTTTCTTTTGTTTTTTGAATTTTTGAAAACAGCTACAATTAACTCTTGAACAATGTGGGTTTTAATGTGTGAGTCTACTCGTAACACAGATTTTTTTCAGTAGCAAATACTATAATCCTGCACAATCTGTGGTTGGTTGAATCCATAGTCAGTTGAATCCTTAGATGTGAGACCAGGGGTCAGGAGGGCCAACTCTTAAGTTAAAAGGGACTTTTCAACTGTATGGGGGTTCAGTGTGCCTAACCCCTGTGTTATTCAAGGGTCAACTGTATTTTCTTGTTGTTTGTTGTTGTTGTTCAGTTGCTAAGTCATGTCTGACTCTTCTTAACCTCATGGGCTGCAGCACACCAGGCTCCCCTGTCTTCCACTATCTCCTGGAGTTTGCTCAAATTCATGTCCATTGAGTCGATGATACTATCTAATCATCTCATCCTCTGCTGCCCCCTTCTCCTTTTGCCTTCGGTCTTTCCCAGTATCAGGGTCTTTTTCAATGAGTCGACTCTTGTATTTAAACTATAAAAACCAGTCTGAGCTCCTGAGCCATATAGAAATGGACTCAGGGCTATATTGGGCCCACTCTCCATCGTTGGCTGACCCCTAATATAAAACATTGTATTTTTAAAGTGTGTAAGGTAAATTGTAGCATTTACCATGGAAACCTTTGGTAGATATAATACTTTCTTAAAAAATAAAATGTTTTAATTAGTTTTTATTGGAGTAGAGTTGCTTTACAATGCTGTGTTAGTTTCTGCTTACAGCGACCTGAATCAGCCATCTGTATACATGTGTCCTTTTTTGGGTTTCCTTCCCATTTAGGTCGCCACAGAGTGTTGATCAGAGTTCCATGAGCTATACAGTGAGTTCTCATTAGTTATTGGTAGATATAATTCTAAGGAGGCCTGGGGTACCTGTTTCATGTGCAGGCTTATATAAAATTATGAAATTCTATCATGTGAACTTCATGTTACCGAAATACTGAAAATCTGATACTTGTGTAAACAGGGCATGAATCATATGTTCTTACTGAGTTTTTCAAGTTTGCAGTTGAGGAAGTGCATAATTATCCCCAGATCTGACTGCACAGATGTAACTTTTCAATCTTGTTTTGTCTGAACCTGTTGAGTAGATGGAATTTGGAAGTCCAGGCTTGGGTGTAGACATCCATGAATGTTTGTTACATCAAAAATCATCTTTTAGTGGGTGCAAGTTGAAGTTGTTGTGAAGTGACTGATGTTCTAGAAAAATCTGTCTGCCCTGAATAGGAGATTTGACTTTGAGCTGAGAAGCTTTAGGAATTTGCATTTGATTCAGGAATAATGTCCTTGGCATTCCCTTCATACAGCTACTCTTTTATCTCCTGGTTGCCATGAAACTTGAGAAAGTCACTGTACATGACTGCGTGTCTGTCTCTCATCTGGTATCACTTTCCTTTGTTTTCTGAAGGGAACTTTGGCTCTTTGCTTTTTAATCTGTAGAACCCAGTGATTTCCAGACTCAGTGCTGTGTTTCCATGCATGTGTGGCTTTTTCCCCCCTCAAGTCACTCTTTGTAGATAAGCTGCAACCAATGTGAAGATGAGAGATGAATAAAAACATATTGGTGAAAAAGAGTGCAAACACAGTTGCATTGATCTGAATGGCTCTATAAACCAGAATAAACCTGCAACTCTCTTTGTAGAGCATAACGCCATTAAACTAGGGCTGTTACTCAGAATAATTTTCAGGAATGCAAAATTGGCAACTTGCCCCACGTTGTCAACTTGTGAATCTTACAAACATATTGGATTATTATTGTCAGTCTTCACTGAAGCATATGCCTTGTTAGGTGTGGATAGTCCAAGAAGGTGTGTGAAACCTCTCTGGGCTCATGTATGCAGTATTATGGCCTCGTGGAACAAAATGCACTGAGCTTCTGATAGATCCAATTTATCCCTCACTTGTATTGCTTTTCTTTTTTGTTTCCTGCTCCTTTCTGGGAATATACAAAAGTGGAGAGTTTTATATAGATATAGATACCTATCTACAACTGTCTGTCTATAGATGTCTTTCTGTCTTTATCTACAGATATTTATCTATGTCTAGAATTGATGGTTTCAAATTATGGTGTTGGAGAAGACTCTTGAGAGTCCCTGGGAATGCAAGGAGATCAAACCAGTCAATCCTAAAGGAAATCAACCCTGAATATTCATTGCAAGAACTGATGCTGAAGTTCCAATTCTTTGGTCACCACTGATGTGAAGAGCTGACTTATTGGAAAAGACCTGATACTGGGAAAGATTGAAGGCAAAAGAAGAAGCGGGCAGCAGAGGATGAGATGGTTAGATAGAATCACCAACTCAGTGGACATGAATTTGAGCAAACTCCAGGAGATAGTGGAGGACAGAGGAGCCTGGTGTGCTGTAGTCCTTTGCACACTCCTTGGTGCAAAGAGTTGGACACAACTTAGCGACTGAACAACAGTGATGTATCCATACTATTTCTAGATATTTAGGTGTAGAGATATATGAAATCCAGGTGTGTAATGCAATATAAGCCATTTATGTTTGTCTGTCCTCTCTCTGATCGTCTATGTAGAGGACAGACATTAATTACCATACAAGGATATAGTTTCATTGGCAGAGGAAGTTCTTGGCACATAGTAAGCCCTAATATCATTATATTAGACTCCATGAGAAGACCATGGTTCAACTCCTGGCTCTACTCTTCACTAGTAGTATGGTGTAAATTTTTTCTTGAGACAAATTTTTTATCTGTAAAATAAAGCAAATGATAATCATAACTAATTTATAGGGAGGTTGCTCTGATTAAATGAGAAGCTATATTTGAGAGAAGTTCCTCATACCACGTAGAGAGTTATAGAAATGTTAATTAATTTAATTTAAACATACATTGGCAGTATTTCTCCCCTCTGGCATCTTGCCCGGCCACTGTTCCAGGCCCCAGAGATCCGTGCTGGCTGTTTCTACAAGACAGCGTCGCAGAGGAAGCCTGTGCTGGTAGCTGAGTCCCCCACTTCCATCTGGATGCCTTTGGCACCATGCAGACATTGTTTCAGCGCTGAAGTCACTATGTAAGCTGATCTTTTGTAAAAGCTCCCACGCTAGGTGAGGGGCTTCCCAGGTGGCTCAGTGGTAAAGAATCCACCTGCAGTGCAGGAGACGCAGGTAACGCAGGTTTGATCCCTAGGTCGGCAAGATCCCCTGGAGGAGGACATGGCAACCCACCCCAGTGTTCTTGCCTGGAGAATCCCCATGGATGGAGGAGCCTGGTGGGCTACAGTCCACGGGGTCACAAAGAGTCAGACGTGACTGAGCAACTGAGTGCACACACATACATACATACACACACACACATGCTAGGATTGAGCTGCGTGTAGTCTGTGCTCATTGTTCAGGTTCTTGTCCTCTAGAAGCTTACCTTTTAAGACTTCCTGACCCACCCACCCATCACAGATAATGCTATGGGGGCTCTCTAATCTTCAGGAATACACCACTGTTCTCCTCCATGGGATTTGTGTCTTCAAACATCCTGACCAAAAGGCATTGGGAAAATTCAGCTATCAAATAACAATGCTTCAGAAGTTAAAAAAAAAAAAAACCAACTATGGAATATTCTATAATAAAGAAGTTACTATTTATATGTGATAAGTACTTCATGGTAATGGTATGAGTGATACTATTGGAGGAAGGGGTTTGAGTCATTAAGACCAGGCCACCTAAGAATCCCAGAATCATAGGATTGAAACCGGGTGGCAGGCAGAATTCAGGGTCAGGCATCTAACTTCATTCAAAACATGGAACTCTTACTCTTGAGAGAAATAAACGAATGCTGGGAAAGAGTGAAGTTCAGGTACGCAGTACTAGTGCAGGGATTTATGTATGTGCATGGTATGCTCAGTTGTGTCCGGCTCTTTGCGACTGCATGGACTATATTTAGCCCAGCAGGCTCCTCTATCCATGGGATTCTCCAGGCAAGATATTGGGTTGGGTTGCCATTTCCTCCTCTAGGGAATATTCCCTACTCAGAAATCAAACCCAGGTCTCCTGCATTGGCAGGCTGATTCTTTACCACTAACACCACCTGGGAAACCCTACAGGGTCTTGTGTGCTGCTGCTGCTAAGTCGCTTCAGTCGTGTCTGACTCTGTGCAACCCCATAGATGGCAGCCCACCAGGCTCCATCATCCCTGGGATTCTCCAGGCAAGGACACTGGAGTGGGCAGGGTCTTGTGTAGTCAGGACTAATTGTTGATTTTAAATAGAAGATTGGAAGTTGCCTGACTGCCCCAAGTCAGGAACATCATACCCTAGACTCAGGTGGTCCTGGCTCTCCACCCAGATGTCCCTCCTCCTGTTTCTCAGGTCGTGTGCTCCATTCATTGTACAGAAGAACCAATCCTTTTCTCAGACCGTAGCCAGCGAACCCGTAGAGACATGATTGTGGAGCTGGGAGACCTGGGTCTTTGCTCTGCATTGGGACCAACTAGGAGTGTGGTTCTGAGCCTCTGGGCTCTGGTTTCCTCATCTGTGTGAAGAGGGGATTGAGTTGGTTGTCTCCTGGAGTTCCTTCTTGATTACATTTCTCTACCATAGCTGTGTTGACTAGGTAGGATGGCTAAGTTCAATTTTCAGTCTTATTGCCCAGAAAAGCTTATAATGCAGGCAAATAGGTATGAACTTTTCTGTGTATTCAGGCCCCCTCTCCCATCCTTAGATATATAAGTAAGGTTGGTAGTTTATTGTTTTTTGTTTCCATTTACCTGCAAAGTGTGCAAGTGTCCACATGATGATACCAATATAGGGGGCAAATCTTGATGAAGGTGAACAAGGAGAGTGGAAAAAGCTGGCTTAAAACTAAGATCACAGCATCCAGTCCTATTACTTTATGTCAAGTAGATGGTGAATAAATGGAAACAGTGACAGACTTTATTTTCTTAGGCTCCAAAATCACTGCGTAGTGTGACTGCAGCCATGAGATTAAAGGATGCTTGCTCCTTTGAAGAAAAGCTATGACAAACCTAGACAGCATATAAAAAAGGAGAGACATCACTTTGCTGACAAAAGTCTGTCTAATCAGAGCTATGGTTTTTCCAGTAGTCATGTATGGATGTGCGAGTTGGACCATAAAGAAGGCTGAGCACTGAAGAATTGATGCTTTTGAACTGTTGTGTTGGAGAAGACTCTTGAGAGTCCCTTGGACTGCAAGGAGATCCAACCAGTCAATCCTAAAGGAAATCAACCCAGAATATTCATTAGAAGGACTGATCCTGAAGCTGAAGCTCCATACTTTGGCCACCTGATATGAAGCTGACATGGGAAAAGACCCTGATGCTGGGAAAGATTGAGGGCAGGAGGATAAAGGGCTGACAGAGCATGAGATGGTTGGATGGCATCACTGACTCAATGAACATGAATTTGAACAAACTCCGGGAGATGGTGAAGGACAGGGGAGCCTGGAGTACTACAGTCCATGGGGTCACAAAGAGTTGGACACAACTAACAATAACAACAAACAAACAAATGTACATCACTGTGATAACTGTCAGTTGAACAAAATAATCTGGTTCCTATCTTCATGGAAGTGAGAGTTCAGTGGGACAGCAATAAATGAACGTGGAAACAAAGAAAGTATATATAATTTAAAATTGTGTAAATTACTGTAAAGGAAAAGAACAGAGTACAATAATGAAGAAAACCTCATTTAGATGGGATTATAGAAATGACCTCTCCTTGGAGGTAACATTTAAACTGTGGGAGCAGTGACATTTTGGTTGAGAACTAAAAGGTGAAATGGAGAGAGCCGAGATAATCCAGGAGTAAGCACATTGGTACATTTGGAGAACTTGGTGATTCAAAGAAATTAGGGCTCATTGGTGGGCTGTAGCATGATGAGTAAGCAAGGCAGAGGAGAAGATGAGAGGCACTTAAGATGTAACAGGAGACAAGTTATCCAGGGTAGGGGCCATGGAAGGCATTTACATGTTATCTAAAATATAACCAGAAGCCACTACAGTTTTAACCAGGGGTATAATGTAATTTGGGGCTTCCCAGATGGTGCTAGAACCCGCCTGCCAACTCAGGAGAGATGCAGGTTCAATCTCTGCATTGGGAAGATCGCCGGGAGGAGAGCATGGCCACCCCCTCCAGTATTCTTGCCTGGAGAATCCCATGGACAGAGGAGCCCGGCAGACTACAGTCCATAGCGTCACAAAGCATCAGACATGACTCATGCCACTTAGCACTCACTCATACATGTCATGTAACTTACTTCAAACTTTTGTGTAGAGAATGAATTAGAGGGGGGAAATAGTGAAATAGAAGACAAGATAAAAGACTATTGGGGGACTTCAGAGAAGTTTGAACCATAGTGGTTGCACTGGGGAAACTGTGATTAAGAATTGACAAAGAGCGGATGATATATTTGATGTAGAGAGGGAGAATTAGAATCAAGGATGATTCTCTATGGGTCTTTGATATTAATGTGCAGTGAAGACCATTTGCTAAAGGTAAAAAGACTAGAGGAGGAATGAATTTGGTTGATGTGAGGATCAAGATTTTAATTTTGGACATGTTTGAGGTGCATGTGAGATATCTGAGTTCACTCTTCAAGGAAGTCTTTAGATATACGTGCATGGAGTTCAAAGGAGAGGTTTGAACTAGAGGTTTATATTTGGGCATCATTGGCATATATGTGCTTGAAGCCTTGGGACATATATGTGGTTGAAGCCATGGGAATTACCAAGGGAGAATATATATAAAGCTGGAAGTACCTAGGGCTGAGACATGCAGCAGAAAAGAAGATGACACATGGAGGCAAAAAATAACTAATGAAAATTAGAAAGATGGAAGGTTTGTTGTCATAGGAGCCAAGACTAGAGAACTGTTCAAAGGAGGGTGTGGTTAAGTTTATTAAGTAATGTTGAAAACTGAGTAAGGGGACAGAAAACATTCCACAATATTTGGCAGCATGCGTGTTATTAATGACCCTAACAAGAGTAATATCAGAGCATGATATGGACAAGAATCAAATTGGAGTGAGTAGAAGAATGAGAGGGAATTCTTTTAGTAAGACAATGGACCAAAGTCATCATAAAAGTTTGCTGCTGAAAACATGTATATATACTGAATAGACTACAACAATACTAATTTATACATATGACTGAACTTTCAGTAAATGGAAATTCCCCAAGTTCTGGAAATTCATATGAGAAATAAAGTGAAGAAATGTGCATGTGAGCTAATTTGGGGCTATTCTGGGAGAAGTTGTCCAGCTTCATCATCTTGGGGTTTGGGTTTTAATAGTCCTATAGAAACGAAAGATGAGACTTTCAGACTACTTGACGTGAGGAGTCAGAACCTAAGGTATTTGCATAAAGCTCAGATTGTACCATCAGTGAGATCATTATCATCATCATCCTAAGAATTTAAAATCCTGAAACTGAACTTCATGAAGAGTTGGGGTTTACAGTTATATTGTTAGATACAGTATACTTTTAGATACTATTAGAAACTTTTAAGCTAAGAATTCAGTTTGAAATTTGCTTTTAGGATGAAACAAGCATTAAACTCTGGAGGGACATTTCCTTAACCCATATCACAGAATTTCCATGGATAAAGACTTAGTATAGATGGGCTCATAGCCTGAAATTACATAGTTCAGTTCAGTCACTCAGTTGTGTCTGACTCTTTGTGACCCCATGGACTGCAACACACCAGACTTCCCTGTCCATCATCAACTTCTGGAGCTTGCTCAAACCCATGTCCATCGAGTTGGTGATGCCATCCAACCATCTCATCCTCAGTCGGCCCCTTCTCTTCCTGTCTTCAATCTTTCACAGCATCGGGGTCTTTTCCCATGAGTCGGCTCTTTGCATCAGGTGGCCAAAGTATTGGAACTTCAACTTCAGCATCAGTCCTTCCAGTGAATATTCAGGACTGATTTCCTTTAGGATTGACTGGTTGGATCTTTTTGCAGTCCAAGGGACTCTCAAGAGTCTTCTCCAACACCACAGTTCAAAAGCATCAATTCTTCAGCGCTCAGCCTTCTTTATGGTCCAACTCTCACATCCATACATGGCTACCAGAAAAACCGTAATTTTGACTAGATGGACCTTTGTCTGCAAAGTAATGTCTCTGCTTTTTAATATGCTGTCTACCTTGGCTATAGCTTTTCTTTAAAGGAGCAACCGTCTTTTAATTTCATGGCTGCAGTAACCATCTGCAGTGATTTTGTAGCCCCCCAAAATAAAGTCTTTCACTGTTTGCTTTGTTTCCCCATCTATTTGCTATGAAGTGATGGGACTGGATGCCATGATCTTAGTGTTCTGAATCTTGAGTTTTAAGCCAGCTTTTTCACTCTCCTCTTTCATCAAGAGGCTCTTTAGTTCCTCTTTGCTTTCTGCCATAAGGGTGGTGTCATCTGCATATCTGAGGTTATTGCTATTTCTCCCGGCAGTCTTGATTCCAGCTTGTGCTTCATCCAGCCCAGAATTTCACGTGATGTACTCTGCATATAAGTTAAATAAACAGAGTGACAATATACAGCCTTGACATACTCCTTTCCCTATTTGGAAACAGTCCGTTTTACCATGTCTGGTTCTAACTGTTGCTTCCTGACCTGCATATAGATTTCTCAGGAGGCAGGTAGGGTGGTCTGGTATTCTCATCTCTTTCAGAGTTTTCTACAGTTTGTTATGATCCACACAGTCAAAGGGTTTGGCATAGTCAATAAAGCAGAAGATGTTTTTCTGAAACTCTCTTGCTTTTTCTATGATCCAATGGATGTTGGCAATTTGATCTCTGGTTCTTCTGCCTTTTCTAAATCCTCTGGAAGTTCTTGGTTCACGTACTGTTTAAGCCTTGCTTGGAGAATTTTGAGCATTACTTTACTAGCATGTGAGATGAGTGCAATTGTGAGGCAGTTTGAGGGTTCTTTGGCATTGCCTTTCTTAGGGATTGGAATGAAAACTGACCTTTTCCAGTCCCGTGGCCACTGCTGAGTTTTCAAAATTTGCTGGCATATTGAGTGCAGCACTTTCACAGCATCATCTTTTATGATTTGAAATAGCTCAACTGGAATTCCATCACCTCCACTAGCTTTGTTCGTAGTGATGCTTCCTAAGGCCCACTTGACTTTGCATTCCAGGATGCCTGGCTCTAAGGTGAGTGATCACAGCATCATGGTTATCTGGGTCATTAAGATCTTTTTCGTATAGTTCCTCTGTGTATTCTTGCCACTCCTTTTTAATATCTCTGTTTCTGTTAGGTCTATACTGTTTCTTTCCTTTATTATGCCCATCTTTGTATGAAATGTTCCCTTGGTATCTCTAATTTTCTTGAAGAGATCTCTAGTGCTTCCTATTCTATTGTTTAGATAACACATATGGAAATAATCCCTCATGATCAAGAGTCCACCAACATACATGCACACACTCATTATATAAACAGGAAGATTAAAGTCTTAAGAGAGTAGAATAATCTGATGGAGACTGTATATTTATTATAATTAAAACTATAAAAGAAGGAACAAAAAACTTAAGACTATAATGATGTGAGAAATAAACAGATACGAAGAAAATCAAACAGAATTTATGAAAGGCAAGTTAGTCTGTTAAAGACTCAATTGTTGGCTTTCTGGTTGGTTTGCATGTGCAAATGGGAAGCTCTGTGTTGTATGTAGACATAATTGAGACACTGTACTTGTTCTCATGGAGCTTATCGTCTTGTGGGGGATGACTGGCATGATTGAAATCACCAGAGAAACAAAGCAAGTAGTTAATACATTGAAAAGTTATTAGAATAACTAAATATAATTGAAGGAAAAAAACTAGCAAGCTAAAAGAAATATCTGAACTAGAAAATGAAATAATTCAGTCACCCAGAATATAGCATAAAGACACAAATATATACAAATGTGAAAATATTGAGGATAAAATCAGAAAGATCATCATATACTTGGAGTTCCAGAAAAGGAAGCTAAAAGAGAAGTGGCAATATTCAAAAAGACAATGGCTGAGAATTTTCCAAAACTAATAATATATGGACATGAAGCTACCAATTCAAGAAGCAACATCTTCCAAACAAGACAAATAAAAATACATCCACAGAAATAGATCAGACTGACTTTGCAGAACACTAAAGACAAAGAGAAAATTGCAAAAGTAGCCAGAGAGAAAAGACAACTTTTCTAAAAATGAGGAAAAGTTACACTGACAGTATATTTCTAATTAGTAACAGTATAATGCAGAAGACAATGAAATATCACCTTCAAAATACTGTTAGCAAAAGTGAAAGTTGCTCAATTGTGTCTGACTCTTTGTGACCTCATGGACTATGCAGTCCATGGAATTCCCCAAGCCAAAATACTGGAGTGGGTAGCCATTCCCTTCTCCAGGGGATCTTCCCAACCCAGGGATCAAATCCAAGTCTCCCACCTTGCAGGTGGATTCTTTACCAGCTGAGCCACCAGGGAAGCTGAAAATACTGTTAAAAAAGTATCAACTTAGAATTTGACACATACCTATAATATATACCAAGATTGAGGGTAAGATAAAAGTGTCTTTAGTAAGGCTAAGATCTAAAACCTAAGAAAAAACTTCCCAAATGCCTAGTTGACTCTCAGACATGCATATAATTGAGAGACTCCTCAAATGCCCAGAGGTAAAGCACACGTAGATTATAGAGGTCCATCCTTGAACAGAAAACTTGCTTGAACGAAAAGTATCCTTGGAAGAAAAGCTATTACCAAGCTAGACAGCATATTAAAAAGCAGAGACATTACTTTGCTGACAAAAGTCCATCTAGTCAAAGCTATGTTTCTTCCAGTAGTCATGTATGGATGTGAGAGTTGGACTATAAAGAAAGCTGAGCACTGAAGAATTGATGCTTTTGAACTATGGTGTTGGAGAAGACTCTTGAGAGTCCCTTGGATTGCAAGGAGATCAAATCAGTCAATCCTAAAGAAAATTAGTCCTGAATATTCACTGGAAGGACTGATGCTGAAGCTGAAACTCCAATACTTTTGCCACCTGATGCAAAGAACTGACTTATTGGAAAAGACCCTCATGCTGTGAAAGATTGAAGGCAGGAGGAGAAGGGGCCAACAGAGAATGAGATGGTTGGATGTCATCACCGACTCAATGGACATGAGTTTGAGTAAGCTCCAGGAGTTGGTGATGGACAGGGAAGCATGGCATGCTGCAGCCCATAGGGTTGCAAAGAGTCGGACACAACTGAGCAACTGAAATTAACTGATCCTTGAATGACAAGATGCTCACGGTCAGGGTGGGACTTTGCTTAGAGTTTGACAGATGAGTTCCTTAACCAGCACAAGGCTGATGCTGCGTATGTGCTATGTCTGGTTCTTTGTAACCCCATGGACTGTAGCCTCCCAGGCTCCTCTGTCCATGGGATTCTCCAGGCATGAATACTGGAGCGAGTTCTCATTTTCTTCTCTAGGGGATCTTCCTGACCCAGAGATTGAACCTGCATCTCCTGCATATATTTCATCCCAAATCCTTGACTGATCACTAAATTCCTCAGGAGGAGGGGAGATTCCTAGAGGGCCAGGCTAAAAATCAGAAGCTGAAAGGGAAAAACCTAAGCAGAGACATCAGTGGTTGTACACCATAGGTGAGACAGATTCTTCATTTAGAGTCCAGGAATTAATTGTCAGTTGTCAGTAGAACAGAACAAAATCCATAGTCTTCCCACAATATATTATGTACAGTTTTGAGTTTGACCAAATTTCTTAAGACATTCAATGAAGTAGGAACTTGTGAGCCTTACTCAAGGGGAAAAAGTACAGTTAATACACAGTCTCAGTGCATCCAGATATTGGATTTAGCAGATGAAACCTTCGAAGCAAATCTTATATTTAAAGAAACAGATTAAAATATGTTCAAAGAACTAAAGCAAAACCTAATAAAATGAGAGAATCAACAGGAAATCACAATGACAAAATTAAAATTGTGAAAAGAACCAACTGAAAATTTTAGAGCTGAAAACTATGTTAACTGAAATGAAAAATCCACAAGATGGGCTGAAAAATGTATTTGAATTGCTATAGAAAAGGATCAATAAACTTGAAGATAGTTTAATAGAAATTACCCAATCCAAAAATTAAAGAGAAAAAATGTAAAGAAAAATGAACAGTCTCAAGAACTAAGAGGTGATATTAATAATTCCAGCATATATGCTGTTGGAAACCCAGGAGAAGAAAGAATTATTTAGAGAATTATTTGATGAAATAAAGGCTAAACATTTCCCCAGTTTTGTCAAAAACATTACAGTTCCCAGAAGCTCAATAAACTTCATGTTAGATAAAGTTCGAGAAAATTGCAATTCAAACAACTCATAGTTAAATTGCAGGAAGACAAAGATTTGGGGGATTATGGAATGTTTTGATTGCCATGTTAGTCACATGACTATATACATCTCCCCAGACTCTTCAAACTGTATGGTTAAGATAAGTGAATTTTATTTTTTTCATAAACTATACTGAAATAAAACTATGGGAAAATATACATGTGTAATACATAACTCACATATGGGTATACGCTTATCACATTTACCTCTTTTATAGTTAATCTGGATTTATCTCAAGAAAGCAAGGGTAGTTTAACATTTAAAAATCCATTATTTTAAATCAGTAAATTAAAAGATTAAAGGAGAAAACTGTATGATCATTTCAATAGATACAGAAAACATATCTGATAAAAATCAATAATAATTCCTGATAATCTTGTTTATTAAGCTATAAACAGAAGGAAGTTTTCTTGTCCTGAGAAAGTATATTGCCCAAAAACCTACATCAAATATTTTAAATCATGAAACTTGAGAAGCTTTCAAATTCACTGATACCATTGATCTCAGCCTTAATCCAACTTTTTATTGGAGGTCCTAGCTAGTGAAATGAGACAAGAAAGTAAAAGAAACACACAATAATTAAAATGGAGGTTAAGCAGCTTTTCTTATGGAAAAATGATCTCGAGTGCATAATATTCATGAAGATATTATCCATTACAGATGGATAAAAAACTTAAATGTAAAGAGCCACACTACAAACCTAAGTCATCAACATTGTGTGTTGTGTGTGTGTGCTAAGTTGTGTCCAACTCTTTGCGACCCCATGCATCAGGCTCCTCTGTCCATGGAGTTTTCCAGGCAAAAATACTGAAGTGGGTTGCCATTTCTTTATTTCAGGGGATATTCCTGACCCAAGGATCAGACCTGCATCTTCTGCATCTCCTGCATTGACAGGAAGATTTTTTACCACTGAGCCACCTGGGAAGTCCAAGTCAGCAATATATGTGTTCCTAAAACCACCCCCTGCATACAAAATCTCACAAAAGCACAAGGTTTAGGGGAGAGGTTGGATTGGGGGTGGAGCAACACTCAAAACCTTTATCGTTGACACACAAAAAAATGAAGGGGGAAAAACTGGAAGCATGTTTTTTTCAGATGCTAAGTAGTTGCAAAATACATGAATACTACAATGAATGTGGAACCTTACCTTGGAAAAATTGGAAAGGTTGCTTATGGAGCAGAGATGAGAAGAGTTTCATCTGGTGAGTTATTGTGAAGCAGTGGAAAGAGGCTATCCGAGATCTCATGGAAAGTTGTAACACCAGATGTGGACGGGCTTGGTATGTACCACACCTGTGACCGGTACTGGTGGATGTTCTGAGGCACATGCATGCGTGTGCTGTGTGTGTCCCCACACAGTTCAGTTAGGCTGTGTGCCATTCTCTGCCTTCACCTGGTGTTTCTGGCTGATGAAATTGTATATAAGCAAATTGGATATTTGTATTATGCTCATATTTTTTCTTGTATCAATTGTATTGGAACAAATTTACACTTTCAAAACAAACGCTACAGCTGAACTGACTGTATAAGAAGATTTAAGTGTGTATATTTTTTTAGCACTGTTGTATGAGAAAAATTGTTTTCCTAAGACATAAGAAGGAAAAGCCTTAAGACATGGATAAATTTGACTATATTCAATAGTAATAATGATGCTGATGATAAAATTTTACGTATAGCAAAAATGATACAAAAGACAAAAAAATAAGCTATTGACTGACTTAGAGAAGATGGTGATGATATTTACATTTATGTGGAACTTCTGCAAATCAATAAGAAAAATGCAAGCAACCTAAAACAAAAATGGGCAAAGGCAATTTACAGAGCAGATAAATATCTAATAAGCATAAGAAGAGCTACCCCACCCCTGTGGTAATTAGGGAAATGAAAAGTAATTCACCAGTAAGCTACCGCCTACATACTAGTTTGGCAATTAGTAAGTCTGATTGCACCAAATGTTGGCAAGAATGTGGGAAATAGGAACTTTTATAATTGATGATGAAAACAAGAACTGATGCAATCATTTTGGAAAACAATTTTTCAGTCTATTAAAACTGAAGGTGCTGACAGTTTAAGACTGGTCCCCACCCTGGAGAATATATGTCACACCTATGCATGATTAAGGGTGCTCAAAGCAGATTTCAAAAGCACAGATTACCTCATGTTTTTGTGATGAATATGGGGTAATCTGTCTGTTAAAGAGAATGTGTAAAGCTTTGTTTATTGAAATGATAGGAAAGTATAGAGCATTGAAATTATGCCCTAGATCTGAGGATATCAACGTAAATAACTTGCACAAAGAAACATTTAATTGCATGTGTGTGTGCTCAGTTGTGTCCAACTTTTTGTGACCCCATGAACTGAAGCCTGCCAGGCTCCTCTGTACATGGGATTTCCCAGATAAGAATACTGGGATTGAACCTGTGTTTCCTGCATTGTAGGCAAATTCTTTACTGTCTGAGCCACTAGGGAAGCCCAAGTATTATGTACAGCATGGAAATTTTTAAAGAGACAAACTGCTAGTGTCTACATATTTTGTGGATACATGTGTGTGTGTTAGAACACTTGGAAGGCAAAATTGTACACTGCCTTCAGAGTTGTGGCTAACCTGCCAGAGGAGGAATATGGTGTGGGGTCAAGCGTTCCTGAAACATGAGATATCTTATTTTTTTAAAAAGAGAAAATCATTGGATACAAATATGGCAAAATGATATATCATCTGCTTAATCTCAGTGGTGAAGCCATAGGTATAGATTGTGTTATTTTCTGCACTTTGTCTGTGTTTGAAATGTATTCAACAAGTATATATTGACTGCCTTATTTTATGTTAGGCAATTTTTGTAAGTGAAAAACAAAATATAAAGGAGTAAGGAGTAAATGGAAAGAGAAATCTTACATTGACACTTATATAGACACAACTAGTCGGAAGTGTGTTTGGGCTGGTGGGGGCCCATGAGGGTTCCAGCAGCCTAAGAGGGCTACGTGTGAGCATTGCCTCTGTCAACAAAGATATCTAATCCTGGGACTCCCCTGATGGCCCAGTGGTTAAGACTGTGCTTCCAACAAGGGGCATGGGCTTCCAATGAGGGGCATGGGTTTGATCCCTGTTTGGGGAACTAAGATCTCACCTGCCATGTGGCCAAAAAAGAAAAAAAGAAAAATTAAACCTGAACCCAGTGCTTATGTCTGGGGAGGCAGGTGGAGAATGAACAAGTTGCTTTTTCCATTGAAAGCACGTGTACAGGCTTTCTTTCTTCAGGACTGGAGCCAGCAGTGTGCTTGGGGAGTGGACAGCAGGCCTGCCTTTGGGCCCCCATGGACAGCAGGATGTTAGGACAGCTGGGTCTGAAAAGACCTCTCGTTTCAGGAAACTGAAAGGCTCTGGGGTGCAGGGCAACAAAATGGTTTATAGTGGAGCCAGGAAGCTATGAATTTTCTAACATAAAGACAATTCTGCCTGGAAATGCTGAGAGTCGTCCTTTTCTGATGGACACAGGGAAGGGTCAGAAGGCCTCTGACCACGTCCTCTCCTGTTGGCCTCACCCCTCTCACAGCTGGACGAGAAGATTCTGGGAAACAGCACATCCCAGACAAGGGATGCTGGGGTGCCAAGGGGTTAACAGGCACTTCGTGTGAAGTTTTAATATTCCACAAATGAAATGTGCATGTGAAATGGGAAAAAAAAAAGAGGAAAAGATTATATTTGTCAGCTGGGCTGCCATATGTTGTTCTGGCCGGAGCACAGCAAAAATGGTGACAATTCTTTCCTGAATGAGAATCTCTGTCAACTCCTGATTTCATGCCTTTCTTTGGACAAGCAGGAGGTTTCTTCATGACCAGGCAGAGTCTAAGATTTTTGTTTTTGTGGGGGCAATCTCTGTCTACCCCTAAAAGGTAGAATATTGTCATTGCTTGGCTTGAATTTTCAGGCAGCAGAAAAAGCAGGAAAATTATAAAATTCATCAGCATGGTTTCTTCTTCTCTCTCTCTTTTTTTTTTTTAAATGCAATTGGCCCTTAGGGTAAAAACAGTCCTCTGAAAGAACAAATAGCTCGCTGAATGACACATGGAGAGGAGGTTATGTTGGCAGATCCGTTAGTTCCCACCAAAGTCATCATCACACAATTTTGCAGAATTGACTTTCTCACACAAAAGACTTTTCTTATTCATATTTGTTGAGTTATGATGTATGTTAGTAAAAAATAAATCCTTGAGTCTTTCTTTGTAAGGAAAACAAATAAGATGCAGCTTTGATGTGAGAAAGTTGGTCTTTTCTAATTATATATTTCTGTCTTGTTTTGCATTTGAAAATGCTACACTGGACACAATTACTTTTTTCTTTAAATAATGTTTTATGGATTCCATTTACTGATTGTCTAAGTAATATAATCTAAAAGGTTTGAACATTATAGAAATTTAGAAAAGAAAACAAACATCTCCCATAATCGTACAATCTAGAGATAATAGTAAAATATTTTGATATATATTTCTGTATTATAAATAAGTAAATGTATAAATGATTTTTACATAGTTGAGATCATCTTATTAAAGGTTGGGTTGTCAGTATAACTCTTAATAGTTTCATATATCCTATTGAGAGGATGTTCCATTCATTGTTAACTATTCCCCATTATTAGGCATCTAGTTTCTAAGTTTGTCTTCCTCTCACTAACAAGTAAGATGCATCATCCTTTTTCTTGCATGACTATTCTTTGCAGAAGATGGCACTGTTTGCCTGAAAAGCAAGTGAAGTTGCTGCCCTTGACCAGTTAAGGTAGAATTGAGAATCTTGCAGGGAGAGTGCTCACTGAGCTGAGATTCTCTGGGAAGATGAAGAATTAAGAGATGAGACCATGGAAGGGTCTGGAAAAATGAGAGTGAAAAACGGTGGCAGACTCAGATGGTGGTGAAGATCCCCAGGCTCCCACTGGGGAGATAACCTGAAGTAAAAGGGCATCCCTGTAGGAATGAGATCCTTTTTCTTCCCTGCCTGAATAGAGTGAGGGGCTTCACAGGTGGTGCAGTGGTAAAGAAGCCAGCTGCCAGTGCAGGAAAACACAGGAGACTTGGGATTGATCCCTGGGTCCGGAAGATCTCCTGGAGGAGAGGTGGCAACCCACTCCAGTATTCTTGCTTGGAGACTCCCATGAACAGAGGAGCCTGGCGGGCAGGCTACAGTCTGTAAGATCACAAAGAGTTGGACAGGACTGAGTATGCATGCACTAAATTGAGTGAACCCCGGGGACTGCAGCTCATTTCCTGAAATCTAGGAAGGGAGAGCAGAGATCCAGTGCCCCGGCCAGGACAGGAGGGCCCTCTGCTCAGCTATCCTCCACTTCTCATGCCCTTCCTGGGCTGTGGACCATACACGGAACACTAAACACTCGGCACGAAAATACCGATGTGTGAGGAAATGGGATGGAACACAGAGGTGATAGAGAAGACAGGTCAAAGGGAAATCAGTCATGCCATATGTCAGAGTGAATCGAAAACAGAGATGAGCAGCTGAGCCTGATCGAAACGAGAGGTGAGAGCGAGGCAAGTAGGTGAGGGTACCAGGAAGAAGGCAGGGGAGGAGGAGTGAGGAGAAGAAATGACCCCCCCTGAATGCAGCCTGGCGGGGAACTAAAAATAATTCACTGTGAACTTTTCCCATGTTAGACCAACCTGAGTCACTGTGCTGTGCACCTCAAACTAACACTCTATTATAAATCAATTACACCTCAAGAAAACAAGAGAAACAGGAAAAGGAATAGCTTAAAAATGATAAGGAAAATGAGAAGGGAAGGGAGACAGCAGAATTGGAAAAAAAAAAAACTTCTAGGATCGAAGCCCAATATTATGAATGGGCTGATGAAGTGAATAATAATAGTAGCTAACATTTATTGAGCATTTAGTATGCTCTGTACCCTGCTCTAAATGCTGTGTAAGGATTACTTCCTTTAATACCTGCAAAAATACTATGAGTAAGTAGTATCTTCATTATTAGATGAGGACACTGAGAAACAGTGTGGATAAGTCCTATTTACTCCCTGGAAAGTGGCAGAGGCAAGATTTCAACATCACACAAGTTCTATGACACTGTACATGTATGATTTGATCCCTATTATCAAATACCATTGTTTGCATCCATCCATTTGTCCATCCTTCCATCTTACATATGCAGAGTTGAAATTCAGCTAATACTAATGGTACCTATCTTTGGATGATTTCTTCTCTTTATAATTCTCAGACTGAATTAAAAAATAATATTTTTATCAACTTTAAAAAACAGCTGAGTATTGTAATATAGCAATAATGATTGTAGTAAGCTCTTACACTTGTATTCCTATATCATGCATTTAATTTCCTTATTTATCTTCCAATGATTCCAATAATTCATTTCCTTATTTATCTTCCAATGATTTGTCTTCTAATGATTTTATGTCAGTCACTTCCTAAACAAAATTGGCAATTGTGATACACTTTCTCTTTAGCATTTGCCATTTGGAGATGTCTCAGAACATTAGTCAAATCAGATTTTAGTTATTCTTTTTAAAACATTTTTATTTATTTATTTTGTTTATGCTGGGTCTTTGTTGCTGTGCAGGCCAGCCTCTCGTTGCGGTGTACAGGCTTCTCATGTGGTGGCTTGTCTTGTTGTGGACCAAAGGGCATGCTGGCTTCAGTAGTTGTGGCACATGGGCTTAGTTGCTCCGCAGCAGGTAGAGTCCTCCTGGGTCAGGTATTGAAACCGTGTTTCCTGCTTTGGCAAGTGGACTCTCCACCACTAAGCCACCAGGGAAGCCCCAGTTTTAGACATTCTTCACATTTGAACTGAAACTTCTGAACCTGAGTTGACCTACACTCCAACGTTTCTGATTTTCCTTCCCTATATGTAAGGCGGGATTTGCTTTTTAAGTTTAAATTATCTTTTTTCTTCCCCACTAAAATGTAAGTTCTGTGAAAGTGAAAGTGTTAGTCATTCAGTTGTGTCCAACTCTGTGACCTCATGTCTTTCCATGGAATTCTCCAGGCAAGAATACTGGAGAGGGTTGCCATTTCCTTCTCCAGGGGATCTTCCCCCACCCAGGGATCGAACCTGGGTCTCCCGCATTGCAGGCAGGCTCTTTACCAACTGAGCCACCAGGGAAACTCACAAGTTCTATGAAAGCAGGCAGATTTGTCAGTCTTATTATATTTCCATCTCCTAGAATAGAGCCTAATACATAGGTGTACCGTACAACTTTGTTGACTGAATGAACAGAAATGGACTTTGTTAACAAAGTAGAATGGAGAAAGATTCATGGAATTGTTGAATTCTTGAAGTGAATGTCACTTTTGAGTATGATTCAACTTGATTTGGGTTGTTAATATGGCAATTTCCTACACTTAATTCATACAGTACACCAAAAGTACACAATAAATACTTATTTCATGTGGGGAAAATGTTGCAAAGCCTGTGTATCACACCCACACATATTCACAAACACTCCTCTTAAAAGGCTTTCTTTTTAAAAGGATCAGAGAGGTAAGACAAAAGCAATGATCCTGGCTATGGGAGGAAAAGCCCTGTGTTTTTTTTTTTTTTTTTCTGCAGCCACATACCAGTCAGAGATTTTGTTGCAGAAGTCCCAGACTGGCAGCCCTGAAGACTAGGTTTGATTTGCTGAGCTTTCCAATTGATTTCATTGCCAACATTAAACAAAAAAGATTTTCTTTTAAAATTATGGTTTTCTAGTTTCTTTTTGGAAGTTGGCAGAACTGGAGACCCTGGATGCACAGTTTCACAGAGCTGGCTGTTACTCAGTAGCTGCCACTTTTAGCTAAAGCACAACTCTGCATTTTGTCACAGTCCATACCCCTCCACTACGTGTTCCCAAACCTTGTGCCTGAGTCACTTTGCTCATTTGTATCAGTTGCCCGTTCCTGTAGTCAGTGAGTTCGCCATCCATGTTCTGTTTTGTATATGCGCCTCCTTGCCCCGATGACTTGTTGCTTCCCTGGAGCCCTGTCTTTCTGCTTTTTCTGTTTTTGATGGAATGTGTGTGCATGTGTGTGCATGTGTGTGTGTGTGCTCAGTTGCTGACTCTTTGCGACCCCATGGACTGTAGCCCACCAGGCTTCTCTGTTCATGGCATTTTCCATGCACAAATACTGCAGCAGGTTGCCATTTCCTCTTCCAGGGGACCTTCCCGACCCAGGGATTGAACTCGCTTCTCTTGAGTCTCCTGCGTTGGCAGGCAGAGTCTTTACCATTGCATTACCTCAGGTGAAGTCTATTTTTGATAGAATATTTTCCTTCTTTTAATTTCATTCCCCCTCCCCTGCCAAAAATTTCATCTCATTATGCATATAATTTTTTAAATCTCCTAAAGTGTTTCCTAAGGAACCAGTCTTTGTTTCTCTTTTCAGTTTGACTTATGCATGTATGTTTTTAAAAACTTTTTATTTTATATTGAAGTACAGCCGATTAACAGTGTTGTGATATTAATAGTTTCAGGTGCCCAGCAGAGTGACTCAGCCATACACATACATGTATCCATTCTCCCCTCCTATCCAGGCTGCCACATAACATTGAGCAGAGTTCGCTGTGCCTTGCAGTAGGTCCTTGTTGGTTTTAATAACTTAGGCATATATGTTCTGCCATTTAAATGTAGATTTGAGATGGGACACAAAGACACTGGGCTACTTCCTTTCCTACAGACTTTAACCACACCCTGTAACCTTGATTGCCTGGCTTCCTTCCTTCCTCTGTCAATAATCTCCTGTGTTGTACTCTGAGAAGAAAAAAAAGAGAGAGAGAAGTAGAAAGAAGACAGGAAGTAGGAAGAGACATTCTGGAGGAATTTATCATGACTCGTGAGTGGGAAAACTGAATTAAATGCATTTGCAGGAGAATCATTTCACCACTCCTTTTTCTCCTTATCTTACATATAGGTATTTTAATGCTTTAAGGACATTTATTTGTAAAAATATGTTGAATAGTTAAAAAATACTTTAACATAAAATTTAAATATTTAATGATAATTTTAAAATATTTAAAAATTGTATGAGTATATGTAAATTTTCCCAATGTTGTTGAAGCCAAAAAGGGACAGGGGTTTACTTGTTCACATCTTTGTATCCCCAGCACCTGGGACTGTACCCAGTCTAATAAGTGTTCATGAAATGATTTCCCATCCAGTCTTTATTTTGTATCAAACTGATGGATCTGAGGGACACAGTCTCTTTTTATTGTTGGCTAGTTTCTTTTGAGTAACCACCCAATAAGAAATAAAATAATTTACAAAGTCAGGTAGCAAAAAAAAACAGAAAAAGGGTACTGATGTTGTCTTGGTAATATTGAAATGAGGCAATCAATACAGTGACCATATGTCCTTATTTGTTGGGGACAATCCTAGTTTATTCCTACTGGCTTGGCACAATTATTAATAGCATTGCTTTTCACTCTCAAAGTGTCCTTGTTTGGATAGTAAATTATATAGGTACTCTATTAATCAGGCCCTATATAATCAAAAGCTATTTGTAATCTAATTGCAGGGAGTTAAACTTTTATATTGTTTTGGAAGAAAATTGGAGATAATAAGATGCATTCACATTTTTTTAGAGATTTCATACACACACACACTCATATATAAGGTATTTTATAATACTGCTTTTTATTCTAATTATTTTTTCCATTGGTTCCTTAGGAACATTTGTACAGACTTGGGAATACACACATTTTTATTTTCTCTTAATGCCTTGCAAACAGTTTTGCACTTTGTAGACATACAGTAAATATTTCTTCAGTGGGATTGAAGAAAACTAAATCAAATTATTAAGTTGTCCCATCAGCAATAATTTGTGTTGGTTTATCTTCAGATCCACAAACTGGGAGGAGTCAGTGTTCCACTATAAATTTTACATATTTGGCACACTAAATCAATTTTTTGTGCTTCTCATCTTTGCTCTGCTATTTCCTTAAAAGCTCTAGTTGTGTGTTATTACAGAGCATTTCTTTCTTGAGATGATTTAAAGAAGTTACATTCATTGAGGCAAAATGTCCACATTGGCTTTTATTTCTTTGGGTGTGTTGAACAGAAATGGTATTGTTTTTTTTTTTGGCCAAGATTTCCATCAGAAGGACAACGGGACTACCAATAGGATATTGGCCATAACTTGCAAGTTTCATTAGTCAAAAATTCAATGAATAAATTTTTGGCCCTGTAAAGATTTCAAGAGACTCAAATAAGACCAACAGAGAGGACCAACCTTTGAGAATCTGTGTATTTTGTGTTTGAGAACTAAACTCCTGGCCAACTGGCAAGGCACTGAGCTCTTCTAACAAGTTATAGGGTGGAAATTATTTCTCTTCTCACCCATCTGCTCTAGGAGCCATAGCTCAGATTTAGAAGTAGAACTCGTTACAGTGAGGGAAAAAAAGACCATCAACGGAAGTCAAAAAGGAAGAATAAAAGGCCATCATCGAAGTAACAGCAAATACAACAGCAAAAAGGTAGAGAAATCACTGTGTAATATTCACGAAGAAGTCCAAATTTTGTATTATCACCATCTGCCATAATCAGTCTATAGAGGTTCCTGCACTACCTTTTGAAAAAATGAAGGTACTTACTTTTAATGACATGTGAGAGTATTTCTCTGTGAAGGAAAAGCAATAGCCCTTCACTAAGTGCTTTACCAGAGGCAGAGCAGTGAGGGCTGAGCTACAGGAGAGTCGCCATAAACAGAAGCAAATATCCAAAGGAGGAACGAGAACAGGGAATTGGGTAAAAGGATAACTAATGAAAACATTTCTCTCTATAATTTTCTTTTATCAGCTTTGAGCAGCTAAAGGAATCAATCACACATTTTCTTAGCTTAAGGAATGTTTCTTAGCAACATTCCTTTAAAACGTAAAGCCCTCTGGAACTGGCAGAGAGAAATGACCTTTTAAACCCCTTCTGCCACTGCATTTACAGAGGATAAAACTCTTCCGTGGTTCAGCCTAGTTCAACCGGGCAAGTAAACCTAAGCTAAGAGACTGGCAGTACAGCAACTGCAGAGAGCCTATTATTCAAAAGGATGGACACATACTATGGGAAGGCAGCCTTTCTTTTTGAATATAAGTAAGACCAGTATAAATAAGCAAGGGAATCTAAAAAGGAGTGGATACATGTATCTGTATAACTGATTGGGCTTCCCAGGTGGCTCAGTGGTAGAGAATCTGCCTGCCAATGCAGGAGATGTGGATTCAATTCCTGGGTGGGGAAGATCCCCTGGAGGAGGAAATGGCAAACCACTCCAGTATTCTTGCCTGGGAAATCCCATGGACAGAGGAGCCTGGTGGACTATAGTCCATGGGGTTGCAAAGAGTCAGACACAACTGAACGACTGAGCACTCACAGCACATAATTGACTCACTTTGCTATACAGCAGAAACTAACACAACATTGTAAATCAACTACATGCCAATAAAATTAATTTGAAGTATGTTTTTTTGTTTTTGTTTTTGCCCATGGGAGCAAGCGAATAGGATTTATTAAAGAGAGGGAAAATACAAAGATCTCAGCATAGACACTGAGAGTGGGTAAAGAGTCCCCGAAAAATATGTTTTTAAAAAATGGAAAAAAGTCATTTTCAGGAGTGATCTTGTATTAAAAATCATATGGAAATACCTCGTATGTAAGTATTATCTTAAAATACTAACATTTTGGGAAACCAGTTGTACTCAATGGTGTAATGAGTGATATGACTTGTAGATATATATGTTTTCACTTAAAACTGTCTTTGGCTAATTGTTGAATCCTTCATCATTTCATACACAGGATATATTGATTTTATCTATGGGAAAAGGGTATTAAACCTCTGGCCTAGAAGATGAGAAAAAACAAGATCCAGGTAAGATGTCTTGTTTTAAAGAGATTCTTCACATAGTTTTTATTTCTTGGAATTGTCTCATACATTTGTCTTCTGCTTTAGTGCCATTTGATATGCAAAGAATGTTTGTTTGTTTGTTTTTACTAATTGAGGACATCTCTCTGGGTCGCAGTGCTCTAAAATATTCTCTGCTTTGCACATGTGAGTTGTTATTTAAGACCCAGGCAAAATGTTACCTACTCTGACGACTCACCTGACTCTTAAAAAATTATTTATCTATTTATTTTTGGTTGAGTTGGGTCTTCATTGCTGTTGCAGCGAGTAGGGGCTGCTTTCTAGTTCTGGTGCATGGGCTTCTCACTGCAGTAGCTTTTCTTTGTCATGGAGGAGCACAGGCTCTAGGGTTTGGGCTCAGTAGCTGCGGCACACTGGCTTAGTTGCCCACATCATGTGGGACCTTCCTGGACCAGGGATTGAACCTGTGTCACTTGCATTGGTAGGCAGATTCTTATCCAAGACCACCCTGACTCTTTAATGAACTCCATTGCCCTCTCTCCTGACTCCAAGCTGCACTTTATCTGTATGCTATAGTCTAGTTATTAGGAAAGGGTGGGCAAGCTGGGATGTGGGCCAGTTTTGCCTGCGGGCATCAGGAAAGGCTTGAGAAAGGTGACATGGGAGCCTGATCTAGGAGGAAGGGAGTTTGCCAGGTGCAAAAAGCATACACGTAGAGTTCAGGACTGATAAACCTCTCCTTGATACAGAAAAGAGTCCCACAAGAATATCTTCAGCAATTATCTGTCACGTGTAAGTACTCGGTATTTGCTGATGGAGACGTGATTGAATGAGTGCTAAGCTGAGATGGGCATGTTCCTTTATCATCCAGTCCCTCAAATGGGCTCATTTCCTTCCCTCCATTTCTTCATATATATCACAAAGCCCTTACGGATCTGGAAGTACCAAGTGGCTTTAAATATATTCTGTATCTCTGTTTATCTCCATTCTGCTCCATCCAAGGGTTTTCAGTGAAAGATTTTATCTCCAAGCATTCTGAACAGTGTTGCTCATGGAGTCTTGTTATTCAATATATGGTTCAAATAACCTGGCATTGTTTCTTTGCTATTAAATGCATCTGTCAACATTTTAAAAAACATCATCTTAAAAAATAGTGTGTGGGGCCTTGTATTACTTGCGTGATTTTTATATTTGGTTTTGGCTTGGTGAGCTTCAGATTTTAAAAACCGGCAGGACAAATTTCTTTTGATTTCATCACCATGTAAATGAAAGGGAGATGATTTTAGTACTTCTCAGTATGACTGGATATCAGGGGATAGCCACATGGCCGTGCTCATATGCCATGACTGTTCTGTAGGAGACACTGAAATATGTCATCTGATGGGCCTTGACCCTAATAATTCATGCTCTCTTCAACTGGAGACGTAACCAGAAATGGTTAAGATACACATTTTGGGTGGGTTTTGTGTTGTCTTTTGCAATGCACCATTCACAGATTTTCATGAGTGCTTGATACAAGCATTAAAATATTTTTTTCCATATCCTCTTGATCTTTTATCTATTGCCGAAGAAACCCTCTTCTTTTCTGCGACATGCACACAAGTAGGGAAAGTGAGAAATCTTCCTTAGGTAACCTCGGAACAGAGGAACTTTGTTCATTATGCAGCCGAGGCCATGCCAAAATGCAATTTGGAGGGTGTCCAGCCCTTCATTGGAAAGTAATGGTTTTCACTGAACTGAGTTATGACCAGCTGTTTACAGACAGTCTGTGACATACTGATAGAGCAGAACACCGTATGTTGCTTTCCAAATCAAATGATACAAGAAGTGTGACAGAGTGGAGAAACATCTGTCATTAGCAATTTTCAGCACGCTTCACTAATTCTGGACAAAATACGAGTAATGAACTTACCGCAGGAAACTTCAAATACTACCACTGCTGAAACAAGGATATAAACAGCGAGTCCTCCTAATGGCTGCTAATTTAATTCATTTGCAGTAAGAAACAAACAAAGTGGGTTATTTGTTTTTGATCATAGGGTAGTAAATACTAATGCTGATCACAGATTCTTGTTTTAATCAAAGAATATGGATGGCGGGTGCAACTTTCTTCAAGTTCAGACAGAAAGCCTTGTGCCTTCTTTAATGGTTGAACAGGGTGGGTTTTTGGTGGGTTTTGTTTTGGTAAGTAGGGTTGAAGACTGCCTCCTAACAGGGATGAAATCTTTCCCGGGTGCTGTGTGAGTGTGACAGTCTGAGTCCAAGGTGGCTAGGGTTCTGACAGATTTGTTGAACCTGCGGTGATATTTACATAATAGTCAACGTTCCTAGTCTTTCTCCTAAGAAGCTTGTATTAAAGAATGTGTTAGGTCTGTCTCAAGCTGCTTTCCCTCAACCACGACATGTCTTGCTGTTTTTTTTTTCCTGGCTGGTAATTTTCATTTTGGAGTCCCACAAATTTTCACAGTTCTGTAACGAGCGCATGGTTCTCATACAGCATCCACATGGTTCTCTACTGGTCGACGTCACACTGTTGATGAGATCTTAGAGCCAAACCATGTGAAGGCTGCAATCTGTGAACATTTTTCTTTTGTATCTTTGCAATCAATTGCGCTATTAAGTCGTTAACATTCAAGGTCTACTCAGCTCAGTTAATGTGCAGTTAGCGCCAATACGGCAAAATTCCTAAATGGATGGAATTGAGTTGGACTTGGAAAGAAAAAAAGAAAGAAGGGATGTTATTCTTTATCCGAAGTTTCGACTAATGTTCAGAAAAATGGCCATGGAAAAATGCAGACATGAGATCTTGCCAATCCATTGGTGTTTTACCAATGGGACCTACGTTGGATCGTGTCCCGGAACAAAAAGACTGAACGCCATTCGGAACTGATGACTGTAAAATGAGTGTAGGAGGTCTTTGAGGAGCTCCTTAATTACAAAATTATTCATGATAAAAATTGCACTGATCTCAAATTCCCAGCTTCTTGTAAATTTTACTACGGTACTGCATAAAAATGGTTGATAGCTTTTTAACATCTTAGGTAAACCATATCCAGCCTCGGGATGTTGTGAAGGAAATCACCTTCAAATAACTTTAAATCTTTCACTCTTCTTCTTCTTCTTCTTTTTCTTTTCTTTTTTTTTTGGTAAGGGAACGACACATACTGAATTAGCTATCTTTTTTAAAGTGATCCCTAAATTATGTTATGGTTGATAAGAAATCCTCTAAGATATGTAAATGCTAAATTCTTCTGGTTTTATAGACATCTGCATTGAAAAACAAAACAAAGCGAAAATATAGATGCCATTGAAACCCATCATTACGTTTGTGATCTAGATAATAAAGTAAGCAGACCCGAGCAATTCTCTAACACTAACGCTATTCTTTACATAAACAGTAAATGTTTAGATTTTCCTGTTCACTGACTAACAGCACACATATCATAAACACTAAGCTGTTATAGTACGTTTCGTGTGTTGATTCACTTTAACAGTTGTTAGTGTGAAGACAGGAAAAGAAAAGTGGGTGTAATGAGACCATGTGCAGTATGCTGTGAAAACAGAGGCCCTTATTTGGCATAATGGGTTGCACCATAAGGGCCATAAAATTGTGCATGTGTTAGTATCATTTTAATTATTACGGGTGCCACATGTTAAGCAGAATAGCGGAACTACTAAAACAGCTTCAAAATCCTTACTGCTGATCGCTGCATTTAATTACAAATAGGAACATTTGGAGATAGGTCACCATAAAACCCTTCTGTTGTCAAATGAGCTCAAATCTGATTTTTGTAATTATGTTTTTATACCACAGATCCTGTTGAATAACTATAGGGAATAAAATTTTAATAAGTGCTGATTAAATGTAGGTACATCTTGCTTCCTAAGAATATTTATGAATGCTCATCACATTTAAATCAAGGTACCATCACTATTTTCCTGTGGACAGTGCTTTGATCATCCACCCTTCATGCAAATAAGCTGAATAAGTTTATGTGCCATGAAATATTGTTTTTTTTTTTCATTGAAGCATAAAAGCCCTGGATTTCAATTATTCATTCTGTTTGTGAGCACTGTGTACTGTACTGTAATTCTCTAGAACCAAAGTGTTTTCATTACCACATTCCATGTCAGACTCAGTGGGGTCTTGTAATTCACTTTTCTAAGGCAGGATTTTATCAAGGAAGAGGACAACTTACATTGATCTTTTGTTCCCTCCTAGAATAAATATAGTTAGAGACAGTAAGTTCAGTTGTTTTTTTTTTTTATCTTGCTTTTCTTTGGAATTGTTTGTTTGTTTATGGGTTACTTGAGTTCTAAAATCACAGATGCGTTGTGTTTACCAAGACAAATGGTGCTTTGGGGTGCTTCATATGTGTCATATTCCCATCTTGTCAAAGATGATTTTGAAATTTTGCATAGTGGTTAGACCTTCTAGCTCTTTTGAACGTGGAATTATCACTGTGTTTCCAATAGAGATGAGAAGCATGAGGTGAACCGAAGAAGGAATTGCTAACGGGTTATGGTGCGTGAAAGTCTTGAGTTATTACAAGGAAATAAGCCAGACACAGAGCTGGCATATTTTACAATTGATATCTGTTAATGTTGGTATGTGATCTCACAAGATATTAAAGCAGGTACACTTAGGAGCTATCCATATGAATTAATTTCTGGTCTTTGTTAAGTCCAGAACATATAAAGCAATTCTTACTCTGTGGAACAGAGAAGTGGAGCGTTTTTGGTCAATAATATTTCTTTGGAAAAGTCATGCCCTTCTGTATATTCCAGAAGACCAGAAGAAGTTGCTCATTGAATTTGGAGAAAGGAATCTAGTTTTCCAGCAAAGATATTTCTCAAGATCTTGAGATAGTTCTCTTTGCAATACTTTCACAGGTTATCTGTTGTTGTTAAGGACTTAACACACATTTTAGACAGCTGTTTTAATCTCCAAATAGTTCTGCAATGTAAACATTCAAAGAGTAGTACATTTTCTCCATAGTCCCTGTTGCAGATAAATGTCAAGGCAGCACTTCAGTAAAGACCTGGAAGACTTGTACGTCACTATGAGGCAGATGCTATCCTTTGGGCAGCTGGGTATTGCTTCCTGAATACATCATTCTGATCCAGTACCCAGAAACACAGAGGAACAAACAGTGCTTTTCTTTGAAGTAAAAACACAATATTATGAGTGATCTTGGGGATGCTGGGTGGTCCTCACTTGAGATTCACAGCTTTCCCAGTGCCGTATGTGGAGTCTCATAGTCATTGTCGTCTCTAAGGAATGGGGAAGGGGAACTCAGCCAGTGCTGAAGGCAGAGGTTCCAAAGTTCTGCCTCTGTTGTTTGAAAGCATCCTTTGACAGTGTCAACTTCTGTCTTCAGCTCAGTTCTGAGAAGTGAACTAAATGTCTCCAAAACACAGGTGACACTGTTTTGAACCCTAGGAGTGATATACTCTAGGAGGTACTAAGAGTTAGTTAGAATTTATGAGCAAATTAATTAATTATTCTGGAAAACCTGAGAATCACTGAAATCACTCATGGGGATGAATAAGGAGAAAACTCCTACAGATACAGGAATCATTTACCAGGAGCAATGTTTAGCACAGTAGTTATATTAATATATAATAACAAATAAATTATATAATAACATATGTAACATAGGAGCAGGTTTTTAAATCAATGGGAATAAAAAGAAGGGTAAGCAAAGATGAATAGCAGGGACTTTCCTGACAATCCAGTGTTTTAAGACTCCACGCTTCCCACGTAGGGAGTGCAGATTCCATCCCTGCTTGGGGAACTAAGATCTCACATACCTCTTATCTATTTTTGGCTGTGCTAGATGTTCATTTCTGTGAAGGCAGAGACAGGGAACTACTCTCCAGTTGCGATGTGCAGGCTCTTCATTGTGGTGACTCCTCTTGTTGTTGAGCACAGGCTCTAAGGCTCACAGGCTTCAATAGTTGCAGCCAATGGGCTAAGTAGTTGTGGACCTTGGTTTCTAGAACACAGACTCCATAGTTTGGCACACTGGCCTAGTTGCTCTGTGGTATGTGGGATCTTCTCAGATCAGGGATTGAACCCGTGTCTCCTGCATTGGCAGGTAGATTCTTTACTACTAAGCCACCTGGGAAGCCCACTTTCTTCTTCTAATATTTAATTTTAAACAAAGATTGATTACAAATTTTGTTTTAAATAGTTTTGTAAAAAGATGCAGACATTTTTGGCTAGTAGATATTGAGAGAGTCCCTTGGACTTCAAGGAGATCAAACCAGTCAATCCTAAAGGAAATCAGTCCTGAATATTCATTGGAAGGACTGATGCTGAAGCTGAAACTCCAATACTTTGGCTATCTGATGCAAAGAACTGACTCATTGGAAAAGACCCTGATGCTGGGAACGTTTGAAGGCAGGAAGAGAAGGGGACAATAGAGGATGAGATGTTTGGATGGCATCACCGACTTGATGGACATGAGTTTGAGCAAGCTCCAGAAGTTGGTGATGGACAGGGAAGCCTGGCGTGCTGCAGTCCATGGGGTCGCAAAGAGTTGGACACAACTGAGTGACTGAACTGAACTCAGCCGAGATATTCCCACTCTTGGCTCGCGTCCTCTGGGACTGCAGGACACTCAGCCACCACTAGGTGTCCACAGAGTTAGCATTTAGAACTTTGTGCTTGAAGAAGAAGGGTTTGGATGAACATCTTGACTCCTTTCCAGTTCTATATCCCTTCGATTCCTTTGAAACCTGGAATGCACTTGATGCTGGAGATACAGATGATGAGCCTGCATTCAGGGAGTTGAAGAGATAGAAAGACAATGAAAACATATATCAATCCAAGAAAGTATCTGTTAGAGCAAAAAGATGTGACCATCATTATAAATTTTAAAATATGGCCATGCTCACTTCCTGCACTGTTGGACAAACTTCATCACAACCATCAATTGTAGAACAGAAGCCAAAACTAGCCAACACCATCATCTCTATGTCTTCATGAGCCCCTCTGAATCCTCACAAAGTTTTCACTGGAAATCTTTATGCCTCCTCTAAGAAGAATGGATGATTCACTCCTACCACAGAAGGACCAGTAGGGAGCATTGATAATTTTAAGGGGAGTTACCTCCTAATTATTTTCTTCATGTCTTTGGGGTCAAGAGACCTAAGTGCCAAAGGAAAATCTATTTCATGGAGTCATCTCCTGTTATTTCTAATGGGAAAGTTTCTGTTCTATTTTTATTTTCTATTTTTTTTTATTAAGAGGATGTAACTACTGGTGAACTTGGTCAGAGAGTTTATTAGCCAGTTGACAGGGATGTCTTAGACACCCAGCTGTTTGGCTGTGCTTGAGGTGAGCTGTGCTAGGGGAGAAGTGACAGGTAAACAGCATCGTGATTTCTGGCTCACTTTCTATCCTGGTGTTTTTTCAAGACTGTAACTAGGTCATGACCATTTCATACAGTCTCTCAAAGTTTTTACTGTCATGAAATTTGTTTTCCTTTTCAATGGGAAATTTGATTTCCATTATCCTACATGCCTTTCTTTTTTTAAAAAAAATTACTTTTAAATTTATTTTATTTTTGGTTGTTCTGGGTCTTCACTGCTGCCCAGGAGTGTCCTCTAGATTTGGTGAGCAGAGACTACTGTTCATTGCAGTGCACAGGCTTCTCGTTGAGGTGGCTTCTCTTGTTGCAGAACACAGGCTGTAGGCACGTGGACTTCAGTAATTGCCGCACTTGGGCTTAATTGCTCTGCATCATGTGGAATCTTCCTGGACCAGGGATCAAACCCATGTCGCCTCCTTTGGCAGGTGGATTCTTATCCTCTGGACCACCAAGGAAGTCCTTACATGGCTTTTTTAAACTCAAAAATGACGGTAACTACAGTTTCATTTTCCTAAGACATATGTTTATTTATGTATCATAAACTACTTCAAAATATTTTCCCAAGCTAAGTTGGAGGGAGAAAAAAATCTGCTACTCCTGAGAAATTTAAAAGAAAAATTTTCTAGAAGCAAGTCTTGTTGCAGTTATGCCATGAGGCATATTACATTCATTGGCTGACCACAGTTGTCCCAAGGCGCATGTTTCCATATGTTATTTCTGGAACTTACTATACAAATTCTAAATCAGCAGTGAAACTATTCTCATTAATATTTGGCATTTATAATTATTAAAATGTTTGACAGAAAATATAAGCAAATATATCATCAAGGATATTAATATTATCTATGTATGTATATAAAATAAATAGTTATGTATCCTTAATATAAACATATATAGTTATATTTTATACTTACATATAAATGTATATCAGCTTCCACGGTGGCTCAGTAGTAAAGGATCTGCCTGCTAATGCAGGAGATGCAGGGGACCTGGGTTTGATCCCTGGGTCAAGAAGGAACTGGCAACCCACTCCAATATTCTTGCCTGAGAAATCCCATGGACAGAGGAACCTGGTGGGCTATAGTCGACGGGGTCACAAAGAGTCAGACATGACTGAGCACAAGGGAATAAATGTATACATTGTATGTTTTTATGTACACACAGTTCTTTTATCAGTTTCACGTTCAAACTTGATTTACATCAAAAACATTTTATAAGTTCAGGGAGTAAATATGCCTAGTCATGACAACTCAACTGCACAGAACAGACCTTCTCAGAAGATTTAATTTACCAGATTTTCTATCTACTGACCTTTTAGGGGAGGAACAAATCAAAAGGCAACAAGCTGTTACTGGAAATTTTAAGACCAAGGTGAATCAGCCTTATTGTTTAAGGTCAGCAAAGTTCTGGAAAGTGTCCTGGGTTAGGCCGCATTCAGACCTTTGCAATTTACATCCCTTATGGAAAGAAGTCTGCCTGACTCTCCTTTGCTCTGTCCCTTTCTCAAACCTCTGAGATCATTTCTCAGGTCTTGCATATTCTTCTGTTGTTTCTCTTCTTACTCTAAATTACAGGTCCTGTGAACTAGCCCACTTTTCTGTCCTGGTGGGTGGATGGGCACTTACCCCTCCTCTCCCTGCCAACCTGGTGGCGTCTCACCCTGGCATCCCCAGTGCCTAGCATGGTGCAGAGTCTACGGGAACCACCTAGTGCTTCCTTTGGGTTGAACCGAGTTCCAGATGTTGAGCTAGTTGGATGTTAAACTGAAAGAATTAAGCACTAAGAGTGGGCTGGTTTCCACTTAATTGAATTTTCTAGTTAACTAAAAATAAATGAGTTTGGTATGTGTGTTTCAGCCCTTGCCGAGACATGTTCTTGCTGAATTAGGAAAAGTCTAATTAATACGTCAGCTCTACTACTGAGCACCAGAGAGTTTCTTCCCTGGTGGCTCAGACGGTAAAGAATCAGCCTGCCATGCAGGAGACCCAGGTTCAGTCTCTGGGTTGGGAATATCCCCTGGAGAAGGGAATGGCAATCCACTCCAGTATTCTTGCCTGGAGAATCCCATGGACAGAGGAACCGGACAGGCTACAGTCCATGGGGTTGCAAAGAGTTGGACACGAATGAGGGATTAACACTTTCACTTTCTACATCCCACTCACCTTTAAATCTAGAGCAGATCATGTTTTGGCACTTAACAATTCTTTGTGGAATGGAGGAGTTGTTTATCTTATTTATCCCTATAACAGATTTTTTGATTGCCTATATATTTAAAATTTTTTATTTATTTATTTTTGGCTGTGCCAGGGCTTCGCTGCTGCTCGGGCTTTTCTGTAGTTGAGGTGAGTGGGGGCTACTCTCTAGTTGTGGTGCACAGGCTTCTCAATGTGGTGGCTTCTCTTATTGCAGAGCATAGGCTTTAGAACACAGGTCAATAGTTATGGCACTCGGGCTTAGTGGCTCCGTGGCATGTGGGATCTTCCTGGACCAGGGATCGAAACCATGTCTCCTGCATTGGCAGATGATTCTTCAATATTGAGCCATCAAGAAAGCCCCTTAATTGCCTATATTTTGCTTGATTTTCAACAAACAGGGTTGGTGAAATTATAATAATTCTTAAAGAGGAAATTCAGTGTGTTGAAACCACACCCACACCAAGATTTCAATTGCCTCAATGTAATAATTGAGGCTTAAAGATTAAGATTTTGGTGAGAAATACTTTAAGGAAGACATGAGTAGAAACTGCCTTGAGGACAAGGATTTCAAACGCTGGTTTTTACACCAGTCTTCGATAGTAAGAATGTTGGTGAGAATCAGAAATGTTAAATATGCTTCAAAGACACGAAACAAAAAATTTAAGTTGAAACCAAATACCAGTTTACTTACATGTGTGGTGGATTTTTTTTTTTAATTATTGAAAATGACACTGAACTAGAAAGATGTTGAGGCTCCAATTTAATTTGGCCCTCCCTCACGTTTCCTCCAACCTTCATATTGTTTGACAGTATGTTGCATGACTGTTGCCTGTAAGTGTGAAAAGTCAAGATGAGAGTTCACAGCAGGTTGATGGCCTAGAGATGAGGACACTTCAAAGTTGTAAAGGTATTATTCTCACATGGAGTTATTTCTCAGTGGGTGTGAACAACAGCTACTCATCAAGCTGCTGTAGTGTGAAATAGAATTTCCTGAAAAATGATGTGCAGACATATGCAGAAAGCCACATGCTTAGTACATGCACAGACTGCCTGCCTAACTTCCAAGTGTGGGAATAATTGCCATGAGATGAGCTAGAAATGCAAAATTCCCCATCATAAGTAGCCAGGGAGAGATGTGGCTTGGAATCACCACCTATACGTTGGGTTCCAGGCATGCGTGTTGTTGCAGGAGAAAAAGTGAACAGTGAAGATGCACTGGAGAAATAGAGGGATCTGGTTTTATATAGGAGTCCCCAACCTCCTAGATCTAATGCATGAAGATCTGAGGTGGAGCTGATGCAATAGCAATAAAAATAAGGTGCACAGCAAGTAAAGAGCTTGAATCATCCCTCCTTCCCTGGTCTATGGAAGAAATGTCTTCCACAAAGCCAGTCCCTGGTAGCAGAGAAGTTGTGCACTACTGGATAAGACTCTGGAAGCCTTTCTCTTAATGCTTGAAGACCTACCAGTGATGGGAAAGCAATATTGTTCATCCTGCCATGCACTGTGTCACAACTTGGGGGTCCTGATTGGGTTTCATGAGTTTCCACTGCTGAATGAAGAGATTCATGTGCAGAGGGACACCCACGCCCACTGTGCTGTGTGTCTGCTGAGCAACTCTCTGCCCCAGACCACACATGCTCCCAGGGTCCAGGTATCTGTACTATATTTGTTTGCACCTTTTCTACAAATAACTCCGGTGCTGCACACAGACCTCTACTTGAATATTTTTCTCAATTTCATGGGTCTCCTTTGATTCTGATAAGTGTGTAGTCAGGAGGCAGGCAGTTCTGGCAGTGACTCGAATGATACATGATTTTTTTAAAAGATTGTTTTTTTTATATGTGGACCATTTTTAAAGTCTTTATTGAATTTTTTGGGCTTCCATGGTGGCTCAGTGGTAAAGAATCCGCCTTCCAATGCAGGAGATGCAAGTTAGATCCCTGGATCGAGAAGATATCCTGGAGAAGGAAATGGCAACACTCTAGTATTCTTGCCTGGAGAATCCCATGGACAGAGGAGCCTGGTGGGCTACAGTCCATGGGGTCACAAGAGAGTTGGACATGACTGAGCAACTCAACAACAACAACAAGTTGAATTTGTTACAATATTCTTTCTGTTTTATGTTTCGAGTTTTGTTTTTTTTTTTTAGTTGCAAGTCATGTGAGATCTTAGCTCCCCAACCAGGGATATCGAACCTGCACCCCCTGCGTCGAAAAGGTAAAGTCTTAAATCACTGGACCGCCAGGGAAGTCCCATGATGCATGATTTTGAATAAGACATAAATAAAGCAGATCTCCTTGGAGTGGGGTGGGGTGGAGAAAAAACATCCAAGTGTTTATGTATGTATTTATTTTACCCCACATGTTTAAAACAGGATTCAAGTGGCTTACCAAAAAAAAAAAAAAAGGTATGTATGCCATAAGGCCTATGAAAATACAAACAGAAAATATAAATTTTGAGGAGGTAGACTCAAATATGCTAACCAGGAGGGTTAATGAGAATAAGGATGACTCATCTCACTACACAGATGGAGGTTTACGTCTGTGGTTTGGTTGCCAGGTGTGCCAACTCCGTGGTGTTAATCTCCAGGTTCATTGTGTGGGAGGCCCTAGTGAATTCTTGCCTTCAGTTAGAAAAGAACCAGATAAAGAGATGAAACTCACTAGGAATCCTGAAACCTGGCAGGCTGGGGGTCAGCTGTTGCTTCATATTCTAGAGCTGTTGCTTGCTGTTCTGTGAGGCTCAATTGTCAGGGAACAAGAGACGGCTGACCAAAAATATATATATATATACTGGGGCAAATTGTTTCTCATTCTTATTGGCATTCATTTTTTTTAAAATAGCTTTTAAATTATTGGAGTAACACGTGTTCCTTGCATACTCCCAAACACAAGTATGAAGACGAAAATAAAGATCTCCAAACCAATTACTCAGCAACAACCCTGAGGATGGAAGGATGCATTCTCTTGTGCTTGGGTCTCCTTGTGCACACACACACGAGCTTAATAAAAGACTGGGGTCTTCTTTGACTCTTTACTTTCTCTTACAGCCAATAACCAATCTATCCCACTTTCTTGACCTTCACTATTCATAGACTTGGAGCTCTTCTTCCTACCACCTGATGCTGCTAACTGCTCTGAGCCATCATCAGCCTTCCCTTGGCACATCCTTATCACTGTCTCCCACAGTTCTACCATAGCCTGTCCTCAACACTGCGTCAGAGTGACCCTTTGAAGATGCAAGTCAAATCCTGTCTCTCCTATGCTCAAAAACCTCCAGTGACTTTCTAACTCACACAGAGAAGAAGCCCAAATCCTGCACTGTTGTAGCATACCTAGTCCTATACTGTCTGGTCTATACCGCCCATCCCCAGCTGGCATTCCATTGTGTTTTAATTTCTGGTGACATAGTATTCCAGCTAACATCTGTGCCATAGTTTTGCCGGAGTTTAGTTAACCAACTAAACTATGATGAATACCCTCTCTTCTCATTTTTTTTCCTGCCGTACACAAGGCTGAAACAAACATATTGGCATGCACCTGACTACACAGTTCTGCAGCTTTTGCCTTCTTCAGAAACACGGCGCCAGACTTCTTTTGCAGAAATGTTATACCAATTCGCACGGCTACCAACCTTTTTCTTTCAGAAGCTGCCTCTGGTTAGAGTTCAGCTTTTCTGGTGGCCAGGGAAGACTAAGCAAGTCTTGGAATTTTGCATCTGAATTCCTATTTTGATGGTGGTGAGATTTTGAACTACTGTTGGCATCAGATTCGGTGCCAGTCTTCTTGCTTTGCCTTGTCAAATTGGACAGGGAGACGGCTGTCTTGCAAAAGTGGAATTGTCACTAATTGGCCACAGAGGAAAGATTGAAAATCTTGCCAAAAGTCTCCTGCCTTCTAAGAGAATAAAAATCCTCCATAAAATTTTCCCTCTCATTAAAAAGAAACCAATATGAAAAGCACCTTTATAAACTAGGAGGCACCATAGAAATTTTGAGGCATTGATATTCTCGTTGAGGCACGGCTGGTACCGCCTCTGTGTGAGGAGTATTAGTGGAGCTCACAAATGCACAGATCAGGAGGCTTGTCTGTTCAGCCTTCCCCCCTTTTTTTTTAAACCAGCTTGTTATGTCCTGTTAAGAAATGTCAAAGCAGAAACAACAGTAAATAACTTTTGACTTCACTTTGGTGTTTTCATTTAGATTAAAGCCGAGCACTTCAGGTACAGTCTACATACAAAATGCGTGCTCTAGAAAATGTTTTGTCACTTGTAATGTTTGGAATTCAAGTGGGTTTTCTTTATCATGACAAAATGAATTTAGCGAGAGGTAAGCATCACTTCATACTGAGAATGACAATGACGTACTTGTGTCCACTGAGTGAATACAGTGGAAAACTTCATGTTCATAAGAAACAGAGTTAAATCATTAATTCTGGTTTCCAAATAGCATGTATTCCATAGGATTTTATTAAAAATATTATATGCACTTTATAAAAATCAAGCCAGATGACACTCTCCTGAATATTTCAGAGAACCGGATTTTAACAAATCTATTTCTGTTTAAATTTAAAAGAATGCGAATATGTTTACAAGTCTAGAAATATGTATGTTGGAGTTTAAAATGTGATTGAATAAATTTTCAGGAGTTAAACCACTTATTTTTAGAATTTAAAGTAGGCTTTAATTTTAGATTTTCCTAAAATGAAACAAAAAAGACAAATGCTGCCTTCTATAAGATGTCAGAGTTTGGGGGAATAGTTAATCTTTGAATTTTTCACTGAGATAAATAATTTATATTAGTATATAAATGCCTTGATTTTTTTTTTATTAAAAAAATTTTTTATGGCAACTCTGTCTTTGCCCTTGGTTATCACTTGGCAGGGTATCCAACTTACCCCAGTCCACTCTTCTCAGCTTCCCAGCATCAAGACTGGAAAAGGAAGGGATGAAAAAAATAAGTGAAACATGTTAGGAGAATAAACCATGGCATTTGTTTGGATTAACGTATTCCTAGTCCAATATTTGTGATTTAAATAACATACAAGATTGCTAAAGATCTCTCTCCCCATTGTTTCATTGTCAAGTTTTTGCATCCAACCACAGATAATTTTCTTTGGAGCATTCTAAAAAGTGAGTTTAAAAATTAGTTTGAAATTTTAGATTCAAATAAAACAAATCTTTTGTTTTATTTCATGAACCTTTAGAACTGAGAAGAATCTTAAAATAACAGGTTCTGACTTTCTGCTAAGCTTGCCTGATTGAACTTAGCCCTCCATCCCTCCCGGCCTGTACCAGGGGAGCCGAAAGTTGATGGAGGAAATTACACCATCAGCATAGCTGTAATCACCTTGACTTTAGGGCCATGAATATCAACTAGGCACTTGGCACTGTCAGAAATTACACTTCCCACAATAATAACTACAAAACAATGACCTACCTCTTCCCAAAGACAACGTTCGATACTCACGTATTTGTTCAACAGCAGGCATTGGCTCTGTCTTCTTGGAACATGTTCTATGAAAAGCTAGGGGACAACACATGCCTTTTCTCTTCTTCTCTACCTCTACTTCCTCTGTGTCTTTTGTGGGTGCTTTTCCTAGATCTGCCCATTGGCAAGCTTTAGGGTTTTTCTCTTCAGCTCTTTAATTTTCTCTACATTCCCCCTTTTTCCTAAGCAAATTCATTTAATTTCATGACTTTTTCTATCAACATCCTGATGGTTCACAAGAGGAGACAGACTCAAAAAGTGATTCCCAGGCTCTGCACTCCCGTGAGCTCTAGATTCAATGAATCCACTGCCCCCTTCACGTCTCCATTCAGAGGTCCAATGATACCTCAGTGTTGAGGCTGAAACAAATCCACTCCATTGCCCAAGCCTTCCCCACCTCCTCATCCAGTTGCTTAGGCTCAATGCTCAATGCTTAGCAACCATTCTTTTTTTTTAATTGGAGTATAATTGCTTTATAGTGTTGTGTTAGTTTCTACTGTACAAAAATGTGAATCAGCCATATGTATGCATACATTCTCTCCCTCTTGGACTCCGCCTCCCCTCCCCCCATCCCATCCCTCTAGGTCTTCACAGAGCACCTAAATACATGGTAGTGTATTTATGTTAAACCTAATCTCCCAATTTATCCCCCCTTCCCCTTGTCACATGTCCATTCTCTGCATCTGTGTCTCTATTCTCGCCCTGGAACTAGCAATCATTCTTCATGAATTTCTTTTCTTGACTCTCTACACCTAATGTACTTCGTTCATTCTAAGTGGCTTCAGTCATGTCTGACCCTGTGGGACACCGTGGACTGTAGCTCACCAGGCTCCCCTGTCTGTGGGGATTCTTCAGGAAAGAATACTGGAGTGGGTTCCAGTATTCTTGGGATCCCCCAGGGGATCTTCCTGACCCAGGGATCAAACCTGTGTGTCCTATGTCTCCTGCACTGGCAGACAGGTTCTTTACCACTAAAATGTACTGGTGATTCATTTTGGCTCTACCTCCAAGATATACCTGACTTTCTTCATTTCACTGCCATGGCACCACCAAAAACATTACATGGCTCACCTGTCCTGTAGAAATATCTTCCTAAATGGCTTTTCAGCTTCTATATCCCATTTGACAAAATCTCTCCTCCACACAGCAACCAGGTTGAGCCTTCCAGGGTATACGGCAAATTATGTCAACTGCTTAAAACTGCTCTGATGTTTTTCCATTGCAACAGAATAAAATTTAAACTCCTACAAGGCCCCGCATGATCTGCTACCTGCTCACGTCTCAGCCCTCATCTCTCCAGGCCCTGCCTTATTTACTCAGTCTCAATCCCTGCTGTCTCCTTCATCCTCGTGAACACACCTGGGGGATTCCCACTGGAGCATCTTTGATGTTTCTTCTGCTTGGAATGTAGACACAAAGCTTGCCTCTGTGTCCAGTTCTGTTCTCAGCTGATGTTCCCTTTCCTTAAAGAGGCTTCCCCTTCTGTGCTAAGTTGCTCTAGTAGTGTCTGACTCTTTGTGACTCTATGGATTGTGACCCGCCAGACTCCTCTGTCCTTGGGATTCTCCAGGCAAGAATACTGGAGTGGGTTACCATTTCCTTCTCCAGGGGATCTTCCTGACCCAGGGATCAAACCCACAGCCTCTTAATGTCTCCTGCATTGGCAGGCAGTTTCTTTACCACTAGCGCCACCTGGGAAGCCTGACTTCCCCTTCTACCTGGGCTAAAATATCCTCCCTCCCTCATCACTGACTGTAATATCATCTTATTTTATTTTCATCGTGGCAGTGGTGGGCTGTAGTCCATGGGGTCGCAAAGAGTGGGACATGACTGAAGCGACTTAGCATGCATTAAGCTGTATGGATCTTAGAATAACGCCACGTACTCTCATGCTGTTTACTTACAAGAGTGACATGATCAGAGCTGGATTCCAGATAGATGAGTTTGGGGTCTAAGTGCTTTTTGAGATGTCAAAGAACACAGGCGCTTGTAAACTTTACTTTTCTGTGTGACGGACAGAAAGTTTTAGAGCCATCAGGGAAAGTACTGGTCACCTTGCTGCTTCATCGAACACCCACACACCTAGTGCTTTGTTAGCTGGGTAGGATGAGGAAGAAGGGCTCTCTCTTCCTACAGGGGGCGCTCTTCCAGTTGCTGTGAAGACCCATCTTCATTCGGGAATCTCGTTGGATAGCAACAAAGAGCAGCCCTCAACTTTGACTGAGTTCTGTGTTCAAATGCAGGGCTGCCGTGTGGTAGAGGCCAGGCAGTCCTGTTGTGTTTACACCCTGGGCAGTTTTGGTCTGGGTCAGCCACCGCCATGACCAGGTTGAACTCTTTCCACATTCCTGACCTATTTTCTAGGTAGCAATTGTTTTCCAGGTCAACCTATTGAATGTGTATTTCTCCCTTTCTGTTTAATGTAGTGCTTATCTGAAGTCGGAAAGGAACGCATAAAGAGAGGCCCTCAGGAGTGCTGAGGGATTGGCTTGACTGCTCTGATTGAAGTAAAAAGATTGACTTTTCCTTTTTGATTCAGGACAACGCATTGTCTATTATCATCTGAAAAGGGGGCTGCGTTGAGAACCTCTGCCAGTTCCTTCTTTCCAAAAACCTGTCATCACTTAACCTCCCTTAATGACAGTCTGTGTGTAAATTTCCCAAATTTTCACTTTTATAAATTCCAACTACAATGCAAATCATGTATTATATGTATCATACACAGTCGTGTCTTGATATAGTTATTATCCCATATTATTTTTACTTTAGATAATTTGTCATATATTTTTTGTTATCTTAATCATCAAGCATTTTAAAAAATCTTCTGTGAAAATCCAACACAAAATATTCTTCTGTCCTAAACATATTTAGTTTACTCAAGAACCTGGGGTCTGTGTCATCAAGAAAGACTTAACTATCCCACAGATTTATACTCTGCTTTTGAATACGTTTTGGCACAAAAGGAGCATGTAAGATTGAAAGTAATTTTGGCTTCCACACTTGGTTTATATTTGTTTGTGAACTATGGTTCCATTGGCTGAAGTGCTTTGAAAACTGACAGTAATGAGATTTAAGTTCCTGTGAAATCTGATTCTCAGATGCCATCATGTTCTAGAGTGTGATTTTTCTCTTGATTTTTCAATTTTTATTTTGAAAGTCATTATTATCTTAATCTATTTCTAACAATCCAAAATCTGAAAGTTGCTTTAATTCCATAACTCTTTATAAGACAGCAAAGAAGCAAGCAAGTGTGTGCATGTGTGTGTGTGCGTGTGTGTGTGTGTGTGTGTGTGTACTAAGCACGCTAAGTCTCTTCAGTTGTGTCCTACTCTTTGTGACCCATGGGGTGTAGCCCGTCAGGCTCCTCTGTCAATGGGACTCTCCAGGCAAGAATACTGGAATGGGTTGCCATGCCCTGCTCCAGGGGATCTTCCTGACCCAGGGATCGAATCCACGTCTCTTATGTCTCCTGCATTGGTAGGCTGGTTCTTTACCACTAGCGCCACCTGGGAAACCCATGTGTGTGCTTAATGACTATTGCAGAGAAATAGAGGAAAGATCAATACTTCACTTTTCCAAGTGAAGTAAGATTATATACGTATCTGGGAAGCAGTATAATAGGTGATCATTCTCATAAACATTGTTCCCTCTCATGTTTAGCATAAGAAATGCCCAGGTAGTTGTACCATATCTGTGTGTCTATGCTTGCCAGACTCTCAGTGCACAAATATTTAAGAGAGAGGTCAATTCTATGAATTATCTTCTGAAGCTACAATAAAGATAATAACTCAGATGAACATCTTGTCTAATTAACAGGACAAATTTTGATATGCTGAGTTTTTGTTTATTCAAGAAATGTTTATAAAACGTTTATTATATGTTTGCCCTGTTCTAGCCCACGGGAGTAAGTAGTAAACTAAACAATTGTTTTTTACCACCCAGAGTTTATGTGTTTATATCTAACCTGATCTTCACCCCCAGCCCCTCCTTCCCCTCCAAAATTATTTGTTTGTTCAGCTACATTTCATGCTGAGTATGTAAAATCAAACAAACATGAAGTAAAAATTGTCTTGTTTTGTTCTCACTCTCATTCTCTATTTCTCTTTTCCAGCTTATACCTTCCAAGTTACATGTGAGTTAAACTGCACTTTTAAAAGGATATCTTCTGAAGCTAATTTAGGCTATCAAATACTCTTTCTTATTCATTTCCTTTTTTATTAACGTTTAATTTTGCACTGGAGCTTAGCCAATTAACAATGATGTGATAGTTTCAGGTAAACAGCAAAGGGACTCAGCTGTACATACACATGTATCCCTTCTCCTCCAACTCCCCTCCCATCCAGGCCACCCCATAACATTGAGCAGAGTTCCCTGTGCTCTACACTAGGTCCTTGCTGGTTATCCATTTTAAATATAGCAGTGGGTCCATGTCCATCCCAAACTCCCTCCCTAACTGTCTCTTTCCCCCCATCCTCCCCCCACCACCCCAAGCAACAATAAGTTCCTTCTCTTATCCTTTTTCAAGATGGCTTCTTTAAAACAGATACAAAGAAATCCCTAATCTAGAACTTAATGACTGTATTCACCTTTTATTTATAAGTTTACTTAAAATATAAAGTTCTGAGCCACACTTGAGGCAGCCCTGACACCACATACCCTTAAATTCAGATCTGTGTGTTGGGGCTTTCATTTTGTTGCCTATCTTGTTTGGCTTGAGGTGTTTTGGACAATAGGATATTTGGCTGCTGGGAACTCAAAATTAACCACCATCTTCATGGACCAAGAAAGCTGCATAAGCTTTCTTCACCAGCTTATAAGTAAGCCAGATAGATAAGGAAATAAAAGGCAAACATATAAACCCAAGGAAACAATTAGCTTCCCATTACAACATTTTATCATATCCAGTCCTGTGTAGGTCTGTGTCAACACAGATTGACAAAGTCATAGAATTTTATTAGACAATGTGAAAACTCATTTGCAAATTTTATGGCTGTCCATCATTGCTTGCATTCACAGTCCAGAGGCTCTCCATTGTTGGAAATAACAATTGGGAGCAGTGGCTGGACACGGCCAACCATAGAGGTTGCGATTTCTCAACGACAGGTGTTCTATCCTAATTACCTCCATTAGTTCCTCTTTACTGCAAGATTCTGTGTCCTGATTCGTATTCTCTTTACCAAACACCAGACCAGAACTAACAGCTCCAATGTGAAGCAAGACAATCACCTCCCCACCCTCCATGGACTATTTCAGTTCAGGGGCTGTTGTCAATAGGACTGTCCTGTGTGTACGGTCTGATGCCTAGCTTTCTAACCTGGGCAGGACTTCAGGCTGCAGAAAAAACATAGCCAGTGAAAAGTCAGACCTAGACATCTGTAATCTGTGAAAGGTGCTAATGAAAAAAGACACTTTCTTTGGAGGGGCTGGGTTTGAACTGAATGGCCTAGAAAGCCAGGCCTACGCTGTCACTCAACAAGAGCTAAGAGTAGCAATCCAGTGGTGCAGATTCTGCAGTTCATCTCAATGGGATGCTTTTGCTATGTATTTGAGCAGACATGGCTTGTTTCTTGAATATTTTTTCAAAATGTAGGGGACTTTAACAATATTTAAAGTACCATTTTTACAAATCAGGTACGTGAGTGCTTAGTCACTCAGTTGTCAGACTCTTTGAGACCCCGTGGATTCCAGGGGATCTTCCCGAGGGATTGAACCTGGGTCTCTGACCTTGTAGGTAGATTCTTTACCATCTGAGCCGCCAGTCCACCAGTACAGCATTTAAGCAATGCTGTACTTAAATAAATTTTGCATTATATATATTGCTTTTAAATAAATGATATAGCTCTCATCATCACCCTAGGAGATAGGTATTCTGAGTTCTTGTCTACTTTTCTTCCTCCCTTCCTTTCTTGTCTTGTTTTTTCCCCCTCTTTCTTCCTTCTTCTTCTTTAGCAGCGGAAGGTCCTATAGGTCAATTCATTTGACTGAGGCTACTTAACTTTTATTTTTTTTAATTTATTTATTTTAATTGGAGGCTAATTACTTTATAATATTGCAGTGGTTTTTGCCATACGTTGACATGAATCAAGCCGTGGGTGTACATGTGTTCCCCATCCTGAACCATCCTCCCACCTACATAACTTTTAAGTAGATGAGCTGGGAGTAAAATGCAGCCCTCTAGATCCAAAGACTATACTTTTCCTATGTCTCATAGGTTTCTATTCCATTCGATGTTCCTCAGTGAAATGATGACAGCAAACAGGCAGCCTGTTACCTTTATGAATCTGAATTCTTGAGTATCTGTTACTACACGAGTGAAGCATAGAAGTGATGACTGCATTTTATTTATTTATTTAGGTTGCACCGAGTCTTCCTTGTTGCATGAGGGCGTTGTCTAGTTGTGGTGAGCGGGGGCCATTCTTTGTTGTGGTGCTCGGGCTTCTCATTGTGGTGGCTTCTCTTCTTGCAGAGCCGGGGCTCTAGGACAAACTAGCTTCAGTAATTGTGGTTGTGGTGTGTGAGCTCAGTAGTTGTGGTGCCTGAGCTTACTTGTTCTGCGGCACGTGGGATCTTCCTGGACTAAGGATCGAAATGGTGTCCCTTGCATTGCATTGGATTCTCAACCACTGGACCAACACACAGGGGAGCCCTGACTACATTTTTTATTTTCCTGTGAACAGGGTCTGAATTTGATCAGTCTTAAAAGCTCTAAGGGCTGTACTCTTGTGAAAGTTCTACATCTTTTTCTTTTCTTTTACAAGGGTACCCTTTCTTTAGCCATGGCCCTGTTCTTTTAGGAAATAAGTCAATGAGACAACGAGATGAAACCCAAAAGACTAAAAAAAGTGAAAATTAGATATCAACAAGGGGTCAGACATCACAATATATCAGGGTCAGAAATTTAAAGTGCCAGGGTAAGGAGGTGTTTTGATTTTAATGTTATAAAAAGAAATGCCATAATTCAGAGCAGTTGCAAGAGGCAGAGGTATAAAAGTGACATGGATGACTGTTTGGCAGAGGTTTCTCAAGGTCATGTCAAAGACATTGCTCATTCTTGGACCATGAGTTTTTAAGACTTTGGAATATAAATCTCACATTAAGTTACCATACTGCTAAATTTTGTTGTTTTATTCTTTAGGTATTTAAAAAAAAATGTCTGGTGCTGTATGCTTACCTGAGCTGCCACAGAACAATTCATTATCTCTAAATCAGCAGTGTAACTTAAGATGGGATGTGGGAGTGAGGCTAGCAGGAAAAGGATTATAATGGGGTGGGGCAGAATGTGAGTGTGTGAATTTCTATTTTTCTGCCTTTGTTTTATGTGTAGTAAGACCAGAAGAGGCCTTCGCTGTTCCCACAGTGATGTCTTTTCAGTTCTAGTACCATTCCTTACATCTGTTATGACTCTTTTTTGCTTGCGTGGAGAAATTTAAATGGACATAAATAGAGCCGTTAGCAGAGTGGGTTGCCTGCATCATGTCCTCTCTTCAAGAGGGCTTCTTTCCCCTTTCTCCCGCTTCTTTTCATGATGCTACTATCTGCCTGACATTATCCTAGCTCCTCCAGTGGTGCTCTGGACTCGTCTATGATCAGGCTACATCACAGAATGGCTCCCAGAGTGAAGTCCTCTAGTTAGTTTAATCACCTGCAGAAAACCTCTACTGTTTTATCTACTGGTAAGCTTGTTATGTTCTGGTTTATAACTTCAAAAATATTTAGGATTGTTTAAAGGAGGCTTAGCCCCTTTAAAAAGCAGCTTCAGTAAAGTAGGATGACACAGGCAGTGATGAAAACCAAAGCTGTTGAGAGCTACAGCTGTCTGGTCCTTTCGTATGCAGATTTATGGAACAAGGAGGGGATTTGAGAAGGAGATGAGGGAAGACTCCAGAGAGAGTTGGCAAACATACAGTGAAGAACAGGGGCTCAGGCTTCAATCTCCCAGGAAATGCAGGCTGACTCAAGGAATCAATAGCATTTACCATTGGACAGTACTTTTCATAATCCCAATATTGTGTTCTAGTCCAGTCTCAGGGCAAATGCTTTCCTAAAGTTCACACAGCTAGCAAACACAGCTTCAGGAAGCCTCTGAGGCCAAGTGTCATGGTCTTTTCACTCACTTTTGCCCTGTGCTGGATAAATAATAGGTTGTCATTATATGTGTGTCCAGTGAGTGAATGACTGGATAAAAGCATTTATGATAATCAATGGGTATCTTAAACATCTAGCATCTTCCTGTATGATTTTAAACAAGTTAAGTACTGAGCTGAGAGAAGGCAGGCAAGTAAGTCTTGTGGCATTGGCATTTTTATCTGAATGAAGTCACATTTATTTGATGGCTTAGTTAATGTGTGTGCCCACAAATGCCTGCATAGCCTTTTAACAGGCACTGACTGTACCATGAGCCATATAAATGATTATGAATAAAGATAGGCAAGCAACTCCAGGTTAAAGTAAAAAGGTTTTTTTTTTAAATAAATATTATGCTTCTCAAAAGCCATACAATTCTTTTGATTTTTAGGTACTTTTAAGATGGCATCTCATTTTCCGCAGTTTTCCTGATGGAGTAAAATGTCTTACTTATAGTAATCATTTCCTACTTATTTCTCAACTTGATCACTGCAATGCAGTTCTGATGCCAACTATCCAGAGAGGGCAGATGTCCCTTCACTTCAGATGCCAGTTGTAATTTCAGAGGTTCCCAGACCACTCATACTTCAGACCAACTGGTTATAGATTTGGGTGTTTTCCTTACCTTTTCAGGTTTGTTAATTCACTAGAATGACTCACAGACTTAAGAATTTCAGATTACAGATTTTTTATAAAGGATATAAATGAAAAGTGGTCAAAAGAAGAGACTCATAAAGTGAAATCTGGTAGCACCCCAAATATGAAGCTTCTACATCCTCAGGCTTCAAATTTCCCAGCACGTCAATGTGTGTCACTAACCAGGAAGCTCACCTGAGCTTCAGTATCCAGAGTTTTTATTGCTTGTCTCATTATGATGACATTAGTGACTGAATCATAGGCCATGAGATTGAACTCAATCTCCATCTCCCCTCCCCTTCTGGAGCTTGGACTGATCTTATATGTGGTTCAAAGCCACACCCCTCCAATCACAGAATAGATCTTTCTGACATGGCCAGCCCTCATCCTCATTAACATAAGCTATCTGGGCCCATCATGAATAACTAAGAGACCCTTATCACTGGGGAAAGTCCAGAGATTTAGAACAAATTCAATAGTATACAGTAATCATGGGAGATAATCTATATTATCTCCCATGGACAAATTCTGTATTATACAGTAATCATGTTACTCTATCACTACGCTGTTAAAAAATATCTGTGTCAGTAATGGTCCTGACCAGCCAACCTTTGAATAAGAAAACTGACCCACTTGTGCTGCCCGTCAAGGAAGTTCTACTCTCTGGTCCCAGTTATTGGGATTTATCAACACCAGATCCCTTGATTATTAGTAAAAACTGAGGTCCATGCCTTGCTGACTCACCACCACCACATAGGACAAAATATGGTACCACGTGGGGGACTTGGTACTGCTGCTACTCCCCGGAAGAAGAAGGAGTTTTATACCTCCAACCACAGTGCTTTTTTACTTCTCTGGCATTCTCTTCCTGTTGTTGGTGTTCAGTTGCTAAGTCATGTTGCTAGATTGTGTCCAACTCTTTGCAACCCCTTGGACTGCAGCATGCTAGGCTTCCCTGTCCTTCACTGTCTCTCAGAGTTTGTGCAAACTCATGTCCATTGAGTCAGCGATGCCATCCAACCATTTTATCCTCTGTCACCCTCTTCTCCTCTTACCCTCAGTTTTTCCCAGCATCAGGTTCTTTTCCAGTGAGTTGGCTCTTAGCATCTGGTGGCCAAAGTATTGGACTTTCAGCTTCAGCATCAGTCCCTCCAATGAACATCCAGGGTTGATTTCCTTTAGGATTGACTGGTTTGATCTCTTTGCTGTCCAAGGGAGTCTCAAGAGTCTTTTCTAGCACCACAGTTTGAAAGCATCAATTCTTAGTCACTCAGCCTTCTTTATGGTTCAGTTCTCACATCTGTACATGACTAATGGAAAAACCATAGCTTTTACTATATGAACCTCTGTTGGCAAAGTGATGTCTCTGCTTCTTATTGTGCTGTTTAGGTTTGTCATAGCCTTTCTTCCAAGGTGCAAGCATCTTGTAATTTCATGGCTACAGTCACCGTCTGCAGTGATTTTGGAGTGTGTCTCTTCCTATTCTAGGTTAACTGTTACACAATCCTTTTCATCAGCATTGTAAAATAAACAACAGTTATTAAACATAAGTAGCTAAGGTTTATTATTCACTTACTGTGTACAAGATAATGTGTCAAGTTCAGCATATATGTTAGCACATCTAATTCTTAAAACATCCTTATGAGATGGGGACAGTTGAAGAGTGAAAGCATTATAAGGACTTAGACAGACCTTGTGTCTTAGTTTACAGGAGTTCTGAAGTAGACTCTGAGACAAGTAATTTATTTGCAAGAGAATCCTAGGAAACTTTTGGGGGGTGGGGGTGAGGGCGCAATTTTGGATAGTCAAGTTAGCCAATGAAGAGTATGCTCAAGTAAGTTTTCACTATAGGAAACAACTTTGAACCCATTAGGAGAACCTGGGAGCCAGTGCTGTTCCCTCAAGGAGTGAGAGAGCTGGGGTATTTGCACACCAGTTTCTGTTCATTGTTGGTTAAGAGCTGATCCAGAAGGGAGTTACTTCCTAGGCAACTCTGCTGTGTCTCAAGAGCCGGCCAGGTAGGCAACAGAGGGAGGAGAAATCATCAGGAAAGAAATGCAGCTGTGGGTTGGAAGTCAGTGTTAAGAGGCCGTCAACAAGGCACCAACAGCATTTACTACAAATAAGTTTGAATCTTGGTTCTGCCACTTATGACTTTGGACAAGTTACTTAATACGTCTGTGTCCCAGTTTTTCATTTATAATATGGGGGTATCAACACCTGCTTTATGGTAGTGTTAGGATTAAATGGGATCCTGAATGTAAATTACCAGACATACAGCAAAGCCTCAGAAGTCATATGGTCTTTATTAAATTGGTGTTTGATATGTATGAGTATTTCATTAATTTCCTGAGTAGTTCATTCAGTTATCAATTACCTGCATTTCCAGGAGGACTTTTACTGAGCAAGCAGCAATCATAAACATCCCAGCAGTTTTAGGCTTTGGGTGTCAAGTTCTGAAGCCCCGGACTCTGTGCTGTTTAGTTCAGAGTGACGGATGGTGCCAGCATCCGCCCATACTTGGGGGCATGTAGCAGGAGTCACCTACAGCAAAGTTTGGGATCTTTCAGTTGTAGGCATGTGTACAAGAGCTTAGGGTTTTCCCAAATTTTCAGACTAACATCCCTTATTGGTCATTTTTTTTTTTTTTTTACCACTGATCGCTATGCCTACATTATTAAGATTCTGCCACCTAAAGGGGCATCTCAATTTAAAAGAAGAATTATTTCAGCTTTCCTCATTTCCTGGGCAAAAAGAATGCCAAGAAAGAGCAATTTCCCTGGAGTCCCCATGGAGAAAAATTTCTCTATGACCAAGTTATAATTACATACAAAATTTCAGAACATAATCTCACGTGGCTTATTGAAGATGGGAGGGTCAAGGATGACCTTGAAATGCTTAATTGTGGGAACTGTGTGTTGACTTCTTGTGACTACTATAATCTAATTGACTATAGCTTTATAAACATGGTACACTAAATATTGAAAATATTAAAAACAGTGAACCACATGACAAATTGTCTTTGCTGGTCATCCCAATTAGCAAGGTCCTGAAAGTAATTAGTCTAGGCTGAACAGAAACCAGGCGACAAGGGAGTGAAAAATTTAATCAAACTTGGAATTTTGACCTATTAAACTAAAACGGGTTTAAAACCTCCAATTGTGCTACTCATCACTTTAGAGCCTGTTTACTTGAACAGACCTGGTAAATTTTCTTTCTTTTTTATTTTTTTAAATTATGAAAGCATGATAACACATTTACAGGAGACTTGGAAAATACAGAACAAAGTTGCATATAGTTCTACCATGTATTACAATTATTTTTTTAAGTAGATAAATTAAGGTTTTTAGTTGGAGTTTCAATATCAAACTCTCAAAAATTTATAGAATGACTAGACAGAAAAGTAGAAGGCTATAGTAGACCTGGAAAGCCCTAATTATCAACATAATTAGGATTTATACAATTTCACACCACAGCAGGGTACAAATTCAAGTTCCCATAGACTATAAACCAGGAGACCCTGGAACATATCCAGGGACATAAAACAAGGTGCAAAAATTTCATGGTCTAAAGGTATTGAAATCATACAGGGTCTGTTCTCTTATCACTGTGGAATTATGTTAGCAATCAATATCAAAACATACTTAAAAATAAACTGAAACTTGAAAATATTTTCAAGTGCAATGTGACATTTATCAAGAGAGATCATTGATGTAGCCATTGAAAGCTTCAGTAAAGTTGAAAGACTGAGAAAACACAGGGGGTGATTGAAGAGAAGAAAGCATTTAAATGAGAAATTAATATCAAAATGAGCAATTAATATCAAAGATACTTAACCCCATGTATTTGGAAATTAAATCAGACCTGGTAAATTTTGCAGTGAATAGACAAACTTTAAAAGGCAGAGTTTTCCATTTCATGTGATTGGTTTCAGGCTCATTCTGTATCATATAGTCTGTCACATAGATGCAGATTGCAAAATCTTGACAAAGTTTGGAGCTTTAAATGAAACAACTCCTTCCTAGCAATTCCAGTGGCCTGTGTTTAGGCACCCCTGATAACTTTTAATTTCTTTCTTCTGAGTTTTCTTTTCAATTTGTTTTCTTCTCCTTCACAAAGGGATTTCACTGTTGCTGGACTATAACCTCTTAGTAATTGTGTTTGTAGAAATAGGGATATTTCTGAAAAGTGAAGCAATAGAAATGGAGTTATAAACATGGTAAATGAATGAAAAACCCTTGTCAATATTAGTGATATTTATTTGGTTATGTTTCTTTTTAAGTCTGTGCAAAGTTAGACAGCAATTTCATTTTACCCAACATGAAATTTCAACAAAATAGATTTTATTTTTAGAAATTGTATTTTTTTAAACTGAAATAGAGTTGATTTATGATGTTGTGCCAGTCTCAGCTGTACAGTAAAGTGACTCACTTATACACATATAGGCATTCTCTTTTTTTATGTATGATTTTTCATTATGGTTTATCACAAGATATTGAGTATAGTTCCCTGTGCTACACAGTAGGACCTTGTTGTTTACCCACAACAAGATATATTTGAAATGTGAAAAGAGCCTCTGTAAATTTTCATGTCCATTTCCCCAAAGTAAAACCCCGAGTTACACTTTTCAACCCTATAAGAAATGTCTTAAGTCTTAGAGCTGTTAAATTTTTACTTATTTATTAATTTTTTTTTGTTAAATTTTTAATTTGTCAGTTGTCTATGGATATGTTAGAATCTTGTTTATTTGTTTATTTTTTTTATCCTGGGTCAAATATTGTCTTTGATTCTGTGTCTTCCTCTCTTTCTCTTCTTGTTGGCCGGTTCAGTCTTATACACCTGGGGCTTTTCATGGATTAGAAAAGGCCCCGAACACATTACCTTCTCCTGACCCATGGAATGCTCCAAATCCCCCTTGATATGAAGACAGCAGCTGGTCGAGATGAGATGACCAGACTGGCCAACAACCTGGGACCGATTTACAAGGTCACCGAGGAGAGAACCGTAGCTCTTCAAACTTTGCTTAACTTGAGGGGGAAAAGGTTTCCAGGCCAGTGGAGAGCTTCCATAGAGATTGGAGATGACGCTTCATTTCTTTGGGGGTAGTTTTTAGCCATGTGCCCATCAGAATATGCGCTTATTGTGAGTCATGAATGAGAGAGAACGAGCTGGGGACGCCGGAATATCATTCCTGTATTTCGCTGGAACTATTTCCGCTGAGCTGCTCTCGCTTACTCCCTCCTGTGCTATCACCTGCCAGAAGCAGCCCGCCTCGTCGGAGTGCCGTCTGGCATTGCTGGGGCATGAGCGCCTTGGCCTCCCTGCGAAGGTGCTGTATGTTGGCACCGCGGGCCAGCAACCCCTCATGCTTGAACGTAGTTGGCATCCACAGGATGAGCAGGAGTCATTTATTTTCTGGTCCAAGGATTCTAACTAAACCATATCCACTTACTATGAAATCACCAAGTGATAGACAAAATATGCAGTCTTTTCCGAAATGCATGTTTTTCTCTATTTAGAGAGTAATGTGTAATGTATTGGTGAGCTAACATAGGACTATAATGTGTGTGTGTGATAACGTCAGCTTTATTTTGACTTCTATCAAAATGTTTTTAATTGTATTTTGGATACAGAGTGGAAGGGACATTGAAAAGCATCTTTCCAGTCTTTTGATGCAAATTAATAGAGGTGAAGAGAAGAACTACAAGTAAAAAGAGAAGTGAAATCGATTTGTTGGTCAATTTTGACAACTACCCTGGTTAGGTCTAGACAAAGCTTCAGCTTCGACAGTGAGCCTGTGGCAGTTGGGAAAGTTAAATGTATTCAATTGTCCCCCAGCTTTGGGTTCCTGAATACAGAAAGAAAAAAGAAAACCTTCTATAAGTGATCATTCACTTTTGCTATCACTTACTTGACTACCTAAATGAGAATGAAACCTATGATTTTGTAATATCTGTTGTTTTTTAATAAATGTGTAATGTATTGTGTAATGTAATGCAGTAACGTAGTGGTGGTTTATGATCCAAAAGGGAGGAGACATCTTTTTCCAACATTCAATTGTATCACTTGGCATCCTAAAGTTTCCTCTGTACAAAGTGCTAAGACATTCATTAGTGTGGATAAGTTTGCTGTTATAATAAATAGATCAAAGATAACTAATGGCATATGCAGATAGATGTTTATTTTTCATTTCTGTAGAGTCCAAGACAGATCCAGGTGACTAGGGGACCTATTTTATGACCTTCTTTGACATGGGCTCTGCTGACTTTCGATAACTCTGTGGGTATCACATCCAACAAGGAGGATCTGTTACCAGAGGATTTTATGACCAGGTTTGGAATAGGCACATTTCTAGTGAGTCACTTTTTGCATACCATTGGCTGAAAGTTAGTCACGTGGTCATATCTGCAAGGCAGGGTGGGATATATAGTCTAGCTGTGCTTCTCAGCAGAAAAATAAATCTCTGCCACATTGTCCCTCCTCAGTTAATAGTATAGGAAGAATGGACTTCCCTGGTGGCTCAGATGGAAAGAATCTGCCTGCAATGCAGGAAACACGGGTTCGATCCCTGGGTCAGGAAGATCCTCAAGGGAAAGGAATGGCAACCCACTCCAGTATTCTTGCCTGGAGAAATCATGGACAGAGAAGCCTGGCAGGCTACAGTCCATGGGGTTGCAAAGAGTCGGACACAACTGAGCAACTTCCACTTTTCCTTTACCTTTTTAGCATGGGAAGAATATGAAGACAGAACCAACTATAATATGAGGTGGAGGTTGACATTCTACACAGTAAATATTTGGTAAGCATGTACATTCAAGGCTGAGTGCTCACACCAGACAGAATATAGAAGATGAAATGATGCTACAGTTTGCAATTTTGGAGGAAGGATACCATAGTCATAGTGCAGGGCTGGAATGTAAACAATATGAGGGCAGGGCTCTTGCTTGTACTGTTTACAGCAAAGTCCCTGATTTCTAGCACACTGCATGACATATACTAGAAATCAGTAAATATATGATAAATTGTTTAGTGAATAATTATTAGAATTAACATTTATTATTAATATTTATTAATAATTTATTAGTTATTAGAATGATTATTAGAATTATTCACTAAATAATTAATTCAGTAATTACTTGGTGAGTAAATTCTAAGTCAGGGTAGATCACCTCTCAAAGTCAAAGAAAAGGATAGACTAGACATGGATTGTATTGCATTAGCTTTTGAAGCCAACATCACAACCACACAAAAGAAGGCAGCTAAAATCACTTACTAATGCCAAATATTAAAAAACATTATCAAGGACATGATTTTTCCTCTTCATGAAAGCAGACTTTTCTGGACCTTGACTCTACATTTCATGCAAACTGAGAACTCTCCAGTGGAGGTGCTATAAGGAAGGTAAATTACTCAGTGTTTTCAAGCAGTAGCAGTCTTCTTTTATCACTCACCATATCAATAATATTTAAAGGACCCTCTAAAGACACACTTATTAGTAGACAAATGAGGTAATAAGAATTTCTTTTACTTAAGCATGGCTACCTACTGGATTTATCTCCCCAGTATGGGTCATTACCAATGTCGTAAGTGATTCCAGAAAAGACTTCTGCCATCATTACCAAGTTTTTATTAGCAATTGAAGAGTGGGGAATGTGACAACAGATTTTCTGCTCAAGTCTGCATATTTCTCATCATCCCATATCCTCACTGACTGCAGAACCAAGACCATTTTTGTGTTTTTTAGATTCTGAAAGCTGTTCACTCTCCTTCCTAAGCAAAAATCTTTAGGTTTCTGGTGTGTGCATGCGTTCTCAGTCACTTCAGTTGTGCCTGACTCTTTGTGATCCTATGGACTACAGCCCATCAGGCTCCCTTGTCCATGGGATTCTCCAGACAAGAATACTGGAGTGGGTTGCTATGCCCTCCTCTAGGGGAATTTTCCCAACCCAGTGATCGAACCCTTATCTCTTATGTCTCGTCTCCTGCATTGGCAGGCAGATTCTTTACCAGTACCACCACCTGGGAAGCCCCAGGTCTGTGGAACCAAAATCCAGTGCACTCAGTAAACACACTGTTTGAAATTATGGATGTCACTGGAATGAAGGAATAAGGATTAGGATTTGGGAATTTTAAATATTACTGATTTGTCTCTAGAATATACTCCAGATGGGATTTGTATGATTCCATTCATCCTTCCAAACAAGGATGAATCTCAGTCATTTCACTGAGTGAAAGGAGTGAAGTTAAAAAAAAGAATGTACTGTGTGATTCCACTCACATAAAATTCTAAAAAAGGCAGACTGTAATGACAGAAAGAAGGTAAATGATTGCATGGGGTGGGGTGGAGTTAGGGATGAATTACAGAGGGAAACTTTGGGGGATGGATATGTGTGTAGTTCTGACTGGAGTCTGGTTTCATGGGTGTATATGTGTGTCAGAGGTGGTCAAATTACCCAGCCTATAGAGGAGCAGTTTATTTTACTTTGATCATATCTTAATAAATTGGGAAGTGTTCCTCAATTAATACCAATTGTATACTAACAAACTGATCTTTTATTCCTTTTTGAGGGGCAAGGTATTTGGTGGTAGTGGTGGTATTTAGTAGCTTAGTCCTGTCTGACTCTTTGCGACTTCATGGACTGTAGCACACCTGTCTCCTCTGTCCTTCACTGACTTCCACAATTTGCTCAAATTCATGTCCATTGAGTCGATGATGTTGTCTAACCGTCTCATCCTGTCACCCCTTCTCCTTTTACCTTCAATCTTTCCAAGCATCAGAGTATTTTCCAATGAGTTGGCTCTTCACATCAGGTGGCCAAAGTATTGGAGCTTCAGCTTCAGCATCAGTCCTTTCAGTGAATATTAAGTGTTGATTTCCTTTAGGATTGACTGATTTGATCTCCTTGCAGTGCAAGGAACTCTCCAGCACCACAATTTGGAAGCATCAACTCTTAGTCACTCAGCCTTCTTTATGGTCCACTTCTCACATCTGTACATGACTACTGGAAAAACCATAGCTTTTATTATACAGACCTTTGTTGGCAAAATGATGTCTCTGCTTTTTTAATACACTACCTAATACACTTGGACCCTCCAACGATCAAGTGTCTTTTAATTTCATGGCTGCAGTCACTGTTTTTCCTCTTTCTTCTTCCCCTGTAATGTCCTTCCCCTCCCAATTTTCTTCACTCTATAACTTAAAAAACTCCATACATTTGACTAATCCATACATTTGATAGAACTCCATAGATTTGATAGAAAGTTTTAGAAACTTTCTATTCTGCTTTTCCTGCTCTGATATCAATGTTTTTCTGATAGTATTTGTAATACTTCTCATTCCACTAATGGTGAGTGTACACTTGGTCCCTACTTTAAAAAAATTTGTTTATTTTTTATCTATTTGGTTGAGTCAGGTCTTCGTTGCAACACACAGACTCTCTAGTTGTGGTGGGTGAGCTCGGTTGCTCCGAGGCATGTAGGATCTTATTGCCTGACCAGGGGTTGAACCTGTGTCCCTTGCATTGCTAGGTGGATCCTTAAACACTGGACCACGAGGGAAGTATTTATAGCTTGTTCTTTTAAATCACAGCTTTTTTAATTAAGACTTCCTCCAGTCACATCTCAATGATGTGAAAAATATGGGGAATAATTTTTACAGAAAAGGTGGCATGTTTTCCAACCACTGACAAATCTGAGAATACCTCTCTTTTTTTTTTTTTTAATATATATATGAATGACAGGTTGGAAAGGAGGCGGGAAGGAAAATACATTTGAATATCTGCTATATTCTAAGCACTTGGAAAAGCCATTGTCTCCTGTATTTCTTCTATCAACTCTGTGAAATATGATCTCTATTTTACAAGTGAAAATTGTTACTGCTTGGAAAGATGAAGTATTTTGTTTATATACCTAGTAAGTCAAAGAACAAGGGACAGATTCCAGCCCTGGCTGTTGTGCTCCGAACCCCTGCACTTTCCTCTGCACCACACTTCACCGTGATTTGTTTTCACATGTAGAGGCATCACTTGGCCAGTCCTTGCCTTCCTCAGGCCCTCTCAGCTTCAGACATGGATGTCCTCACTCTACTGATTCAGAACCACTCTCGGATCCTCACCAGGCAATCTGTTAGCAGCCTCTCTCCTAGAAGAAGCTGGAATAATACCATCAATCACTGAGCATCGACAGTGCTAGGCATGGTGCCAAATGCTTTACTATTTAAGTACATAATTTCTATTTTCTAGACCAAAAAACCTGAGGCAGCCTGTTATCATCTAGGTGGTGGAGGCAGGATTAGCCTGTGTCTCTCTGACTCCAAAGCCCATGCCTCAGCCAACATGTTATTTTTGCCTTCATAGAGTCAGTATTTGGTGTCCTTGGGCATACATATGCCTGCCTAATCAAATTTTTCCATTATTTTCCATTGTGTTAGCTTATAAAGACTGATTGAATCTCTACCTTGGCACTCTGATGAGCTCTCAGTTCCTCCTGTTGAGTTTGGAACTTAACCCTGAATTTCAGCTCATTTTGTTGAATGTCATGCCTGACCTTTCCAGTATTTCAGTGTCGTGTTTTCTTCTTTCCATTATTTTTCACTGTGCTCTACATGTTCAGCTCTTGACTGGGAGCACTGGATCTGGTAGACCCTGCTTGTCTTCTAGTATCTCCACTGGCTAGAATTTTTCTTTCCTTGTTATAACTCCCAGATTGGACTAGTTTGGATATCTTGTTGTGACTCCGTTTGAGGCATCATCTCCACAGCCAAGTTTAGTCTCCTTGCCTTTGTTCTCCATGTAGTCGGTGTACATGAGTGAAATCCTTTCCTGGTAATTTGAAGAAAGATGACCTTAGAGCATGACTGGTAATAATGAACCCCAAAGCTATTCAAAGCAGGAATACACATAGACTCTACTTGCCAGTGGGTTCATGAGGATGGCTGGTCCTAGAGAAACACAATTGTTTGTAAAATGAAACAACTTCAGTTAAATTATGCATTGAGAATGAAAGAGAAAAGAGTACTCTACAGGTGTATAGAAAAGGAAAGTCAAACAAACAAGAATTTGTCATTGTTTACCCAGCATTTAACAAAAGGAGAAAGAAAAAATTATGTGGTCATTCCACTGAGGACTGGAGATAGTGGTTTACTGGTTCTTGATGAAATTACCCCCGTTGACTATGACACTTCTTTTTCTTCAGTTCTAGTTACAGAAAGAATCTGATGGTTAGGAGATTAGACTCTCAAATGTCTAGGGACTCTAGAGAAGGCCAATACTACAGGCAGAAGAAAGTAGAAGAAAGTTTCTCTTATTTTGATAAATTTGTTTTCTTGAGTATATAGAAGGATATGTGCCATCTTGGGAAAATGTTTGACTTTAGGTATTGTAACAAAATTGCATCTGAAAACCAACAAAGCAGATGATTAGACACCGAGACACCGGTTACCATATCAAGGCATTGCCACCTCGTGGACTGTCTTCTGAATGTGTGCTCAGTCACTCAGCTGTGTCCAACTCTTTGAGACCTCATGGACTGTAGCCCACCAGGCTCCTCTGTCCATGGGATTCTCCAGGCAACAACATTGGAGTGGGTTGCCATTTCCTCCTCCAGGGGATCTTCTCGACCCAGGGATCAAGCTTGTGTCTCCCACATCTCTTGCACTGGCAGGCAGGTTCTTTACCACTGCATCACCTGGGAAGCCCCCATACCACACTTGATCTTAATCAAAAGGTCTTCTGTTTACTACTGCTTACTATTTACTACTCTCTAGTTCTCTTAGCAATGAATATACAATCCAGTGGAACTCACTTTCCTTTCTCCACTGCACTTTGCCACTGGGGCTCTGAATGCTTTGCATTTCAATCCATGAAAAAAATTATACACAGAAACATGAAAATGCAGTCTGTGGATTGAAGATGAAGTCTGAATTTAACTTTATTAATAACTAGATTCTAGCTTGAAACTGAATGATATCTTATTTTGCAGTGTATCTGCAGCACTAATTCTCAGATCTCACAGGGCTCTCTTGACCTGGAACTCTTTAAAACCTCTATGTGCCCAGTAGCTCAGTCGTGTCCAACTATTTGAGACCTCATGGACTATAGCCCGCCGGGCTCCTCTTGTCCATGGAATTTTTCAGGCAGGAATACTGGAGTGCATTGCCATTTTCCTCCTCCAGGGAATCTTCCTGACTCAGGGATATTTTTGTGCTTGACTCTTGGTTATAATGGCAATTTAATTTTGTTTCTAGAGATGCATGACAGTGAGAATTATTCATCTTTAATTTTGACATTATTTCCTCCTTGGAGCAGAAATTAATCCTATGAAAATTTAACACCAATATCAAAACATCAACATCAAGAAAGAAAAATAAACTTAAATATCAAAACATAACATAAACAAAACACACACATCAAAACATCAACATCAAAAAAGAAAAATAAACTTAAATATCAAAACACAACATAAACGAAACACACACATCAAAACATAAACATCGAAAAAGAAAAATAAACTTAAATATTGAGGTAGGGAAATGTAGACACTGATGGGGTCCTTGGGTCCTGCCTTTAACATAGGTGAGGACTCAGCTGGAGGTGTCACTGTGCTCAGTCCTACCCTTCTTCAGGCTGGGTCCAAAGTCCAGTGCCGTAGCCACCTGGCTTAGCTTACTCCTGTCACCCACTGACTGGCTGAAAATAAGAATCCCAGACAACAAATAACACAGTGCCCCAAGAAGTATCTCCAAGCATTACTGAAATATCATTTTGACTGAACTATTTGACTCAATGCTATTGGCTTTCTAAGAGGAAAATTGAATTTAAAGTTTCATACTGCAGTAAAAGAATCATTATTCTTCAACCTCATTATTCCTTCTCACCTCAGCACCCTCAGACACTCCCTTCAGACTGACACAGTGTCACCTAGGAAGATCCAAGAATGAGGAGGAGGGATGCAACAGAACTGGAGAGTTTCCAATACTATCTTTCCCTTGTTAATTTTGAGCCATTTCTGCTTGCTCAGTCATTTCCATGAACAGGAGGAAAAATAGTCTTTGTTGTATGAATAAAGCCCATTCGTTGAGAGTATAAACTCTGATAGCATGTCATGGAATTAAATATTTGAAAATCTGAGTATAATATTAATATAAACATGCCATTTTTCTTGGTTTCACTTCTCTTCTCACTATATACAGCTCTACGTAGCATTCGTGATATTGAAATTTACTGATATTTTGGTCTAGTTTCCAAGAATGTGAACTCCTTAAAAGAGTTAAGACTGTTTAGGTCACTGCTTTAACTCCAAAGACTCACTCAAAAAATCTTTACTGAGAGAGTCACTCTAAAAGGGATATTCTTACAAGGCAAATAATTATAAATATTTACACAATACCTTATTTCTAGCTTGTAAAGTAATTTCTCAACGGATTTAGTAAATGAGACAAGACTATTGAATAAATTGTAGTGTTCAATCTTAATTTTCCTGTCCCTAGTTTTCTGTCTTCTTTTTAGAACTGTGTACACTGATTTGGTATGCTTTCCTACTAACTTCAGCATTTTGTTAGTTTTTGTAAGAAAACATTTTGGAGCATGGTTCAAATTTAAATCATGGTGTGTACTTTAAGAATTCTAGCCTATGAATAATGATTTTCCTATATTTGTGGCCGTTCTCATGTTTAGAAATTTAATAAAATTATTTATTTGCTCTTTGTATTAATTTGCTATTGACACCATAATGCATGGCCACAAATTTATTCTCTTGTGGTTGTGGAGGTCAGAAGTCAGAAATCAGTTCCACTGGGCTGAAGCCAAGGTGTCATAAGGCTAGTTACTTGTGATGTTTCCAGGAAAGAACCCATCTCTTGCTTCTTCTAGCTTCTTAAGCCTGCCTACGATCCTTGGTTTCTCCCTCCTTTCTTCATCTTTAAAACCAGTAGTGTGGAATCTTTCTTCTGTTATCACATCACTTTTTTCTTCTGAAGTCAAATCCTCTTCAACCTTCTCTTCTAAGAAAACTTATGATTACATTTACTACCCACTCCTATAATCCAGGAAAAGCTCCCTCTCCCTAGATCTTTAATTTAATCATGTCTGCAAAGCACCTTTTCCCACATAATGTAACATCCACAGCTTCCAGGAATTAGGACCTAGGTATTTGGCCAAATGGGGAAGGGGAAGAGGGTGTCCATTATCCAGCCTGGCTTACCGTTCTCTATTAATTTAACTTCTGTACTGAATCTGTGATGCTCTTCTAATAAAAAAGTTTTAAAATATGTACTAAGACACTTATTTTTACTGATCCTGTTCACTACTTTGTGTTTTAATGAATTAATTTTAATAAAACATGCTAAACTGTATTTTCATGGGAGATGCAAATTTTTATTAAGGTGTCATCTCCAGCGCATCCTGACTCAGTTCTTAGTGGTGGGACTGAGAAGGTCAAGGGTTGGAGAGCAGGTTAGTTCAGTCAGCATATTCCTCACACCTCAGATAACAGCAACAAAGACTGATGTTATTTATTTCCTTCTTCTGACAGATCTCCCCTCTGTTAGCTTTTTTATTTGTGGAAGATGAAAATGATAAAACAGAAAACATTATGTTTACTCAATTTTACACCTCCCCGTGGAATGATGCATTGTTCTGAATATGTCATACCCTCTAGACTATCCTTCTCTCTCTTTGCCAGGCTGGCTCTGAGCCTCTGAAAAGCTCTATCCACTCTCTCCTTCATTGATAGCACTTTCTTAGCCTTCAGAGCATAGTGGGAGAATCCCTGTCTAGGGAAGTGTTTGTAAACCCCTCCCACGTGAGCAAGACACCCCAGCCCCGTCGCTCTCCTGTTACTCACTATGCTGAATCGCAGGTATCTCTTCTTTCATCTGCCGTTTCTCCTAGGTTGTGTGCACCGTGAGGTAGTGGAGAAGGAAATGACAACCTACTCCAGCATTCTTGCCCGAAAAATCTTATGGACAGCCAATGGGGTCGCAGAAGAGTTGGATACAACTTGGCAACTAAACAACAGTAAACCATAAGATAGGGACTATGCCCTTCAGACTGTAATACCTAACATTCTACCTGGCACAGAGTGGGTGTTCACTAAATATGCGTGAATAAGCAAAGGCTTGGTCAGTAATTGTGTGCTGACTAAATGAAGGAAGTTTCATTTACTGATGAGTTTCCTAACTTTTCTAACATTGTAACTGTTGACACATGAATGTTCCATAGACTGTGAAGTACAGTAGGAAAATGGGGAAAATTTCTCATCTATCAATGTTGATATTATGAAAACATAGGTTTATAAAATATTTTGTATATCTTTGAGGTGGGATCATATGGATTGCATCTTACATTGACACATGAATTTGTGGTTCTATCCAAATGGGGTAGTCAAGATGGATTGAATATGTGTCAATATCCCTCTGAAAAGAGTCTCAGCACATCATATAGGTTCTATCTAAGAACTCTGACCAAGGAACTATTTTTGCATAGGGATACTAGAATTATATCTGTTAACCACACACAACTAAATAAAATTTTACTTCTAATGAAAGCACTTGTTGTTTAATACTTAGCTAAATGGATAAGTATACTTAAAAATAATCCTTGTAGACTATCAGAATATTGGACTATGAGGGACTGTAAAAATCACTGATTTTATTATGTGTGTTATTTTTAAGACGAAGACCCTGTGGTCATAGGATATTGACTTGCTCCTAATCAGAATCACACCTGGAACTAGAATCCAGTTCTCATGCCTAGTTAGTCTATTGCCATCTCTACTACCCCAGAGTAAAGTCATTTAAACCCAGTTTTCAAACATCATGAGGTCTTCCCAAATTCTAAACCAGTTATAGAATTTGCATTATTCTTCACCTGTGGTAAGAATAGAACCATGAAAAGAGAACCAGGTTGGGATTGCAAAACTTGGGATATATGAGTGGAGGTTTTGTGTGATAGCCCACAGAATTCACCCTAGCCCACTGAGGAGGAAAGGGAGGAAGTCCCCCGAACACTGAAGAGCAGCCGCTATAAGGTAGCTGCTGTCCTTGTCCCAAACAGGAAGCTGCTGAACTAGAAAACTGCTCGACAAAACAAGAAGTTGCTACCATGACTGCTGGCTCCAAAATCCTGCTGCATTTGTCACAGTCTGATATGCTGCAGTGGATATCCTGCAACCTGCCTCTCTCTGTTTCTGCAACTCAGATCTCATATTTATGCATCTGAATGGCAGTGTCTAAATCTTTCCCAGAATCCTCGCTTCCACAAAGGAGTCTGGGAAATGATGTTTTCAGCATCAGAGAGAGGCCCACCAGAGTGACTGATGAGTCAGCCAATCCCTGGCACCCAACACACTGGTTTTCATTTTTCTTGGATATTCATGGGACAAATTTAACCTCTCTAAGCCCCAAATAAGACAATGGATGTGAAAGCAGTTTGCTGCAAAAGATGCCAAACGCCAGTCATTTAGTATTATACTCTGTGCCATTTGTACCCTCCTAGTTACTCCTCCCTCTGTTTAGATTATGTGGAGCTCTAGTAGGATGAAGTACAACTATCTTACTAGAATACCACCCTTTTATCCAATCCCAGAATATATCTGCCCATGAAAATAGTACCAAAGGGAATGGGGAATATGATATCTTTAGCTTGGACTTATTTCCATGGCTAAGTTTAGAAAAGTGTTTTAATGAGTGTTCTTGTTAGCAGGCTATAGCTTAATGCCATTTGGCTCTCCCTGAAGACTCTTCTAAAATTATTCCTGATCTTGAGACTTATTTTACTTTAAAGTAAGTTGGCATGATCTGAGTCTTCAGATGGTTCATTAATTGCCTGGTCCTTACCTTAGAAAACTTAACTGGTGTCCTTTAACACAATTTTGGCCTGTTAAGAATATCTTAAGACCACGATGAGAGTCTGTCTTGCTGATCTGGGGAAGCAGACCCTGCATTTGAACACTCCCCATTTTCTAGTGGTCTGGGCTGTTTTGTGTCCTCTCTAATGGTCCATCTTGACCTTAGGTTTCTTCCCTTTCTTCACAGTTACCTTCCACTCCCTTCCCATAGTCTTTGCCATGACCTCCCTCCATTATTTGTATTTCTAGGGCTATGCAAAATAAAAATATCAAGTACATCCCTACATATGCTTTTTAAATTCTCTTGGATAATGAGCCATCGTTATCGTGGGTGAGAAGGATGATCACTGATTCATTTTGTGGGGAAAACATGACACAAATGAATTTTCAGCATTGGCAGGTATTTGTACTTATGCTTCCCTGTGCTTAAAATAATACTTCTTGCCATTTGAAAAATGTATTCAACATCATGATTTGTAAATATTGCTTATAAGGATTATCAAACTTTCTATAAAATGTAGGTTATCTCAACTGCAATTGCACAGCAATCCATCTGAACTCTTTCTGGTGGTGTTCTGTGTCTCGGGCAGTCTCACTGGGCTTCTATTCACCTGTGCATAAAACAAGAGGAGTTTCACCTCTAACGTTCTAACAGGCTATGAATCAATGATTGTTTAGCTACCCAGTTAAAAATATGATGACTCTTGCTAATGTTACTGGTCCAATCCTAGATAAAGATATTAGGATAGAAGGTTACAAAGACATGACTAAATTCTCTTCTCTCTTTCTCCTCCCTCTGCTCTCTACTTCTCCTTCCAGCTATCTCTTCTCCCTCCACTGAAAGATTCTAAGATGAAAGAGATAGACCGTGAAGGGTGGTCTTTCTTTACATGATCAGAGCTGGCCATGGACAGGGCTGTTAAGAGCTAAGAGTGGAATTATATTTGAGTCTTCCTCTTCCTGAAAGGAAGTAACAGGACATCCCTCACCAGAACAAGTCAACAGGGCAAGTTTGCACCCTCTTCCTTAGCCCGGTAGCTCATCTCAAGCAGTTACATATTCAAATAAATCTGTCAGGGACAAGAATCTGGTGCTTGAGTTCCTACTCGGCCCGATGACATTGATTTGTGAGCATAATGCTCGGCTGCGGGATGTGTGACAGATAAATTTTATCAAAATTAAGGCACAATTAAACATTTCATCTTCCTAATTACTGGCTGTAGATTCAGCCTGATGACCATGTGCTGTAAGGAATCAGCGACCATTACACATTTTAATGGAGCACAGCTGTCTTACAGCTTGGTAATATTTGCACAGTGCCACAGAACTGTAATTTATGATAAAAAGAAAAAATGTGTATTGGCGCTTTTTTGCCAAAATAGATTAAGGATTCATATACTTTAATGAGATTTGGACCTAGTCTTGGATTATCGTTATAAATGATTTATGTGCTTGTTGGTGGACTCCTGGAGTTCAGAGTTGATTTGTGTTTGGGTCTACCAATATGGAATTCAATATTTATTCTTGAGCCAGTGTCTATCACTTTCCCCTCTTTTCCCTTTCTTGTGTGTCTCTGCATATCTTTCGGCTGTCACAGAAGGACAGATGGGAGGGGAAACAAAGCAAAAATGCAAGGGCAGAAAAGGCCTTGTGGAAAACAACTGTAGCTTTTGTAAAACTCATGGGGATCAAGTTTAGGGGAGGGGGAGGTGCTGCTGATGGCAGGAGCAGTGGCAGCCCTGTGGGCCTCTCTGCATCAGCCCCAGCCTTAGGTGCAGCCACAAAAATCCATGCCCACCAGGGCAGGGCAGCAGATGGACCCACAAAGAGAAAGCCTGACTGCAAAACTGGCCTCAGCTCTTCTGAGAAGGGAGGTGAATGACAGTTAAACTCCCCTCCTCTGTTTCTTCATTTGTAACATGAGGGGAAATTCTCATTTCACCTCATTAACTGGAATTCAGGAGAGTACTACTGAGGATGCTGGTCAGTTATTTATAATTATAAAAGGCAACGTGGCAGAGTAGCATCTCCTTACTACTGCTTTAAGCACTTCCAGGCTGTGAATTTGACACCACTTGCTGTTGGTGTGGGGCTTCTCAGGTGGCGCTTGTGGTAAAGAATCTGCCTACCAATACAGGAGACATAAGAGATGTGGGTTTAATCGCTGGGTCGGGAAGATCCCCTGGAGGAGGAAATGGCAACCCACTCCAGTGTTCTTGCCTAGAGAATCCCATGGACAGAGGAGTCTCATAGAGTCAGATACAACTGAAGCAACTTAGCACGCACACACGCCTGCACTGTTGGTATATGCCTGTTTATCACCATTCTTACCGAAGGGGGAAAAATACCACTTAAAAGTGCATATATTTATGAGTGAACTGCTTTCAATAGATCGGTCACCAGTAGGGTCATGAGCAGTCCAAAACTGTACCGGGAAACTGTACGTAAGCTGTCTGTACCTGGTGCCTACTTGTTGTTAATAAATGGGGGAGTGGCTGTAACTTGTTATATCTGCTTAGTAACTATGATGATGATTCAGTTTGTCCAGGCACGTTGATACCATCATCTCCAGTCCTCCTGATATGAAAAAGATGCCTATCTCTTCAAAAATATGTCTTTTCAGAAAGCACGCTGTGGATGAGAGAAGAAGGCGAGATACCAGAATCTACACGAATCTGCTCAATTTAGGTGTTAACTTGCCTACTGAAAACAGAGAACATATCCTAATGAATTCAGAAGGCCTAAATATATATCTGTACCAGGGGAAGAAGATTCCATCTTTTTCTCATCCCGATCCTCTCCAGGCTTGATTTATTTCAGCACTCAGATGCTGGAATGTTTCATGCTGCACCAGGTTGCATATGCTTGTACACTAATTCTCAATTGCCGTATGCAGTTTGTGACAACCATCTGCTTCGACCTCCCTTTCAGTTCTTTCTCCCACTCAGCCCAGCTGAAGGAAAAATATGGACAGAAACAACTTCTGCAGGGAGATGAAAAAGTTAATAGGAGAGTTAAAGTTACACTGTGTGTCTGCCTTTCGCACGGGTGTGCTCCTGCAACTTATGCTCCACTTATCAAATATTTGAAGTGCAAAGCCTGACACTTAGCAGAAAGCTGTAAAAAAATGCCATGTTTTTTCCCTCTGACAGTCTTGGCTGTGGAGGAAAGGTAATAATAAAATATGTACGTCTAGTGCACATGCCGACGCTGGGCCCACTCGGGCTGCTCTAGCACCTAGACTTACAGTATGTGGCACCTTGTCACTTACCAGAGGGAGGCGGAGGGCAGGGGGCGGTGGAGGGGGTAGAAAGGAAGAGATAGGCAAGCCGATTTTGAATGCCTGAAAAAAATCAACAGCACCTTTTGGAGTTTGATTTGAAAAGGAGAGTTGATGTATAGTTCCTAAAAATTACAGACTTGGAATATAGGAGAAAGAGCCCCCATAATTATGGAGCTCTGATCCTATATCTTTTTGTATGGAGCATGAAGAGAGAAAATACGGAAAGGTGTCTGAGAATTTTAAAACAGACATTAAGTTTGTGTATTTGTGTTGTTTGAGAGAGGGTTTTTTTTTTTTTTTTAAGTACTGGAGTTGCTAGAAAACCTACCATGGTCGTAGAACTGGTTGTCTTTGTTGTAAGTCATCAAATCAAAGGCACTGCCAGTTGTGCCAGACCTGATCTGATGAATGCAGAAATGCGGAATAAATAATCAGGTCTCAAAATCAGTGAAGAATCAGTGAAGAGTTATCTGTATCATCTATCTGTCTGTCTATCTATTAATATCATCTATCTATTTCTATATATTCAATACTATACCTAATCTGTATCTGTGTTTCCTTAAGGTGATCAAAAGGTTAAAGTATGGTATTTAGACCTTTGGACTTCCCAGATGGCCATGGTGATGGCACAGTGGTGCAGCCAATGCAGGAAGCACAAGAGACGTGGGTTCGATCCTGGGTCAGGAAGATCCCCTGGAGAAGGAAATGGTAACCTGCTCCAGTATTCTTGCCTGGAAAATTCCATGGGCAGATGAGCCTAGTGGGCTACAGTCCATGGGGTCGCAAAGAGTTGGAAACGACTGAGTGCACACACACACACACACACACACACACACACATTTGGACCTTTCATACCATAACCATGTGTCCAACTATAAAAACAAAAGAAAAATGACCTTCGGACCATAAGAAGAATGGATGGTATAGGACATTTATGGAAGAAGGATGAAAGAAGAAATAACAGGAGGATGAGAAAGGAGGGAGGGAAAAACTGGATGTGTAGAGAGAAGCTAGAAAAACATCTGGAGTAATACTGGTATAATCAGAAGACTGACATCAGAGCCTCTGCTTGCCAAATCATTAATATCTCTACAGCAAAAGCACAAAGCAAGACCATGAAATCAAACAGGCAGATAAAGAAAGAAGAAATGTCCCGGATAGAGGGCTGATGAGTTTCAGATGGAATTAAGTATTAAAGCCTGGTGAATCATTACTAAAATGGGCAAAATACAAGTTCAGTGTGTTCTTGTGCCGTCTGAACCACCAGATTCTGTCTAATTATATAACTGATCAATTCTTAAAGCCACAAGCCATGCAAATGTCATTTGTTGCATTTTACCTTTTCCTTTAAACTTAGTGTTTCGTCAGAAGAATTTCGGTAAGACTATATTAGAATCAGATTGTAGGACTGGAAGATATTCTTACAGTTACTGAGAGCATTATAGAATTCTTTAAAGAAATCCAAAGGTAATAGTTAATAGTCAGTTATGTAATGGTGAAGAGCACAGGCTTTCGAATGAGACTAGGATAAAATTCAGGTTGAGTTCTGCCTCTGCTTTTTGTTAGCTTCTGAGCTTAAGCCTCAGTTTCTCTATGTGAAATGACTAAACAGAGCACCTATTTGATTGTTATTGGGACAAAGTGAGAAATGAAAATCACCTGGCACAGTGATGAGTACATAATAAATGCTCGATGAATGACAGTTATTATCAAAAGTCTGGAGGGAATGAATGAGAAAACAGCTTCATGGGGTTTGGAAGGGAAATCCTGAGGAAAGACCTAGGATAGTTTGTGATTGAATGGGACAGAGTTCTTTCTCAGGCAGACAGGGACGTGAGATGTTAAATTTCATTATTCAAGAAAGTGTGATCTTTTGTCATTATATGACAGTAAAACTTAAATATGAGGGTTATGCATACCCTTGGTTCTTCTGCGAATATTCTCTGAAACCACAGCATGTTGTTCCATCACTGGAATTACAATTGCTTCTCTACCAAGCCAAACTGGCTTATCTTAAGCTTTTTGCTACCTTTTGTTCATTATGCTTGAGATCATCTGAAATGTATGTGTATATACATATGCATATCATGTATGCATGCTCAATCGCTTCAATAGTGTCTGACTCTTTGTGACCCCTTGGACTATAGTCCACCAGGCTTCTCAGTCCATGGAATTCTTGGCAAGAATACTGGAGTCGATTGTCATGCCCTTCTCCAGGGGATCTTCCTGACCCAGGGATAGAACCCGTGTCTCCTGCATTGCAGGTGGGTTGTTTACCAACTGAGCCACCAGGGAAGCCTGTGTGTACATATTATGAGCGTGAATATATTGGAACATGTATTTGTTAATATTTTTTAAGAATCTTTTGTAATTTGGATTTTCAAATTATTTTGAAATAATCTTAATTTTTAAATATTTTAATTTTTCGATTTTGTTTCTTAGCTTCTTCCAGAAATGGAAAAGCTTGCTCACCCTCATTTTTATTTTCTGCCAACTGGTTTTATCTATTTTGATTTGTGCTGTACAGCAGAATTTTTAGATGCCAGATGCCTAAAACACATAGGTTAAAAGCAGGTCGATTTCAATACAAGACTATCATTTTACAGTTTAGTGAATATATTTACAAATTCCATAGTAACAATCCTGTTGACACAGGCACAGTGAAATTATTATCCTCAGCAGATAATCACATACAACATTGTTTCCTTCAGACCCTGTGCACCTATCACTCACTAATGAGGGCCCAGCACCTGACTGTAGGGATTACAAAAGTTTGAAGTGGAGGAAGAGGATCTGTGGCTTAGAGCTCCTATGAATGACTGCAGAATCCTTACTCTGCAGCCAAGGCTGGCAAAGTCCACAAGAAACAGCAGGGCTTAAATAGCTCACTGCTAGTCCTAGCAGGGTCCTTGTCAGTCAGATATATTCACTGCCTACCTATTGTGTGCAGAACACATTCTTTCACTTGCCAATTCAGCACCAAGAGGTGGGTTTAGCTCTTTTTATCTTTATGACCTGCAGACTGGTAACAGCATTTCTAGCAGTGTGTTCAATTTAACCTTAATTTATTCCAATAAAGCAAGGTGGATGTTCCCTAGATATGGCCACCATATGCCCTGAATTTTCTGAGATAATCCTGATTTTATGTAATTTTATTTTCATTCCAGTAAAGGCGCTCGGTGAAACACATAATGAAACACGATTTCAATTTTTTCAATATTATTCTGAGATTTTCTGTAATGAATTGGCATATCAGAAAAAAATATTTTGCTAGATTATGTTTATGGATTTCTGGTTTGGAAAATGTGGGTAAGCCATGTGGTGTTTCAGGGAGGTGTGCTAGCATCTCTCTACCTCTGGTGCTGCTGTTGACTTCCTAATTCCTCTCTCTCTTCCTTCAGGGATCACTGAGGAATCATTTGACACAGCCACAGATCTTATATCTGTTAGGAGTCTTCAAGTTTCCAGTGACAGAGACCCCAGCTCAGAATGACCTAAACTGCCGAGGAGATTTGTTAGGCCACATACTCAAAAAGGCAAGTGAGGGCTGGAACTGAGACTTAGGGTAAGTGTTGGAGACTTGTAACATGGGCCTTACCTGGTGGCTCAGTGTTAAAGAACCTGCCTGAAACTCAGGAGACTTGGGTTCAACCCCTGGGTCAGAAAGATCCCCTGGAGAAGGAAATTATAACCTGCTCCAGTATTCTTGCCCAGGAAATCCCATGCAGAGGAGCCTGACTGGCTACAGTTCATGAGGTGACAAAGAATCAGACATGACTTAGCGACTAAGCAGCAACAACAGCAATGTCAGTCTCGGACTGATTTAATTTCAGTTTCTCTGACTTTTGTATTGATATCATCCTCAGATCCTACCCAGAGCCTCTGATAGCCCTCAGTTGTCTCAGAATGACTCACACAGTTCAAGACCTCACATTTTCACACTCATTGGCTAGAAAAAGAAAGGTTTCTTTTGGTAGCCTCCAGGGAAGAGAGATGTTTTGCATTCCTGGAAGTTTCAGCAAACATTTCTTTTGCTTCACTAGTTCTACTGGGCTTCCCTTGTAGCTCTGTTGGTAAAGAGTCTGCCTGCAATGTAGGAGACCTGGGTTCGATTCCTGGGTCAGGAAGGTCCTCTAGAAAAGGAAATGCAACCCACTCCCGTATTCTTGCCTGGAGAATCCCACAGAGAGAGGAGCCTGGAAGACTGAGGTCTATGGGGTCTCAAGAGTCAGACATGACTGAGCGACTAAGCACAGCACAGTTCTACTTAGGTTCTGTACCCCGCACTGAACCAATTACTCAGCTAGAGGAGGGAATTTGCTCATAGGTTTAGGCCAATCAGACTCCACTTTAAAATTTAGGGGATGAGGTCAATTTTATCCATGCTGTGCCGTGTGATAAGAAATGGTTCCTCCAAAGCAAAATTTGGGATCTGTTACCAGGAGAGGGGAGGGGGAGGCTGGGAAGAATAAAACAACAAATGTCTGCTCCAAGGCTCTGTGATTGTGCATACCATTAAAACACAGTTTCCTAAAATAAAAGATCATGCAATGCAAAAACAGTCAAATCCTGTCATCTAAGGATGTTGAGTGGTCAGCTAGACTCCCACACTAGCTGAAAGTTTTTATTTTCTCAAAGACCAGGCACAGAACTCCTAAGATTAAATTTCCTGCCTAAGCCAAAGTGCTCTTCAGTTTCAACATTTCAAATGTTAAATCAGGAAATTCCAAGTGGGCAGAACAAAGAAGTGTAATCATATTAACATTTCTTTTAATAAACAGAAGAATTGTGAATTCCAGAAGTCCTTTTGATCACTGAACAGAGAGTAATTATGGATTTAGAATTATGGATCTAAAGTGGTATGAACCTGTAATATTATATCTCCCAAGTTTGCTCTGTTGGTTTTCCCTAGGGCAGCGATTTAAAACATCGGTGCTTGGATTCCACCGCATACCCTCTGAATCTCCATGGGAAAGGTCTGATAATCTGTATTTTCAAAGACAGACAAATTGAGAAAACATGAACTTACTCTACACCTCCCACTTATCTACTGTAAAAGTCACATGAATTTATGAAGAACTGGGAGGGTGCCATTTGCAATTGCCTCCTTCATTCACTCATTCAAGAAATGAATATTTTACATTTATTCTGACACTATGCTTCTAGTCAATAAATATACAGTCAGATATAGCCTCTACTTTCATAAGATTTATGGTGTTACAGGAACACAGTTAATGAACAAGGAATAACATAGGTGTATGATTTTAACTGTAATACTGCAGAGAAGTCTAGGATACTAAAAGAATAATTAGGAGACCTCGCGTCATTGGGATATCCTTAAATACTTATCCAAAGTCTGTCCAAGTATGGGATACAACTGAATCTCCAGCAGGAAATGACCAGCATTAGGAAGAGTTCACAATAAACCAAAGTCTACTATAGCGTGACTAGGGAAGAAAACTTGCCCAGACTGTGTAAATTTAAGAACATCACAGAAAGAAGTCTTGAAGTAACAGCTTCATCACTGGTGTCTGTGCATGTCCTTAATGTTTATTTAAACTGAGAGCTGAAACTCTTGATTTCCAAGACCAAATTCCTAGAACCAAGCAACTGTTGATTTTACCATCTTTGGTATTTACAATCATAAAGGTCAAACTCCTGTGTAATGATAATAGCAACAATGATAATATTGTTGATGCTGTGTTTCTGAACCAGGTCTTGCAGATCATTGCAGTTTAGTCAAATAAACCAAAACTTCTTTTGTTATTTCTTCCACATAAAAATTGAATACCACAAAGGATCAAAGTAGGAGATGTTTGTCACTGGCATTCATAATCATAGTTGACTTTCTAGTCTATGTCTTTCCTGTTGTTACTGTCTTAGGGTGATGATTCAATATCAAGTGAAAGAATACTTAGTTTTTAAATGAGAGTCATTGTTGTGATATATCACAAAGTTTCATTTTAAATATTAATACAAAACTTCTGAAGTTTATTGATTCAAATAATAGAGCAGAAAGGAATATTATGACTTTCCGAATATGTCTGCAGCTTTCAAATTGGTATAGAAACTGTAATCCCATTAACTCTCTGCTAAGTGGAAACTAACATATTGTTCAGTGAAGATGCTATTTTTTTGTTTTTTTTCTTCCAGTTGTTTTACATCATAAAGATATAGCTGTAGAAAATCCCCTATACTTAAGCAAATGAACATGTTTGTCTTTCTTGTTGAGATAAAAGTGACTGTAATCAGGATGTGTGCTTAGTCTCTTGGTCGTGTCTGACTCTTTGCAACCCCATGGACTGTAGCCCACCAGGCTCCCCTGTTCTTGGGTATTCTCCAAGCCAGAATACTGGCGTGGGTTGCTATGCCCTCCTCCAGGGGATCTTCTCAACCCAGGGATTGAACCCAGGTCTCCCGCATTACAGGCGGATTCTTTACCAACTGAGCCACCTATCGATAATTATTTAACAGTCTTTTGTCTCAATAATACCTAGACTAGAAGCTCCAGTATCAGCATAATAAGACCCAGTTGTTAGAGGGAAAATGTTGGGGGGGAAAGTGAAAAAAAAAACCTAATTCTCTACTTACAGAGTACTGTGTGTTTGGGCGTTTGAATGATGTGCCACTTGTCAGGTAGGAGAGAATGTGCAATTAACAAAAGAAAACAATTAGAAAATGAAGAGACAGAACCTTGATAACATCATTTGAATTCCTATATCCACCCATGCTATAATACAACTTCAAACTTTCCAAATTTATGAGCCCATAATCTTGTTTTTTAAGTTACTTTATGTTTGGTTTCTGTCCATTGCAACCAGAGTCTCAACTAATATATTAGATGTTGAAAAAATACCAATGATGCAAAGTTCTGTTTGTGGTTATGAGAGAATAAAAATACAAATCAGTGTTATGATACATTTATGATCATTCCTAGCAATATTCTAAAGTTTGATAAGATGTTATTTCCTTATGGATGAAAAGCTAGTGAGTTAGAAAATGGGTTAAAGGTGATGCCAGTTTTATTGAAGGCAAAATAACAAAGATAAAGCTTTTATGTCTTTAATTATTACTTTATTCATTACATGGTAGAAGATCCTCTGCTAAAGCACTTTCTCAAACTCTTTTTGTAAGAAAAAGACAAATGAACAGAATTCACTTAAAATGCTTCATGATTGTTTATAGTGTTTGACAGAGTCAACTTAGTGTTCCAAACATCTGCCTTCATAACACAGATGACCCTAAATTCAGTAAGTTCTGTGTACTATCACATAGAACTATGCACCATACATCTTGGGAATGTTGTTGTTTTAAAAAGGAAATTAAAAACTCTGAGAACTTGAACTATCCATAAAGCTATTGATTCATGCCACATAACTGAGATCTTGCAGGAAGATGAAAAATTTTAATGACTCTTAAGCAAGAAAAATACAACCTGATCTGTAGGAAGGATTGTAGAATCCTTGGGACTTTCTTCTTGTTTAGTATTTATTGCACATGTGGAGTGAATGTCTTTAACGTTTTAGTCCAGTGTGTGTTTCTTCATACCTGTGTCAATGAATGAAAGTCTGCATTTGTCCTTTATTTAAATGCTTACTGTAAAAGAGATACACTTAACAACTTTGTACCTTATTGGATAAATGCTTTGTTTTCCACATCCAGCTCTACTCTAGACCAGGACAGTTATAGAGAAACAAACATCAGATTCATCCCTACCATCAAGGATAAGATAAAGGATGCTCAGATGTTTCAGGTGTGCTAGGGAGCCACCTGTCAATCCCAGGTTCCCTCTTTGACAATTTCTTCTCATCTGATAAACATGGTTTCCCATGAGGGACTACATGTGCTCCCTAAACTTGGTCTGTTTCCTCTGCTTTAAAAAAAAAAAAAAGATTTTGGGGCTTCCCTGGTGGTTGAGCAGTTAAGACTCCATGCTCCTAATACAGGTGGCCTGGGTTCCATTACTGGTTGGGGAACTAGATCTCACAGGCCTCAACTAAGACCCAGCACAACCAAATTAAAAAAAAAAAGTTTCTTTATATAAGTAAAATTTTAAAAAAATTTATACATATATATAGGTATACCTTTGGCTGATTCATGTTGAGGTTTGGCAGAAAACAACAAAATTCTGTAAAGCAATTATCCTTCAATTAAAAAATACATTAATTTAAAAAAAATCTTTTCTCTGCTTCTTGCATTTCCCTGTCATTGTTAGTTTCTTCTTTCTTACTGACAGTGTGGCTTCCTAGGCATAGCTAATAGTAAACTGTATTGATTTTTATTAACTAAATTTAAAAAATTTTGTTTTTATTTTTTTAACACCAAAAACATTCTGTATTGGGGTATGCCCCAATACAACCAATTTTTATTTTATTAATTTTTTTGCTTTTCATTTCATCTGGCACTCACTAAAATTTTTTATGATTATCATTATTACTAAAGTACCTGGTTAAATTTGACTGTGTACTGGTTATTAAAAATCATTGGGAGAATTAGTTCAAAGCATAGGATGAGGATGTCTTCCTCTGCAGAGAGTGTTAGGGGTTGGAGCATGGATCTCAGAATCCTAGTCACCAGAACATGAGACAACACATTTCTGTGGAAATTATGCATTATGCATAATTATACATTATGCAGCTCTTTGTCATGGTGGCTTCAGCAAACTAATATAGAGAGTGTGCTTTGCTTGCACTTAGGCTGGGGATGAAGAAAGCCATAACTTTGGGCAGAAAGGCCAATCTCAGCTTAGAGGATGGTGCTCTTCAGGTCATTTAGAGTCTCTCTTGCCCTCCTTCAACAACCTAGTAGATGGAGACCGTTCCTCAGTCAGCAGTCAAAGACAAAAGCCATTCAAGGGCAAAAGAACACAGTCATGGGAAAGCCTTTTAATTCTGCATTTATCACAGTTTTTCTGCTGCATATTAGCATGTCTATGTTTACAACCGTAGGATATTAGTGAGTGTCTCTACCCTACACTGCTCAGCTTGAGTTAAAATATGCTTTCATGAGAAGGCCTGGATACATTTATAGTTTAATGAGCCAGATAGCTCAGTTTCCTAAAGATAGGTCATTTGAAAAACGGGTTCAATACACTTTTTCCAGACAATTACATATTTTTAAAAATAGCCCTTTAGTTAGACAGCTATACTAAATATTCAGAGAGACACCAAAAGTAGATTAACAAAGGAAACAAGCCTTTAACTATAATTAAAGACTTTACTAATTGAAATTAAACTTACATAATCAACTAAGTTAATTCTAGATTTTTATCTTGGCTTGAGCAGAATGTATCTGCAATCTTTTCTCACTTTCCGTAGCCATCAGGCTAGTTTCCTGGCTGCTGTTTTTCTACCTATCATGCATCTCCAATTTCCAGTCATAAATGTCTATGTGTATAATTCTTAGTGCCAGATCTTGCACAGTGGAATATTACTCAGCCAGTAAAAGGAATGAAATTGGGTCATTTGTAGAGATGTGGATGGACCTTGAGACTGTCATACAGAGTGAAGTAAGTAAGAAAGAAAAAAATACCATATATCAATGCATATATGTGGAATCTAGAAAAATGGTACAGATGAACCTACTTGCAGGGCAGGAATAGAGACACAGATATAGAGAACAGACGTGTGGACATGGGAGGGGAAGGTGAGTGGGAGGCACTGGGAGACTGGGGTTGACATATATACACTGCTGCTGCTGCTGCTGCTAAGTCGCTTCAGTCGTGTCCAACTCTGTGCGACCCCATGGACAGCAGCCCACCAGGCCCCTCTGTCCACAGGATTCTTCAGGCAAAAAAACTGGAGTGGGTTGCCATTTCCTTCTTCAGAAATACGTACACTACCATTTGTAAAATGTCTATGATTTTTATGTATGATTCATGAAGGAAAGAAAACTCATCTCCAGTCAGCAGAGCCATGTTGTGGCTGGTAACATACTGCTCCCACCCCAAAGATGTCCACATCCTAATCTTCAGAACCTGCATATATGTTACCTCATGTGGCCCAAAGGGAGCTTGCAGATGTGATTCAGTTAAAGACTCCAAGATGGAGAGATCTTCCTGGTTTATTCAGTAGGACTCAGTGTGATCCCAAGGGTCTTTCTAAAGAAAGGAAGGAAGAATCGATCAGAGAAAGAGATATGACAAGGGAGGCAAGACTGGAGAGGGGATTGCTGGCTTCAAAGGTGAGAGTGAGGCAGGAGAGAGATGGATTCCAGGTTAGGCATTTACAGGAGGCCTCCTGTTTGCACTTCCAAATAGAGATAATGGAAACTGGGTAAATAGCCAGGCTTTGTCTCCTGAGGACATTTGAAGATAACAGTCAAGGCAGGAACAGAGAGGAGCTAAACCCTGTTGGAGTAAAAGATCAAGAGATATATCTCCCATCCTTGGGGCAAGGGAGACATTGCATATGCTCCTTGGGGAGCAAAAAGGAGAAGATGCCATCCTATCATAGGTGATGCCAACACCCCCCCCCCCCCACCGCCCCCCTGCCCCCATAGGCCTCTGGGCTAGAATCCACCTTGGAAAACAATTGCACATGCATGTTGGGAATGGTCCTAGAACAGGTCAGGGGTGGAAAAAGAAACTGAATATTTGGCCAAAGGCAAACAAAGACTGGAAAGAACTGCTCTATGTAAGTGGCTTGGCCCACATCTTTACTACACTCCTTCTCACCGGGGAGGATGCCCACACCCTTTCTCTCCAGGTGTGTGTCTCTGCCTTGTTCTGTCTTAAACAGTTTCTCTATGTGCTCTCCCACTTGTTGTGCTGTGTCTCTAATAATAAACTTTGTACCTGTTTTTACCTCCTTGAGAAATGCATTTTTTCAGTGGGGTCAAGAGCCAGAGGAACCTTGTTTCTAGCCTCTACCCCTGGTTGACTAGGGGCCAGGAGTCTTAGTTTTCTTTCAGGCTACCCAGGTCCAATTTCTGGGCAGAGAACTAAGATCTTGCTTTGAGCCACTGCCCACTGTTGTCCCTCTGAGATCAGGAG